>NC_045455.1:55955878-56019277 GCF_002776525.5 Piliocolobus tephrosceles
TGTAATTGTTAAAATATTCTCATTTAATTTGGGGCATTGAAGAGTATTTTTTAGTGTCTGTCACCATTTGAAATAAACATGAGATGCAAATGACTGCATTTGTCAGGAGATGACATTTTGTGAGGACTATTTGGAAATGAAAGAGTATATGCTATTAGAATCCAACAGATAACTCCTTACAGGAACATATCCTGAATTATTGTTTGTTTTTGCTTAGGTATAGTGTTTATGAATGTGTACCTCTTTATCCACTCATCCACCTTTCTTCCATCCCTGTGTCTATTAGATAGCATTTATACTCCATGTAAATAGCTGAATTTGTAATTAAAGGAGCACTGCACTGGTTATCAGGATAGTCTACATTTAAATCTGGACTTTAATGTACTTTTCTCTCTAAGCTTGTTAAGGGTCAGAGACAGAAGTTGTGTTGTTTTCTTATCTCAAGCACATACCAAACCCAAAATACTGAGTAACAAAGATATATTAGAGTTTTAAAATGTAAATTATTTTTAAAAGAATTAGTAAAAATTGAAAATACCTTAAGTAGTCTATAATAGGAAATTGCTATCTCTGGTAGATGAATTCAGTGCAGTCATAAAAAATCATAATTATAAAAAGCACAGAAATATGTACAAATATTCATACAATAATGTTAAGTAAAAAAACTTAATTCAGGGTCTGTATTATAATTAATTAAGATTGACATGATCTAAAAAGAAACAGAAAAAGTAAAACAACCTGTATATTAGTGGAATTAACAGGACCTTCCCATAATTTTGTTTTATATATTTTGTTATTATTAACACAAAGTTCTGTGCAACAAAATAAAATAGGGAGAGTATAGAAAGAGTGGCTTAACTTACTGTGATCAACTTATAACAGGTAGTAAAGCAGGCTAGAAAATTGTCCATATGTAAACTGAACATACTCATACTCTTGAGGCCAGAAATATCACTTCTAGGCATATATGCAACATATACACAGACTCATCAAAAGGCACATTCTAAAATATTAGTAGCATTGTTTACAACAGCTCCAAACAGGAAACTATTTAAATATCTATCAACAGTGCAATGGATAAACTGTAGTATGATCACTCCAATGAATACTACACAGCAATGAGAATAGACCTACTACAACAACGTGTGACAATGTGAACAAGTCTCAGAAACATGGTGTCGAACAAGATAGAAATATGTATTCCTTTGTATCTTGCTTTGTGTGTAATTGCATGCTTATATATTTCTATTTATATCAAGTAATTGGAAATCATTATTCAATCCTCCTAGATGATATTTATATATTCCAAGCCATGGGGGAAAAAAAAAAAAAAAAAAAAAACTGCTATAAGAGACCAAGAATCACAATGGCCCATTAGGAGTTAATACATATATCAAAGTTGAAATCTTCTGCAATGAGGTAAATTCACCTTTACCTAAAGATTTTTAATATAACAATTATCTTTTATTCTAAAACCTATATTTTTATACATATATGCATGTATACTATATGTGTGTGTGTATATATGTGTGTGTATGTGTATATACATAGATATGTATTCTAAAACTCAACTAAACCAAAATAGCTGTATGTTCACAAAATAATTGTACTCTTTTCCCATAAAAAGAGTTCTATTGTGAAGTAGCTGCCTAGATAGGGCCTATGTTTACTAGCCTTTCAACTCTTCTCTATCAAGTAGTCTAGATGATTACTTCTAGCCAATGAAATGTGAGCAAAAGGGATACTTTTTGGTTAAGAGCAAGTGTACTGTCTTTACACTGTCCTCTGCCATTTGCCAATAGGATCCAGAGAATATAGAGCAGGACCCCAAGGTTCTGATGATGGAAGTATAGTAAGATGGCCATAGCATGAGTCTGAAAATTTCAAACTATAAAGCCCCCAATCTACCAGCATCATATGCATTTTGACATGACCCCAAAATAAATTTATATTGTGTTAAGTCTAAAATGTTGAAGTGTAATTCATAGCATATCATAACACAATTTAGTTTAGGTGTTTGTTTACTCAATGCTGTCTTGACCCAGTTTTTTGGCAGTGGTTAAAGACCGCTCAGTTCACCTTTATGAGCAGCTGAATTAAGTCCACAACCCAGCTGCCTCACTTACCAGACTCTCACACTCCAGGCAACTACTTCACCTAATTGCCCTGGAGCTAATAACCAGACAGCTGGGAAACGCCCAAATGCTTCCAAAGCCCACAAAATTATCCACATTAGCCAATCCTCAAGGAGCCCAGGAAACTAAGCTAAGCTCACCCTGCTTGTCCTATATAAGATGCATCCTGCAGTTCCAGCTTACCTCTGTGTACAATTCCCTGGGTGGCCCTACCTGGCAGCCTCCTCACATTTAGAGTTGTAATGAAGAATTCTGCCTTCCAAATGTATCCAAGTGTTGTGTTCTGCCATCCGAAAGAACCTTAAATCTTATAAAATAGGAATTTAGTACTATCTTAATTAAAATATATCCTAAACTGCTTTCCATTAAATGTAGACATTTAGCATTCACAGCATCGTGCTCTTTCACCAAGAATACCAAAGACTCATTGTTTAGTAGTTTGTACATTTGCCAAGACACACATCTGAATAACTTCAAGGATGGTTGAGTACATGTGATATTTAACTAGCAATTAGGTTTATCAAGCTGCCCAGTATCTGCATTTCAATGTGCTTTTGTGATTGCCTTATAATTATCTTCACAGAAAATATAGTAAAGTGCAAAAATCTGTACTTCTTTGTGAAAAACAACCATTGAATGAAAGATAAAGCTCAATGAAATCTAAAAGAGGGCTAACATCGCACAAGAAATAAAAACTCCTCAAAGAAATGTGATTCAGGTATAAGTAGAGAGCCTATATAAATACAGCCATATTCTAACATTTCAGATGTTTCAAAGGTATCAATCGCATCCCTCCAAAATGACAATATCTAATTATAGAAATTTATGTAGTTCAATTTATCTTGGATTCATGTGGTTTTCTCTTTGCCAATCTACCTTAATTTTTATATATTAGACTAATTCAAGAGATGCAAATTTTTCAAGGATGAAACATGATTGTGTGCAATTAGGAGCTCGAATATGGAAAGACAAACAACAATCTCAATATCTATTCATGCTTCTCACCTTCTCCATTTTTGCAAAAATAAAAGAGCATATCTGGGTCCTCTTTAATGTAAATTTTGAAAATAGGTACTTCCATGAACAGGGTGGGAAATGTGCATGACTTTGTTTCCTAGAGATTTGGGATATTAAAGAAGGGGGCTAAGAATAAAATACACATACCACGATAAACAATACTTATTTTCTGAACAATGTTCAGTTATATGTAAACATCGATTCAGTTAAACCACCTATTAAAGAAAACTTTTAAACAATAGCTATGCTGAACTACTCAGTTGTAGATTTAAGTAATTAGGTAA
Organism: Piliocolobus tephrosceles; assembly: GCF_002776525.5. Taxonomy (NCBI): domain Eukaryota; kingdom Metazoa; phylum Chordata; class Mammalia; order Primates; family Cercopithecidae; genus Piliocolobus; species Piliocolobus tephrosceles. The sequence goes on from NC_045455.1 coordinate 55,959,315, forward strand.
AGAGAACAATCTAATGTAATGGTTAAAGTCACAGACTCTAGAGCCAAATTGTATTTGCATCCCAGTTCCTCTATTTGAATAAGTACTTTCACCTGCTTGAACTTCAGTTGAATAATCTATACAGTGGAGATAATGGTAGTAACTACCTCATAGAGTTGTTTTAAAGACTATGTGGATGCATGTATATATTAAATGAATGTATATTAAATGATGTGTAAAGTGATTAGAACTGTGCCTCACACTAATTGTTACCTATTATTATTATTATTTGATGTGATAAAAACAGTAGAAGTGAGGACATTCTAGCTCTGTAACCAGTTCTCTATACAACCGTGAGCAAGTTCTTTACTTCTTTGGGTTTCCAAGTCTATATCTGCACAATGAGAGATTTGGGCTACATAGTTTCTAAGGTCTTTTTAGCCCTAAATTTTTGAAAGTCAAATAATATTCCATAGAAGTTACTTCAGTTATTACTCTTCCGATCATTCTTATAAACGCGTTAATAGGCTGTGTGTGGAATCTTTAGTGTAGTAGCTTTTTGGTCAAAGATGAAGGTTGAATGAGTTAGCTGCTGAGATCACTACAGTTTCATGTTACATTTTCCTTGCGCTTGCTCTCTCTCTCTCTCTCTCCATATATATATATATATATATATATACATACACAAAATAGGACAGTAATTTAAGAAGTTGTATTTCACGTGAGATGTTATATCATACTTATGCAGCAACAATCAAACCAAGGAGAAAAAGATTTCTGCTGATATTTTTCACATTTCAACTGATTTTCAAATTGATCAATCTACCGTAATTTTAAAAAAATATTTTCCCTGATTTGGCCAGGCATGGTGGCTCACACCTGTAATCCCAGCACTTTGGGAAGCCAGGGCAGGAGAATCACTTGAGTGTAGGAGTTAGAAACCAGCCTTGGAAACTTGATAGAATCCCATCTCTGCAAAAAAAATGTCAAACTCCAGGCATGATGGTGTGTGCCTGTAGTCCCAGCCACTAAGAAGGCTGAGCAGGGAGGATCACTTGAGCCCAGGAAGTTGAGGCTGCAGTGAGCTGTTTGTGTCATTGTACTCCAGCCTGGGTGACAGAGCAAGTCCGTGTGATATGGTTTGTCTATGTCCTCATTCAAATTTCAACTTGAATCGCATCTCCCAGAATTCCCACATGTTGTGGGAGGGACTGAGGGGAAAACAGTTGAATCATGGGGGCAGGTCTTTCCCGTGCTGTTTACATGATAGTGAATACGTCTCACGAAATCTGATGGGTTTATCAGGGGTTTCTGCTTTTGCTTCCTCCTCATTTTCTCTTGCCACTGCCATTTAAGTAGTTCTTTTGCCTCCCGCCATGATTCTGAGGCCTCCCCAGCCATGTGGAACTGTAAGTCCAATAAAACCTATTTTTTCCCCCAGTCTCAGGTATGTCTTTATCAACAGTGTGAAAATGAAATAATACAGTAAATTGGTACCAGTAGAGTGGGGCGTTGCCAAAAAGATAAGCAAAAAATGTGGAAGCAGCTCTGTAACTGGGTAACAGGCAGAGGGTGAAACAGTTTGGATGGTTCAGAAGAAGACAGGAAAATGTGGGAAAGTTTGGAACCTTCTAGAGACTTGATGAATAGCTTTGACAAAAATGCTGATAGTGATATAAACAATAAGGTCCAGGCTGAGGTGGTCTTTGACAGAGATGAGGAACTTTTTGGGAACTGGAGCAAAGGTGACTCTTGTTATGCTTTAGCAAAGAGATTGGTGGTATTTTGCCCCTGCCCTAGAGATTTGTGGAAGAAATTTTTAAGGAGCAAAGCATTCAAGAGGTGACTTGGATACTGTTAATAAAGGCATTCAGTTTTATAAGGGCAGTAGAGCATAAAAGTTTGGATAATTTCAAGCCTGACAATGTGATAGGAAAGAAAAACCCATTTTCTGGGGAGAAATTCAAGTCACCTTCAGAAATTTGCATAAGTAGCAAGAAGCCTAATGTTAATCCCCAAGACCATGAGGAAACTGTCTCAAGACCATATCAGGGACCTTCATTGCGGCCCCTCCCATCACAGGCCTGGAGGCCCTGGAGGAAAAAGTGGTTTCATGGGCGGGGCCCAGGGTCTCCATGCTCTGTGCAGCCTAGGAATTTGGTGCCCTGTATCCCAGCCTCTCTAGCCATGGCTGAAAGGGGCCAGAGTACAGCTCAGGCTGTGGCTTCAGAGGATGGAAGTCCCAAGCCTTGGCAACTTCCATGTGGTGTTGAACCTGCGGGTGCACAGAACTCAAGAATTGAGGTTTGGGAGCCTCCACCTAGATTGCAGAGGGTGTTTGGAAACTCCTGGATGCCCAAGCAGAAGTTTGCTGCAGGGTTGGGGCCTTCATGGCAAACCTCTGCTAGGGCAGTGCAGAAGGGAAATGTGGGATCAAAGTCCCTACACAGAGTCCCTACTGGGGCACCACTTAGTGGAGCTGTGAGCAGAGGATCAAAGTCCTCCAGACCCCAGAATAGTAAATCCACCGGCAGCTTGCACTGTGAAACTGGAAAAGCCACAGATACTCATCACCAGCCCATGAAAGCATCCAGGAGAGAGGCTGTACCCTGCAAAGTCATAGAGGCAGAGTTGCCCAAGACCTTGGGAACCCACCTCTTGCATCAGCGTGACCTGGATGTGAGACATGGAGTCAAAGGAGATCATTTTGGAGCTTTAAAATTTACTGTACCACTGGATTTCAGACTTGCATGGGGTCTTTAGGGCCTTCAATTTGGCCAATTTCTCCCATTTGGAATGGCTGTATTTACCCAATACCTGTAACCCCATTGTATCTAGGAAGTAACTAGCTTTCTTTGGATTTTACAGGCTCAAAGTGGAAGCACATTGTCTTGTCTCAGATGAGACTTTGGACTGTGGACTTTTTGGTTAATGCTGAAATGAATTAAGATTTTGGGTGACTGTTGGGAAGGCATGATTGGTTTTGAAGTGTGAGGACATAAGATTTGGAGGGACTGGTGCAGAATGATATGGTTTGGCTGTGTCTTCATTCGAATCTTAACTTGCATTGTATCTCAGAGAATTCTCACATGTTGTGGATGGGACCTAGGGAGAGGTAATTGAACTATGGGGTCCAGTCTTTCCCATGCTATTCTCGTGATAGTGAGTAAGTCTCATGAGATCTGATAGGTTTATCAGGAGCTTCTGCTTTTGCTTCGTCTTCATTGTCTCTTGCCTCCACCATGTAAGAAGTGTTTTTCACTGGGGAGACCCTGCCATGATTCTGAGGTCTCCCCAGCCATGTGGAACTCTAAGTCCAATTGAACTTATTTTTCTTCCCAGTTCCAGGTATGTATTTATCAGCAGCATCAAAACAAACTAATATACCCTGTCTCAAAAAAAATTTGTCCCTGATTTCTTAAAGTGTGCTAAAATACACATAACAAAATTTATTATCGTAACCATTTTTAAAGTGTATAGTTTGGTAGTATCAAATAAGTTCATAATTTTATGAATTTACCACAGTCTGTATAATTTCATCTTTAAAAAATGAAACTTTACACCCATTCAACAATAATTCCTTATTCCACTTTACCCCAGTCCCATCATTTTCCTTTCTGTCTCTATGAATTTGACTACATTAAGTGTCTCATATATGTGGAATCATACAGTATTTATTCTTTTGTGCCTGAGTTATTTTGCTTAGTCTAATGCCCTCCAGATTTATCCATGTTGTCATAAATGTCAAGATTTCATTTATTTTCAAAACTCATTAAGTTTCCATTGATGGCGTATACCACCTTTTATTTATCTATTCATCTGTTAGTGCAGTAGTCCCCAATCTTTCTGGCACCAGGGACCAGTTTTGTGGAAGACAGTTTTTCCATGGACAGAGGGGATGGTTTCAGGATGAAATCTTTCCACCTCAGATCATCAAATTATCAGGCATGAATTAGATTCTCATAAGGAGCCTGCAACCTAGATAACTTACATGTGCAGTTCACCATAAGATTTGTGCTCCTATGAGAATCTAATGCTGCTATGCTGCTACTGATGTGACAGGAGGCAGAGCTCATATGGTAACGCTTACTTGCCTGCTGCAAACCTCCTGCTGTGTGGCCCGGTTCCTAATAGGCCACTGACCAGTATTGGTCTGTGGTGCAGGGGATGGGGACTCCTGTGTTAGTGGACATTTGAGCTGCTTAGACTTTTTAGCTATTATGAATAATGGTGCTATGAACATAGGTGTACAAATATCTTCCAGACTCTGCTTTCCATTCCTTTTGGCTATACATCTAGAAGCAGAATTTCTGGGTCATATGGTAATTCTATTTTTAACTTTTTGGGAACTACACTATTTTCCACAGCAGCTGTGCCTTTTCACATTTACACCAATACTGCTCAATGGTTCCAGCCTTTCCACATTTTCCCCAACACTCATTTTCTGTTTTCTTGATATTAGCCATCCTAATGTGTGAGATGACATCTCATTGTGGTTTTCAATTTCATTTCCCTAATGATTTGTGATGCTGAGCATCTTTTCATGTTCTTATTGGCCATTTGTATATCTCATTTGGAGAATATACCTTCTTGAGGAATATATCATATTCTTTGGAGATTTATCATTTGTGTATCTTCTTTGGAAAAAGTCCTTTGCCCATTTTTGCATTGGATTGTTTGTGATTTTGGTTGAGTTTCAGGAGTTCTCAATATATTCTGGATATTAATCTCTTATCAGATATATTATTTGCAAATATGTTCTCCCATTATGTGGTTTGCTTTTTCATTCTGTTGATATTTTCTTATAATGTACAATTTAAAAAAAAAATTTATGAAGTCCAATTTGTATTTTTGTTGTTGTTGTCTGTACCTTCAGTGTCATATTCAAGAAAATGTTGACAAATCAAATGTCATAGAGATTTTGGCCTCTGTTTTCTTGTAATAGTTTTATACTTTTGTGTTTATATTTAGTTCTTTAATGTATTTTTGTTTTATTTTTGCATATGACATTAGGTAAAAGTCCAGATTCATTCTTTTGCATGTGAATATTCAGTTTTCCCAGCACCATTTGTTGAAAAGTCTGTCCTTTCCCCCATTGAATAGTTGTGGCACCCTTGTCAGAAATCATTGGACCATACAGATGAGAATTTATGTGGGGGCTCTCTATTCTATTCCATTGGTGTATATGCCTGTTCTTATGCTAGTACCACAATATTTTGAATACAATAGCTTTGTAGTAAGTTTTGAAATCTGGAAGTATGAGTCCTAGAGTTTTGTTCTTTTTTTCATGCTTGTTTTGGCTGTTCAGTGTCCCTTGACATAGCATATAAATTTTAGAATGCATTTTTTTTTTATTTCTGCAGAAAATGTCACTGAGATTTTAGTAGAGATTGCATTAAATTTGTAAATTACATTGGGTAGTACTGATATCTTAAGTCTACAATCTGTGGACATGGAATGTGTTTCCATTTATTTATGTGTTATTTAATTTATTTCAGCACGGTTTTGTAGTTTTCAGTGCACAAAGCTTTCACCTCCTCAGTTAATTTCTAAATATTTATTTCAATGTTATTTTAAGTAAAATTGTTTTTCAATTTTCTTTTCAGATTGTTCATTGTTAGTGTCTAGAAATGCTACTGATTTTTGTGTGTCAACTTGGTATGCTGCTACTTACTAAATTCATTTATTAATAATAACACCTTTTTAGTGGAGCATTTAGGGTTTTCTACATAGACACTTACATCATCTGAGAACAAGATAATTTTTCTTCATTCTTTCCAACTTCTTTGCCTTTTATTTCTTTCTCTTGTCTAATGTCTCTGGATGAGACTTCCAGAATCATGTTGAAAAGAAGGGGCAAATGCAAGCATTCCTGCATATTCCCTATCTCATAGGAAAAGTTTTTATTCCTTCATCATTAAGCATGATGTTCACTGTGGGATTTTTTTATTGTGAGCTTTTATTATGTGAAGATAGTTTTCCTTTATTCCTAATTTGTTGAGTGTTTTTTTAATCATGAAAGAATGTTAAATTTTGTCAAATTCTTTGTCTTCATTGATTTAAAAGATCATGTGTCCGGAGCCATGAGGCCCGGAATTAGCCGACCTCTGTTGCCTGATCTCCGCAAAGCAGAGACAAGATGGCACATTTCCGGGTTCTTCATTAACAACCTTTCCCGTGTGTGCCTAAACTTTTCCCGCACGTGCCTAAACTTTTCCTGCGTGTGCTTAAACTGTTCCCGCGCGCACAAACTTTTTCGCGCCCAGGAAGATATGCAGCCTACAGCGCAGGCGCAATTCTGTGCCCAGGAAAAATACCAATTAACGGCGCATGCACAATTGTAATTTGAGAAAACCCGGCCCCCCATCACCACCCTGGCCGAACCTCTTCCCCTGCAAGCCTATATAAGGCATTGCACCGCCACCATTAAACGAGACTTGATCAGGCTATTTGTCTTGTCTCCATTTCTCGTGTTTTCTTGTCTCCTCCATTCCCACTCCCCCTTCCAGGGTCCGTGTCAACTGTCCTGCATGTCAGGACACTTGGCGCCCAAACAGGGACCTGGACACGGGGGAAGAAGTGAGGAAGAAGGCACTAAAGTTGGCTGAAAGTAAAAGTGGAAGAAATTCCTCCGGACGTCACGGGAACCTGCTGCATTGGAACCAGAGGTAAGTAACAGTGTCTGATTATGGGACAAGAATTAAGCCAGCATCAAATTTATGTAGGGCAATTAAAAGAGGCTTTAAAAGCACACGGAGTAAAGGTTAAAAGTAATGATTTGTTTAGATTTTTTGATTTTATAAAAGATACCTGCCCTTGGTTTCTGCAAGAGGGAACCATTGATATAAAGAGGTGGTGTAGGGTGGGAGATTGTTTTCAAGATTACTATGGTACTTTTGGACCAGAAAAGGTTCCGATAACAGCCTTTTCTTATTGGAATCTGATCAAAGATATAATAGACAAAAAGGAAAAAGAAAAAGATCCTGAGATAATGGCGGTGGTTACTCAGACTGAGGAAATATTAAGAGGCAGCTCCCAAACCGACCTCGAAAAATCCACACCTAACAAAGAAATAGACCTTATATCACTACAAAGCGACGAGGAAGAGGCTGGGGTCCCCTCAATAACAAATATAGAAACATCAAATAAGGAAAAGGCCAAAAAATACCCAGTTTTACCTACAACTAATGAAAACAAAAGTAAAAATAACCTTAACCCTTCAGAAGTAGACTGGGATAATTTGGAGGAAGAGGCAGCAAAATATCATAATTCTGACTGGTCACAAACTTTTACTTATCCCCCTCCCTATAATAAGGCTTCTGCCCCCGCAGCTATGTCAGTAATAGACCCAAAAGAGGAGCTTAGAGAAAAGATTGCACAACTTGAAGAGCAAATAAAGCTCGAAGAACTACATCAGTCTTTAATCACTAGATTGCAGAAATTAAGGACAGGAAGTGAGACCGTTCAATACCCTAAAGGAATAGAGAAACACTCTCACCCTCAGAGACCCGGACAGCATGTCCCAAAAGGAAGGTCACTTGGTAGTAGGGATAGGGAGGATTCCTCTCCTCAAGACATTTTTTCAGTAACTGAAACTACAGATGTGCAGGGCTGGGCCTGGAGACACCACAATGGGTTTGAATTTACTGTAATAAAAGAACTAAAAACTGCTGTCTCGCAATACGGAGCTACTACCCCGTACACCCTGGCCATCGTCAAATCTGTGGACGAAAATTGGCTCACTCCCATAGATCGGAATGCCTTAGTTAGAACAGTTCTTTCCGGAGGTGACCATCTGGTTTGGAAGTCAGAATTTTATGAAAATTGTAGAGATACGGCCAAGAGAAACCAACAAGCTGGAAATGGTTGGGATTTTGATATGCTAACTGGCTCGGGTAACTACACAGAAACTGATGCTCAGATGCAGTATGATCCCGGACTGTTTTCTCAAATCCAAGCAGTGGCTACCAAAGCCTGGAGAAAACTCGCTGTTAAGGGGGATCCAGGAGCCTCACTCATGGGGGTCAAACAGGGGCCTGATGAGCCCTTTGCAGACTTTGTACCCAGACTTTTAACCACGGCCAGTAGAATATTTGGAAATGCCGAGGCAGGGGTGGATTACGTAAAACAGCTAGCTTACGAATACACTAACCCAGCTTGTCAGGCAGCAATCAGACCTTATGGAAAGAAAACAGACTTAACAGGCTACATCCGCCTCTGTTCAGACATAGGGCCCTCATATCAACAGGGCTTGGCTATGGCTGCTGCCTTTAGTGGACAAACCGTAAAAGACTGCCTCACTAGTAGAAATAAGAATAGCAAGGGGTGCTTCAAGTGTGGAAAAATGGGACACTTTGCTAGTATTGTAAGGGAGAGCTAGCTAAGACCTTAGAGGCAAAAGCTCCAGGCCTCTGCCCTAGGTGCAAAAGAGGAAAACATTGGGCCAATGAATGTAAATCTAAAACTGACAATCAAGGAAATCCCCTAACACCTCAACAGGGAAATGGATTGAGGGGCCGGCCCCAGGCCCCGAAACAAGCTTATGGGGCGGTCAGTTTTGTACCAACCAACAACAATCCGTTTCACAACTTAGTAGAGCAACCCCAGGAAGTGCAAGATTGGACCTCTGTTCCACCTCCCACACAGTATTAACCCCTGAAATGTGACCCCAAGCCTTAGGTACTGGGGTATATGGGCCCCTACCCTCAAACATGTTTGGATTAATCCTAGGAAGAGGCAGTGCCACTATAAAAGGCCTACAGGTCTTTCTGGGAATAGTTGATAGTGATTATATAGGAGAAATCAAAATCATGGCCAAGGCTATTGACAACATCATTATTATTCCTCAAGGGGATAGAATAGCGCAGTTACTCCTGTTACCATCACTAAAAACAGCTAATAAAGTCCAATCGCCCCTAAGGGGAAAGGGAGGATTCGGATCCTCAGACATCTACTGGGTACAGCCCATTACTAATCAAAAACCCTCTCTCACCTTATGGCTAGACGGAAAGTTGTTTACAGGACTGATAGACACAGGGGCCGATGTAACAATTATTAAACAACAAGATTGGCCTGCCAGTTGGCCCACTTCAGAGACCTTAACAAATTTACGAGGAATCGGGCAAAGTAATAACCCTAGACAAAGTTCCAAACATCTCACCTGGAGAGATCAAGAAAGTAATTCCGGTCTCATTAAGCCATTTGTTATCCCTGATTTGCCTGTTAACCGTTGGGGTAGAGATCTTCTCTCCCAAATGAGGGTCATGATGTGTAGCCCAAATGATATAGTCACTACACAAATGTTGGCTCAGGGCTACCACCCTGGGAAAGGGTTAGGAAAAAGAGAAGATGGCATTTTACTGCCAATCCCAGCCATAGGAAAATTAGATAAAAGGGGGCTTGGAAATTTTTAACCATGGCCATTGACATGCCTGCACCCCAAAAAGGTGCTGACCCAATCACTTGGAAGTCAGATGAACCCGTTTGGGTTGATCAATGGCCACTAACCAAAGAGAAGCTTGCCGCTGCCCAACAGTTAGTGCAGGAACAATTAGAGGCAGGACACATTGCAGAAAGCAAGTCTGCTTGGAACACCCCCATATTTGTCATAAAAAAGAAATCTGGAAAGCGGAGACTCTTACAAGATTTAAGAGCAGTAAATGCTACTATGGTCCTTATGGGCGCCTTACAGCCAGGGCTACCTTCTCCAGTTGCAATCCCTCAAAGATATTTTAAAATTATCATAGACCTTAAGGATTGCTTTTTTACAATTCCCCTTCATCCTACTGACCAAAAACGATTTGTCTTTAGCTTACCATCTATAAATTTTAGAGAACCAATGAAGCGATACCAATGGAAAGTGTTACCTCAAGGTATGGCCAACAGTCCCACCTTGTGTCAAAAATATGTGGCTACAGCCATACACTCAGTTAGAGAGACATGGAAACAAATGTATATTATACACTGTATGGATGACATTCCTATAGCAGGACAAGTAGGAGAACAAGTTTTGCAGTGTTTTGCTCAACTCAAACAAAAACTAACCATAGCGTGGTTACAAATTGCTCCAGAAAAAATACAACTACAAGACCCTTACACATATTTAGGTTTTCAAATAAATGGACCTAAAATTACTAATCAAAAGGCAGTTATCCGTAAAGATAAGTTACAAACCCTCAATGATTTCCAAAAGCTCCTTGGAGACATAAATTGGCTTTGACCCTACTTAAAACTCATCACGGGAGACTTAAAACCTTTATTCGACACCCTGAGAGGTGACCCCAACCCTAAGTCCCTTAGGTCGTTATCAAAAGAAGCTCTTTTATCACTTAATAGGGTAGAGACGGCCATTGCTGAACAATTTGTTACTAACATAGACTATTCACAGTCATTAACCTTTTTAATCTTTAACACAACACTGACACCTACTGGTTTATTCTGGCAAAATAACCCTATTATGTGGGTCCATTTGCCTTCATCTCCCAAAAAGGTATTATTCCCCTATTATGATGCCATAGCAGATTTAATCATCTTAGGTAGAGACAATAGCAAAAAATATTTTGGAATTGAACCCTCTACAATCATACAACCTTATTCTAAGCCACAAATCCATTGGCTAATGGAAAACACTGAAACATGGCCGATTGCTTGCGCCTCTTATGCCGGTAACTTAGATAACCATTACCCGCCAAATAAGCTTATCCAATTTTGTAAACTACATGCTTTTGTCTTCCCTCGTGTCATCAGTAAAACACCTTTAGACAATGCCTTATTAGTATTCACTGATGGGTCATCCACAGGAACTGCTGCATATACCTTTGCTGACACCACTGTTAAATTCAAAACCAGCCATACCTCGGCTCAGCTAGTAGAATTTCAGGCCCTAATTGCGGTGCTGTCAGCCTTCCCTGATCAGGCCCTTAATATTTATACTGACAGTGCATACTTAGCTCACTCAATACCTTTACTTGAGACCGTAGCACAAATCAAACATGTGTCAGACACAGCCAAGTTATTTTTACAATGCCAACAATTAATACATGACAGATCAACTCCCTTCTTTCTTGGACACATTAGAGCTCATTCAGGATTACCAGGACCTCTATCCCAGGGCAACCAACTGGCTGATATGGCAACCAAGACGGTAGCCATAGCTACAAATACAAACCTAGCCCAAGCACAGGCTATTCATGCCTTACACCATCTTAATGCTCAAACTTTGAGGCTTATGTTTAAAATAACTAGAGAACAAGCAAGACAAATAGTTAAACAATGTCAGACCTGTATAACATACCTGCCAGTCCCTCACTTAGGAATTAACCCAAGAGGACTAGTTCCCAACCTGATCTGGCAAATGGATGTCACTCATTATTCAGAATTTGGTAACTTAAAATACGTCCATGTATGTATAGATACATTTAGTGGATTTATACTAGCCACCTTGCAAACAGGAGAAGCTACCAAACATGTCATAGCTCATTTACTACACTGTTTTTCCATAGTTGGAAAGCCTAAACAACTAAAAACAGACAATGGTCCTGGCTATACATCCAAAGCCTTTCAAGACTTCTGTCTTAAATTACAAATAAAACACATTACTGGAATTCCATATAACCCTCAAGGACAAGAAATAGTTGAAAGAGCACACCTATCCTTAAAAATCACCATTGACAAAATAAAAAAGGGAGAATGGTACCCTACTAAGGGCACCCCTAGAAATATCCTTAATCACACACTTTTTATTTTAAATTTTTTAAATTTGGATAACCTGAACAGATCAGCAGCTGATCGATTTTGGCATTCCGAGTCCAAAAAACAATTTGCCATGGTTAAGTGGAAAGGCCCCTTAGACAACACATGGCATGGTCCAGACCCAGTGTTAATCTGGGGAAGAGGCTCAGTTTGTGTTTTTTCTCAAACTCATGATGCAGCCAGATGGCTACCAGAGCGACTGGTAAGACAGGTACCTAACAATAGCCAATCCAGGGAGTAATTTTCTCCCTGAGAGTACTCTTTTCCTCTATTGTAGAGATGAACTCCAACTACAAGTCCCTCTGGACCATGGTGCTGATTTGCCAAGCATTCCAGGTTTATGCCAGCTTCGGTAATCTCCATGAGGCCCGTACATATATACAACAACGATACGGTAAGCCCTGTGATTGTTATGGGGGATATGTGACCTCCCCTCCAATTAAGTATCTCTCAATGTGTCCTGCTCTGCTCACACAGCATACCTGCCTAGTAACTCCTTTAAGTGGAGGTGTGTGTCAACCCCAGGAATATTTAGCGGAGGGGGTACCACAACCTGCCCTTGTGACACATTTAAGATTGCTATGCATAGTTCCTGCTATACTACTTATCAAGAATGTACCTCTGGCTGTAAAAACATACTATACTGCTATCTTAACAAGGTCTAGAACCCCTACCATCGGGGCCAGTAATGTCCCTACAGTTTTAGGAAATACCAATAACGTTGTATCAGCTGGCTGTACTGGAATTGTAGGACAGCCTGTCTGTTGGAATATTCGCCCCCCTCTTCATACCTCTGACAGAGGAGGGCCACAAGACAAGGTCCGAGAAATTATGGTATACAAAAAACTTGAAGAGTTGCAAACGTCCCTGTACCTGGAAATTCACTACCACCCCTTGGCCTTGCCCAAAGCTCGAGGGAAAGAGAAAATTGATGCCCAGACCTTTGATCTCCTCACTGCTACTCTCAACCTGCTTAACAATTCCAACTCTAGTCTAGCTAATGACTGCTGGCTGTGTCTGCAATCAGGAGATCCCGTTCCTCTTGCCATACCCAGCAATGACTTAAATTATACATCCAATACCCTTTGCACCATAATCCCTCCCCTTAAAGTACAACCTTTAGAATTTCCTAGTTCCTCTTGCATCTACTCTCCTCCCCTTAACAACGCTTACGACCTCGATGTAGGATTCAATGAATTCAATAATTGTTCCACCATAGCAAATATTTCCCAATCGTTGTGTGCCCCAAACAGCTCAGTTTTTATATGTGGCAATAATAGGGCTTATACCTATTTACCTACTAACTGGACAGGATGCTGTGTCTTAGCTACACTTTTGCCAGACATAGACATTATCCCTGGAGATGAACCTGTACCTATCCCAGCTATAGATCACTTTTTAGGAAGAAACAAAAGGGCAATACAATTTATCCCCTTACTTGTAGGATTAGGCATAACTACTGCCGTAATAACTGGCACTACAAGTCTAGGGGTCTCTGTTACTCAATACACCAAATTGTCTCACCAATTGATCTCAGATATGCAGGCCATCTCAAGTACTATACAAGATTTACAAGAGCAGGTCGATTCTCTGGCAGAAGTAGTGCTTCAAAATAGAAGAGGCCTAGATTTACTAACTGCAGAACAGGGAGGCATCTGCTTGGCTTTACAGGAGAAATGGTGTTTCTATGCCAACAAATCCAGGATCGTCAGAGATAAAATCAGGCGTCTACAAGAAGACCTAGAGAAACGATGAAAAGAAATAACCGATAACCCGTTTTGGACTGGGTTCCATGGACTCCTTCCCTATCTTATGCCATTCCTGGGCCCCCTGCTTTGCCTATTGCTCTTACTCTCTGTAGGACCTTTGGTCTTTAATAAGCTCATAACATTCCTTAAGCAACAAGTCGAGGCTATCCAAGCGAAACCTATACAGGTCCATCATTATCATCACCTAGAACAAGAAGATCGCAGTGGTTCATACTCACACCCATTATGACCACCTTCCCTATGCACTGAACTGGACAGCCAATGACGGGTAAGAGAGTATCATCTCTCACTAACCTAAGACAGGAGGGCCATCATAAGCTACTGACTAATCCCATGACGGGTACCAGTGATGAGATGTATTAATCCAACCTAAGACAGGCACAGTTCCCGAGGGACAATCTTCTAGCCACAATTATATATAAAAAAAGGGGGACCTGTCCAGAGCCATGAGGCCCCAAATTAGCCAACCTCTGTTGCCTGATCTCCGCAAAGCGGAGACAAGATGGCACATTTCCGGGTTCTTCATTAACAACCTTTCCCACGTGCGCCTAAACTTTTCCCATGCGCGCCTAAACTTTTCCATGCGCTCCAACCTTTCCCCTGCATGCCCAAACTTTTTCGCGCCCAGGAAGATATGCAGCCTACAGCGCAGGCGCAATTCCGTGCCCGGGAAAAATACCAATTAATGGCGCATGGGCAATTGTAATTTGAGAAAACCCGGCCCCCCATCACCGCCCTGGCCCAACCTCTTCCCCTGCCAGCCTATATAAGGCATTGCACCACCACCATTAAACGAGACTTGATCAGGCTATTTGTCTTGTCTCCATTTCTCATGTTTTCTTGTCTCCTCCATTCCCACTCCCCCTTCCAGGGTCCGTGTCCACTGTCCTGCAGGTTGGGACAATCATGTATGTTTTTTACTTCATTTTGTTAATGTGGCATATTACATTGATTAATTTCTATATGGTAAACTATCATTGTATTCCAGGAATAAATCCCACTTAGTCATGGTGTATAATCTTTTTAATATACTTTTGAATATTTCTGCCTTTCCAAATTTTGGGAAAAGTTTGAGAATTGACATTACTTCTTCTTTAAATGTTTGACAGGATTCACAAATAAAGTGAGCAAGTCCAGGGCTTTTATTTATTGGGAGATTTTTTTCTGATTCAAACTCTTTATTAATTATAGATATATTTATTTAGATTTCCTATTTCTTCGTGATTTAGTCTTGTTTAGTTTTGTGTTTCTAGGAATTTATTCATTTCATCTATGTTATCCAATTTGTTGCTGTACATTGTTTGTAGTATAAACCTTTTTTTAGACCGGGCGCGGTGGCCCAAGCCTGTAATCCCAGCACTTTGGGAGGCCGAGACAGGTGGATCACGAGGTCAGGAGATCGAGACCATCCTGGCTAACACGGTGAAACCTCGTCTCTACTAAAAAAAATACAAAAAAAAACTAGCCGGGCGAGGTGGTGGGTGTCTGTAGTCCCAGCTGCTCTGGGAGGCTGAGGCAGGAGAATGGCATGAACCTGGGAGGCGGAGCATGCAGTGAGCCAAGATCGCGTCACTGCACTCCAGCCTGGGTGACAGAGCGAGACTCCATCTCAAAAACAAAAAACAAACAAACAAAAAAACAACTTTTTTAATTTGTATAGAATCATTAATACTGTCCCCACTTTCTTCCTTTTTTTTTTTTTTTTTTTTGTAATTTGCATCTTCTTTTTTCTTACTCTATACTGCTAAAGGTTTGTCAGAGTTCTTAAACTTTTCAAAGAACCAACTTTTGGTTTTATAGGTTTTCTCCATTTTTGATTTTCGATTTCTTTGTTTCTGTCTAATCTTTATTATTTCCTCCCTCCTGCTAGCTCTGGGTTTAGTTTGTGTGTTTTTTAGTTCCTCACTTTGCAAAGCTAGGTTGTTATTTGAAATTTCTTTCTTTTAATATAAGCATCTTTAGAAATAAATTTCCCCTTTAGCAATGGTTTTGTTGTGTTACAAAGGTTTTGGTATGTTATATTTTCACTTTTATTCATCTCTAACTATTTTATAATTTCCTTCAGTACTTTTTCTTTTATCCATTGGTAGGTTAAAAGTGTGCTAATTTCCACAATTTTGCAGATGTTTCAGTTTACTTCTGTTATTGATTTTTAACTTCGTCCCTTTGTGGTTAGAGAAGATACATGGTATAATGTATATATTTTTAAAATCTATTGAGACTTAATTTGTGGCCTAACATATCATTTATCTTGAAAAGTGGCTCACTTACATACCTTAAGAAGAATGTGCATGTTATTGTTATTAGGTAGTGTTTTGTAAATGTCTGTTAGATCGAATTTGTTTATTGTGTTGTCTCTTTTATTGTTTTTACTGCTCTTCTGTCCAGTTGTTGTATTTATTAGTGAAAGTGGGGTATTGATGTCTCCCCCAACTATTATTGTAGAACTGTTCATTTCTGTCTTCAATTTTGTAAATTTTTCCTTTATATATTTTGATGACCTGGTATTAGGCGTGTAAATGTTTGTAATTGTTATATTTTCTTGCTCTATTGAACCATTGGTTAAGATATATTGTTCTTTTTTGTCTGTTATTATTTTTTAATTTAAAATATATTTTCTCTGCTATTCATATAGCCACTTTACTATCTTATAATGTGCTTTTGCATCTCAATGCCTTTTTCCCCATTCAGAGCATACATTGCTCAAAAGCAGGAAATATGTGTGTGCTTGAAGAGAAAATAAAGGGAATTTCTAGTGAGCTGGACTAAACTACTCAAAATGTCTTGAGAATGTCATCTCATATGAGGTGACAGATTTTTATAGTGGGTGCCTGTTGCCTGTGAAAATACTCCAAAAGATAATGTCTTAAAAGAGCAATTTTATTTTGCTCATGACTTTGTAGGTCAAGAACTAGACTTTTCTGGATCCAGAGAAGTCATTTATATGATAGATCACTCTCTTAAAAGGCAAAATGGTACTGACTGTTATCTCAGGACTCAGCAGGACTTCAGTCTGGGACCGCCAGTTCTTCTCTATGTGTGCTTCTCCATGGGATTGCTTGGTCTTCCTCACAGCATCGTGGCTGGTTTTCAAGAGTGATTGTTCTAAGAAACAGGTCGTGGAAGCTGTCAGTTTCATAAGGCCTAAGCACAGAAACAGGTACAGTGTCACTTTTATAGTTTTCTGTTCGATTAAAGCAATTGCAGAACATATACAAAATCAAAAGGGAAAGGACATAAATCCTCTACATCTCCATGGTTAGGTTGAAATGTTAAATTAAAAAAAAAAATAGGGAATCCTTTCCCCATTTCTTGTTTTTCTCAGGTTTGTCAAATATCAGATGGTTGTAGATGTGTGGCATTATTTCTGAAGGCTCCGTTCTGTTCCATTGGTCTATATCTCTGTTTTGGTACCAGTACCATGCTGTTTTGGTTACTGTAGCCTTGTAGTATAGTTTGAAGTCAGGTAGCGTGACGCCTCCGGCTTTGTCCTTTTGACTTAGGATTGTCTTGGCAATACGGGCTCTTTTTTGGTTCCATATGAACTTTAAAGCAGTTTTTTCCAATTCGGTGAAGAAACTCATTGGTAGCTTGATGGGGATGGCATTGAATCTATAAATTACCTTGGGCAGTATGGCCATTTTCACAATATTGATTCTGCCTATCCATGAGCATGGTATGTTCTTCCATTTGTTTGTGTCCTCTTTGATTTCACTGAGCAGTGGTTTGTAGTTCTCCTTGAAGAGGTCCTTTACATCCCTTGTAAGTTGGATTCCTAGGTATTTTATTCTCTTTGAAGCAATTGTGAATGGAAGTTCATTCCTGATTTGGCTCTCTGCTTGTCTGTTACTGGTGTATAAGAATGCTTGTGATTTTTGCACATTAATTTTGTATCCTGAGACTTTGCTGAAGTTGCTTTGCTAGCCATAAGTAGAAAGCTGAAACTGGATCCTTTCCTTACTCCTTATACGAAGATTAATTCAAGATGGATTAGAGACTTAAATGTTAGACCTAACACCATAAAAACCCTAGAAGAAAATCTAGGTAGTACCATTCAGGACATAGGCATGGGCAAGGACTTCATGTCTAAAACACCAAAAGCAACGGCAGCAAAAGCCAAAATTGACAAATGGGATCTCATTAAACTAAAGAGCTTCTGCACAGCAAAAGAAACTACCATCAGAGTGAACAGGCAACCTACAGAATGGGAGAAAATTTTTGCAATCTACTCATCTGACAAAGGGCTCATTTCCAGAATCTACAAAGAACTCAAGCAAATATACAAGAAAAAAACAAACAACCCCATCCAAAAGTGGGGAAAGGATATGAACAGACATTTCTCAATAGAAGACATTCATACAGCCAACAGACACATGAAAAAATGCTCATCATCACTGGCCATCAGAGAAATGCAAATCAAAACCACAATGAGATACCATCTCACACCAGTTAGAATGGCAATCATTAAAAAATCAGGAAACAACAGGTGTTGGAGAGGATGTGGAGAAATAGGAACACTTTTACACTGTTGGTGGGATTGTAAACTAGTTCAACCATTATGGAAAACAGTATGGCGATTCCTCAAGGATCTAGAACTAGATGTACCATATGACCCAGCCATCCCACTACTGGGTATATACCCAAAGGATTATAAATTATGCTACTACAAAGACACATGCACACGTATGTTTATTGCGGCACTATTCACAATAGCAAAGACTTGGAATCAACCCAAATGTCCATCAGTGACAGACTGGATTAAGAAAATGTGGCACATATACACCATGGAATACTATGCAGCCATAAAAAAGGATGAGTTTGCGTCCTTTGTAGAGACATGGATGCAGCTGGAAACCATCATTCTTAGCAAATTATCACAAGAAGAGAAAACCAAACACCGCATGTTCTCACTCATAGGTGGGAACTGAACAATGAGCTCACTTGGACTCGGGAAGGGGAACATCACACACTGGGGCCTGTCATGGGGAGGGGGGAGGGGGGAGGGATTGCATTGGGGAGTTGTACCTGATGTAAATGATGAATTGATGGGTGCTGACGAGTTGATGGGTGCGGCGCACCAACGTGGCACATGTATACATATGTAACCTGCACGTTGTGCACATGTACCCTAGAACTTAAAGTATAATAAAAAAAAAAAAAAAAAATTAAAAAAAAAAAGTGTGTCATTCCTACTTGATTGTCAAGAATGTTTATATTTTAAGACTCTGTTTGGTTTACTGCATCTAACATAGTACCTTAAGTTGTCATTGTTAAAGTCAATTTAAAGCTAAATTGAACAATTATTTTATATGACTCAATATTTGAGGGAAAATGTGAAAGACGTTTTTCTAAAATTGAGAGAGAATAAACTGGATAGGGTCTTTGAAAAAAAGAAAAGAAAAGAAAGGAATAAAAAAAATGGCTACTCCATAGGCAGAGCAGCAGCTTGGGTCACTGGTTGCCCATTTTTGTGGTTATTTCTTGATTATATGCCAAATGAGGGGTGGATTTTTCATGAGTTTTCTGGGAAAGAAGTGAGCAGTTACCAGAACTGGGGGCTTCTCCTTTTTTAGACCATACAGGGTAACTTCCTGATATTACCATGGTATTTGTAAACTGTCATGGCACTGGTGGGAGTGTCTCTTAGTATGCTAATGCATTATAATTAGTAGTGAGGAATAATAAACAGTGAGGAAGACCAGAGGTCACTCTCATTGCCATCTTGGTTTTGGTGGGTTTGGGCCGGCTTCTTTACCACAGCCTGTTTTATCAGCAAGGTCTTTTTGACTTGTATCTTGTGCTGACGTCCTGTCTCATCCCGTGACTAAGAATGCCTTAACCTCCTGGGAATGCAGCCCACTAGTTCTCAGCCTTATTTTACCCAGCCCCTACTCAAGATGGAGCTGCTCTTGTTCAAATGCACTTATGAAAAAAATATAGCCGTAAGTTAAGAATATTTACAAATAGTAGGGCAGTCACTACTAAAGCCATGATTGGGAAGAAAATTTAGTTACTTCTGTGGCATACAACAATTTTACATAACAATTATAATTATTAATAACATACACTAAGTTATATTAAAATTACAGAAGTTTCCCATGTTTTTGGAATATATACCGATAACATATTTACACAAATAGAGCCCAAAGAAAGCCTAGCAAAACTTTATATTTGACAATGTTTTCTGCATAGTTTTTATACCAAATTGGCTTATGATTTTATAAGTCAAATTTCACCATTGCATTAGTGCATTATTGATGTCAAATCCAATTCTTAACAAAACCTTAGAGACAAATTTATCCAATTTTAGTGTCTGACCATAAGGTAAGATTTTTGTTAACCTTTTAAAATGCTTTACAAATTTTTGTCAAAAAGTAGATCAGTGCTATAAGAAAAATCTTTTGTGCTTTTTGTTTTTTACGCCAAAGATTACTAAAGTCATGTGAACTAACAGGGATTATGCCTTTTACCCTTCTGATAAAATATTTGTTTTAGCTTTTATTATTTTAAAGTTTTCATATGAACATCACACACACAACACATACATAGAGACAGAAGATCCAGTAGTTGTAAAATTTTTCATTTTCCAATTTCTTAATAGGATTACTGGCCTTAGGATGGAGCCCTTGGAGGAACAGGGTCAGGAAAGCCTAGCAGGCACAGCTGGAAGGCAAAACAGATCCCCAAAATGTAAGGGTCCCATTTTTATACCAAATCCTGGATTCCCCAAAAATAAACCCTATGGAACAAGACAGTGCAATGATTTTATCATGCATTTTATTGCAAAGCAACCCAAAGCCAATCAGACCATTCTGTGATTAGCACATCCCCTATGGGAGTTTTATATCTCAGTGGAGGGTACATGACATTTTCATACCTTCCATGTGGCCAAGAGCATGCTTCTCTGATCTAAATGTGAAAACAGCAGAGTATCCTCCCATAACTACAATTAGCTATGCTCAAAGTATATTTTCTACAGTTATTACACAGCAAAACTCTCATAATGCAAATTTCTGATACCCCCCAAAGTCAAAAACATCAGATAACGCAATGCAAAACAGAAAAGAACCTTCGATTTTGAGATGGATCTATCCATTTCTAACTCCTGTGGTTTCATGAGGAAAACAGAGGTTTTCCCAAAATGGGGTCTGTGGCACCTCATCTGTTTTTCCCAAGGAAGTTGGCAGAACTTGAATATCCACTTTTAATTAAGCTGACTTCTAACCACAGTGCTCTTAAAAAAAAAAAAAAAAAAAAAAATCCTTTTAAATCTCTTATTACTTGACTTTAGCCACGCCAAATGGCTGATATTTCTGGCTTTTGAACGCTACCAAAAGCAACCTCACAGGTAAAACCAATAAGCCTTAACTAAGGTGATGGCTTACCAGGAGTGTACAAGGTATTTTCAAAGAGGTGGAAAGCAGTTTTTACAAGCTCTTTTCTGCAGGATGGTTGTCCTGAAGAGTCAAGGAGACCCGAAGTGGATAGCTCCTTCCTGCAGCTGGTAGTCCCTCTCATCTGTTCAAGTCTGGCCAGGTCCGGGGTTTTTTTAGGCTCAGAAGGGAGGTAGTGCATGCTGACTGGTTCATGGGCAGCCATGGGAGGGCCTGGGAAAAGCGCACGTTCTCACTCCAGGCCAGAGACTCCCCCTGGAACTGACATCCCAGCACCCAGGCTTCAGGTCATCCCTGGCTTGATGGTGGAGTTTCACCAGGGACCCCCCCTATTTCAACCCAGGAGCCTGTCTGCCTCCTGCCATCATCCACATGCTATCCATGGTGCCCAAGCTGTTCATGTGGAGGACCACCTTCAGGTCTGCACTGAGTTGCCCTCAGCCTCTCCTCGGCCTTCCTCCCGTGTTTGTCAGGATCCAAAGTCCAGAGAAGACCAAGACAGCAGGGGGCTGGCCTGTCAGCACCATCCTGAGTGCACACACGTCCAGCTGGGTCACAACACTGGCCAGGCTCAGCCATAACTTTGCTCTGCCCCAGAGCAGGTTCCAGGAGCTAGGAGAGGCCAGGGAGTGGGAGCAGGCACTTTTAAGCCTGAGGGGGCAGGGGCTTCCTGGGTCTCCAAGAGTACAGAGATGCCTGGGTCCAGAGCCATGGCTGGGTGGCTGCAGCTGTGCCTGGGAGTATGGGGCTCTCACCCACCAACTCAGTAGGGGGCAGGGCCCCTGTCATTCCCGGCCACCCACTAGCTCTACAGAGCCCATAGCCCTGAGCTTGCCTCCCCCACTGCAGTTGGTGTCCCCGCAGCGGCTGCTCTAGAAGGGCCACTGCTGCTATCACAGTGATCCTGTACTTGCCTACTCCTGTCACCTACAGCCATCAGCAAAGAGTACAAGGCAGATTAATCCAAAGAGAATAGTGGTTAATATGCCATAATGCCAAATCCATTCTTAACCAAGAGGAAGTTTGCTGAGAGGGTACTCCAACCCCTCTAAATCTTAGGAAGGACTCTAACCATCCTAAGTTGGACCTCAAACTCAAGTTCGCTCAAGCATCCTCGCCTTTTTGTGAAGAGGGTCCTTTAACCTACTCTTTCTTAGGAGAGACTCTAACTCCCCTAAGTTGGGCCTCTAACCCAATCCCATTTTTTACTTGGGTACCCCACCACCTTCCTAAAGTCAGCCAATTGGTGCTGCAGTCTATTTCTTTGGGTCAGGGGTCTCTCCAGTACAGTTCCTTCTGGGTTCACCAGAAAGGGGTCCCAATCCGGACTCTAAGAGAAGGTTTGTGGATTTTACACAAGAAATAATTTAGAGCAAGTTCATAAAGCAATAGCAAGTTTATTAACAAAGTAAGCAATAAAAGAATGGCTACTCCATTGGCAGAGCAGCTTGAGCTGCTCAACCAAGTATATTTATTGTTACCTCATAGTTATATGCTAAACAAGGGATGAACTATTCTTTTTTTAGGTTTTCTATTAGTATTTCTACTTTCTTTGTGCATCTTTAACTTTCTCCACATCTATTTTTAGTTCTTCAAACATCTTTGAGATAGTTTGAAATCACTGTCTAGTAGACATGCCATGAGGTCTTTTTAAAACAGTTTCTATTGATTTAGTTTTATTTTTCCATTGAACGGGTTACACTTTTCTGGGGTTTATTTTATGTCTTGTAATTAAAAACAACAACAACAATAAAAAAATAAAAAAACTTGATATTTGAAGCTAATTACAGTAACTCTAGGAATCAGATTCTCCCGCTTCCCCAGGGTTTGCTATTTTTGTTATCATTATTGTTTTTGTATCATAATTGTTGTAGCCTGTCTCTGCCAGTGATCAGCCTGAGAATAAACCTAAGGTCCTGGTAGGTCCTTTCTGAGTCTGCACCTTTCCCTGAGAATACATGATCACTTCCTAATTTTTCCCACATACGCAATTGTTTTTTAATGTTTTACTCTTTTATGTCTGGCTTCTAAAAGTGGAAGAGAAAAATGAAGGGAGGAAAAAGATACCACCCCTTTAAGTCCCCTGAAAGTCACATCAACCAATGGTGGGAAGGTAGGCAATGTGGACTTGTAGTAATGGGAGGAGGAGCAAATCAATGGCTTCCCACCTCTTTGTCTGTACCTCGGTGATCAGCAGTTAGAGCACAGATCCCCAATATTTGGAAGATAGAGTCCTTTTGTGCCCACCTTGGCATCTGTAAACTGTGTGTAGGTTGCTCCAGGAACACATGCACAATTGCCTGCTGTGAATCTGCCTGCAGTGGGAAATGGGTGTCTGAGAGCTGAAATTGACTAAAATTAACTACAATTTACCATCCAAGCCTTTTTCTGGAAGTTTCAAGCCTTTAATAGACTCCAGATTTCCAAAATAGTTACATCGGACAGATTCTGCCAGTGCAATTATTGCCTAGGTGGAGAGACAGAGTCCATAAGCTTCCTCTTCTGTCATCTTCTTTACCTTAACTTTTTTTAAAGAAATAGACTTATTACATATAATTTATAATATCCAGAATTGTTTGCTTTTCTATGGCTAACTTACTAAAAAACCATTATCTGCTGCATATAATAAGTTCTATATAACACCTGATTTGGCACTTATACTATTGCATTGTATTAAATGAATTTGTGTCATTTAATAATAGTTTCAGCTTAAAGATGAGCATTTGTATAAGGTTTTCAATTGTAGGGATAATCAATAGTGGCTTTGTCTTTCAATATTGTCTTTATCTAATACTGTGGCCATGATAAAAATATGTCTGTAGAAATCAAGTTGAGGTATAATACCACCTGGAAAATAATTATTAGTTAACTATCAACTTCTAAATGTGTTTCCTTTTAATATTCACATACAGAAGTCTATAATTGCTGTCATTGTGCCACAAATGCACATATTTTTTAAAAATCAGTTTCAAAATAAGACACAGATGGCCTTTGTTCCGTAAAATCTCTGGTTTCTTTCTCCTTCACTGACCACATAGTCAATAAGCATGAATCACAAAACTGAGACTTAACGTTTCCTTTAATTAGTCTGGGGCAATAATAAATCAAGGATGCATTTGTGGAGATGGCAAACTTCACAGATACAATGCTTTGGGGAGCAGATAGACATCTGTTTCATGGGATAATGTTGCTAATGGTGATCAGTTACACATTAATGCATAATTTGCACTCATTTTTTATGGGTCAATACCTCATTAGGTTAACTCCCATTTTTTGTTAGTGAAGTTCAGGCTGTTTTTAGGTGATGAATGCATAACTCTCAGGATTTATTCAGGTCAGATGTAAGTGTTGCAATAATTGTTCCACCTCAGCTTCCTGATAGATCTGAAGCAGTGTACAGTCAATTGGTTCCAACTCTTGAGCACATCCTGACCATAATATAAATATGCACTTTCTTTTTGAGTAGCTTGTATAAAAATATTTTTGGATAAACATATTGGCTTCATTTAGATTATTCTTCAATAAGATTTCTGAAGAATAGAAACTATGACAGAGATGACAAATCTCCCAAATTAAGGTGGAGGTCACTATTGAGGTTTCTCTGGAAGAAATTCAGAATCAAAATGTCTTTGAGGCTTTACTTTAGGTGGTGTAAGAATAAGGAATAACAGCCATATTGAGATGGAAGACAAGGAGAAACATCAAAGAAGAAACAGGTATAAGAATTTTTCTATTGAAATGTTGTGGCATATGATTGTGGACTCCCTCTGATGACCCCTGCAGTCTTCAATAGAATTAACCTCAACGAAATTATTTCATAAATTTGGTAGAAATGCTCTGTGTATAAATCAGTGGATAGGCCTAAATCTTGGAACAGAATAGGAGCAGAAGCAAAACAGCAGGAGATGGGGCCAAAGGACCACAGAAAAACTACCCTATAGACTACGGCAATGAACTTGGAGTATGTTCCAAAAGCAGGTAGGATTTATCATAATCTCTGCATGAGACTCCAGTCAGATTTATAAGTAAGTGTTTAACATTTGTTTAAATAAAACTGTAAGGAAATGACACATAGAATGCATAAACTTTTAGTGGTAGAGAGACACAGAGCCCTATTAAGTGTAAGAAAAATTTCCTTGAATAAAGTATCATCTGGTTGAGACTTGAAATATGAAAAGGGAATACTCAAGTGGAGGATATGTGGAGAGTGCTGACACACTCCAAAGAAAGTGGTTTCTGCTGGTTAGACATGGTGGCTGATGCCTGTAATCCCAGCACTTTGGGAGGCTGAGGCAGGTAGATCATTTGGGGTCAGGAGTTCAAGACCAGTCTGACCAACATGGTGAAATCCTCTCTCTACTAAAAATACAAAAATTAGGTGGGCATAGTAGCAGGTGCCTATAATCCCAGCTACTTGGGAGGCTGAGGCAGGAGCATCGCTTGAACCTGGGAGGCGGAACCTGCAGTGAGCAGAGATCACGCCACTGCACTCCCACCTGGGTAACAGAGCAAGACACTATCTCAAAAAAAAAAAAAGAAAAAAAAAGAAAAAAAAAAAGTTTATGCAAAGCCCAGGTAGAAGAGAAAATATTCCATATTTAAAGAACAGAAATGACTTCTGATTTACCAGAATTATAGAATATGAATAGATGAATATGAATGTAGAATTGTAGAATATGAAATATAGTATGTTGAGAAATAAAGTAGAGAAATATACAAGAGTCAGACCTTTAAAGGCCTTCTACTCTGTACTGAGCTGGGATTTGATCTTGAAGAAAATAAAGAGTTATTAAAGAATTTTCAAAAGGGAATTAACAATATTAGCAATATCACACTTAGACCCAGAAAAATGGGCCCTGGTTCAATGCTTCTTCTAACTATGACTCTCCTCATAGGGCAAGAAGTCCAAAGGGCCAAGGGCCCAGGCCCACCTGGAGCTCATGCCCACCCTTCTATAGCACTCTCTGTGTATATAGTTACCCAGGACACCATACCTAGATAATCCCAAACTGCTTCCACGGTCTGTGTGGCCTCTTCCTGGGTCTGTCCCTTTAAGGGCAGATCTCAACTGTGGGCTCACCAATAGGCTGAAGTAAAAGGCCCCAAACAGCTGTTTTGGGAAGGATGATCATGGGCAATAATTGGACATAAAGGTTGGAGTGTCTACGTATACATGCCTGAGGACCCTGGGAGCAATGAATGGAGCTTGAGGGTAGAGATGCTATATTAGTCAGGATTCTTCAGAGAGACAGAATCAATAAGACAGATGATGATACATACATACATACATACATACATACATAGATGAGGGGGGGTTATAAGGGGAATTGGCTCTTGAGATTATGAATACTGAGTTCCATGACAGGTCCTCTGTAAGCTGGAGACTCTGGGGTGCTGATGGCATGGTGCAGTCCAAGTACAAACTCCTTAGTACCAGAGAAGTTAAATGTGTAATTCTCAGTCCAAGGCCACAGGATTGAGAATCTTGTGGGGATGAGTGGTACATCGTGGAATCCAAAGAAAGACCAGAGAGCCTGGATTTCTGATGTCCAAGGGTAGAGGAAGAAGGGTTTACCAGCTCTGTTTTTCCTTTTTTTTTTTTTTTTTTTTTTTTTCTCTTTATCTGGGACTCCAGTCAATTGGATGATTTCTGCCCACAATGAGGGTAGATCTCCCCGACTCAATCCACTGACTCATACAGCAATCTCTTCTGGAAACATTCGCACAGACACACACAGATATAATGCTTTAGCAGTTCTCTAGGTATTCTTTAATATGGTCAATTTGACACCTAAAATTATCCATCACAGAAGCCATGCACTTCCATTTATGCTCTTGCCTGAGCCTTACTGATTTTAGAACCGGGTCTGATAATTGCATTTGTGCTTTAGAAGGATCATGCTGGCCATGTCACAGAGACTGAAATGGAGGGAAAAAAGACGAGTAAAAGCATAACATTTAATAATCTGTCAAAATATTTTAAGAAAGAGTGGGTATGGCCTAATCCAGAGTTGTGATAGCAAAAATGGAGATGATACGGTAGAATTTGATGTTTGATTATTGTGAAGGCTGAGATGGAGTAAATAAACTGAAGATGACATCCAGATTTTCAATTCTTACAACTGGGTTAATGGCACCATATTTTATTTCAATAAATACAATAAGAGACATAATAGTTTACCAGCAGATTATATTGAATTCAGTTTGTATGCACTTATAATTCCTGTGGGAATTAAGATGGAGATGCCCAATACAGCATGGATTTTATGATTAAAAAGCTATGTACTGGAGGAATAAATGTAGAACTTACTAGCATATAGATAATAACTGAAGTTCTTGGGTTGAATGAGATCATCTAAGGAGTGATAGGTGAGAAGAGAAGAGAACTGAGGACAGATTTCAAGAGTAAAGAAAGAATTTAAGGGATAAAAATTTGAAAAGGGCTCCATTATTGAGTGTATTGCCAAGAAAGTTAATTAAATTGGCTGAATAAAATGAGTCAATAAAATTAAATGCAGTTTGTGCGTTAATAGTCAATACTACCTCCTAATCCTGGAAGTATAGCCTGCAAAGATTTTCAGCAATTTAAAAATAATGTTTAATTATATACAATACATGAGCCAATGCAAGTAACTCACCTTTTACAAATGATATTCTGTAAATGGGTGTCTTTAGGGTTCATAGAAATTTGCCTTATTTGTTAATTATAATTAAAGCTGAAGATGCTTGGTTATATGCACTATTATAGAATGTTTTTATTTAATTACATTAAAATTAATTAATTGACATACTCTTCATTGAGTACCATATGTCAGAGATCATGTTGAGAACATTTTACATAATCCCATTTAATCCTTATGAAAAACTTATAAAATAGCTACTGCTTTTCACCTTTTATGAAGGAACAAGCTAGAGTTTAGAGAAATGAAGTAACTTGGTCAATATCACAGAGCTCACAAATGACAGAGTGAGAGTTTGAACTTGGGCTGATTAGTGTCAAACATGTTAACATAAATATAGTTTGGTATCGGAAAAGGAAGTAAAAAATAAGTATATTCTTAGCAGTTGATTTGAATTATCATAATTTATTCTAATAAATAATTTTAGGACATCTGCATATTGACTTTCTTATCATGTGTTCAGTACTTTAAAAAAAGAATCAACTTTGAATTATCTATTTTGGCTACATGATAAGTAACTAGAATGGAATCAGTTTTAATTGAAATATTTAAATATCAGTTTATCCTGACACAATATCCAATTCTTGACACCTACATTATTCAAGTTATATGTTAAAAAAAATCTTGGTAACTTGAAATTGAGAAAAACAATTTGAATATGTGAAAATTTCTAAATAAAGAATATTTAAAATTCAGTTTATTAATTAGATCATATCTAACACATAATTATAATTTTTTAAGTCAGGGTCTCACTCTATTGCCTGGAATGGTGCAGTGGCATGGCTCCCCATAGCTTTGAACTCCTGAGCTCAAATAATATTACTACCTCAGGTTCCCAAGCTCCTAGGACTATGGGTATGTACCACTTTGCCTTGCTAATTGTTTTATTTTTTGTAGAGACAGGGTCTCACTATGTTTTCCAGATAGGTCTTTAATTCCTGGTCTCAAGTGATCATCTCACCTCAGCCTCCTGAATAGCTGGGATTATAGGCATCAGCCATTGTGCCTGGCTACTAATTTTTAACATCATGGACAGATTAATTCTAGGTAAAGTGACTTAAGTAAAGTAAAATAAAATATACAAAGTAAAATAACTTTAGCTATCTATTGATGACTACCATGCAAAGTAACACTAAGGACTTGAAAAATTTTCATTTAAACCTCTTAAAATTATATGTACACTATAAATTTGTTTAACAAGATTTTTTCTTTTAGCATAAAAGTAAATTTTAGCATCATTCCTATTCAAATCATTATATATTCCTAATTAGTGAGGTATAGCTAATGAAATATGGCATTATTCTTAATTACTATAATCTATAAATATTTCCATATGCTATATTAAGTGTAAAGATGAACTATCCAAATGAGTTTTAGTTAGTCACATTATGTGACTGGCAAGTCAAAGTTAGGTGTCAACACTGAGGAATGTAAACTGATGGACAATGTCAATAAAGACCTTCAAGAGTCAACCAATAGAAACTTAGGCAAGAAATAAAGCATTCAGAAGTGGAAAGAGAGGGAAATATTTACTTTCAGGAAATCAATTCAAAGAGATGTTCCATCTTTTTATAAATACACATAAAACAACTAATTTTTTAAAGATTGATGTATGTGCATACATATTAGAAAAAGAAAACAGGAGATAGCAAAAGAGGTAGAAAGACACTTTTGTGAGGTAAACAAACAGGTAAATCTATCATTTATAAGTATTGATTTTAATAAACATTTTAAACTTTTCATGACTATGGTCTATTTTTCAATAACCATTATCATCAAGTCAGGAGCTCCCAAAATATACTTTATCCTATTTGTTACTCTTTTATTGAGCTTATTTCTCTACTTTTAGATTTATCATATCGTTAGTGACTTCATTTCATTTATATATTTTAATATTTTAAGATTCACTAAGATATAGAAAGGAAAGAATTAGTAGCATCAGTACTGTCAAGTTGTCAACAGACTAAAAGAAATAGGTGCATGTTGCCCTGCCTTGAATTATGTGATCTTATGATAACCCTATACTCACAATTACCTATTCATTGAGCTTTTAATGGGTTAATTGCTAAATCACACCTCAGAACTTTTCTCTCATTTAATCATTCATTCAAAATACTTGAGATCATCTCCTATGTATCAAACACTATATTTTTTTGTGCTCAGAGTGCATAAATAAACAACATAGTCCTTTATCACATTGAACCCATACTCGATGGGGGAAAAAGTAAACACGAGTGATTGCAATGTGATTTGTTAACCATCTCATAAATGTATGCCCAGGTGCTGTGAAAGCAAAGGAAAGAACTGACTTTTGAATTAGCCTATCACACCTGGGAAATTTTCTCAGAAGAGGCTGATTACTTTTGAGGTGAGTCCCAAAGTCCATGAAGAAGTTTCTTCAACAGAGAAGAGGGATCAGAACATTCCCTTAAGAAAACATGGCAGGTAGAAGGATGAAGCATTACGTTAACATCAGGACTCCAAAAACTGGATATTAATTAGAATGGCTTAAGTAGAGATTGCATATGCGAAGTAGAACACAGAGCCAGAAAAGGAGTCAAGAGATTTGATTAGTTCAGTAAAGACATTTGAAAATTATCCTAAAATCTAGAAACCACAGAAAAATGTTTTTAAATTTTGTATAATTAATCTAACTGGAATCTTGACATGAATAATCTCGCAGTATGTGCTTTGACAAGAGATTCAGCCATCAGATAAGGACACAAATGAATATGCTCTTTCAATAACCTATGTGAGAAAGGTGGACCTAAAGTATGGTAGTTGTAGTGGTGACAGACTTAGAAGGAAATAGGAGTAAAAGATTGCATGTAGAGAGGTGATTAAAAGGACTCTGACTGACATAGGTAGACATAAGAATTCATTGATGTTGAGGTTACAGGTGTAAAATAAAGGTAGAAAATATCTTTGGCATAGTATCCGACAGAATGTGCCTTTGAAATATCAAGATATCAGTGACCAACAAATTAAGTAGGATACTCAGACCGAAATCTCAAGAGAAAGGTAGAGACAAACATCTCAGAAAAGCAGCATTATATAAGTGATAGGATTTGGCTGAAGTCATCCAAGGAGACCAGGAAGAGTGAGAACAGTTGCAAGAACAGTCTCATATTATTTTACTCAGAGGAGGAAACTTTATGAAAATTAAATTTCAGATCTTTTAGAGGATATAAATTCATTTCTTTTCCAAATTTAAAGAATTCAGATCCACACATTAAGCTATCTATCTATCTATCTATCTATCTGTATATATATAGAGAGAGAGAGAGTCTCACTCTGTCACCCAGGTTGGAATACAGTGGCACAATCTCAGCTCACCTCTGCCTCACGGGTTCAAGTGATTCTTCTGACTTACCCTTCCAAGTAGATGGGACTACAGGTGCATGCCACCACGCCCAGCTATATTGTTTTTTCATATTTTTAGTAAAGATGGAGTTTTACCATGTTGGCCAGGCTGGTCTCGAACTCCTAACCTCAGGTGATCCGCCCATCGTGGCCTCTCAAAGTGCTGGGATTACAGGCATGAAACACTGCCCCTCACTGTAAAATCATCTTTTAATCTAATCTTCACGTCATGTTCAGAGCCAGGTTCATCTTGAAGTTAATGAAATTTACTTGCATAGGCTCCTTCCCAAGCCCAGAAAAGGGCCACCAATGTGTTCACAGTCATGCGACTTTTTAAGTTTGCAAAAGATATTTTAACTGCAGTTGGTTAAGAACACTGTCTTTTTTGCTATTCAACTCCTCCTCTTGTTAGATGGCACAGCACACCTTTGGGCCTATGGGGATATAGTTAAGGAGAAGTTAAGTTGTAGGTACATTTAGTTTGAGTTTAGTGGGAAATATTGATGAGATTCAGTCACTTCTGTTCATAACTAAATAACTGTTACCTGTTTCAGCATAGGAATGATTTCTAGAAATATTCTTCTACCCACTGACCTAAAGTGCTGCAGGAATGAAATCCCATTATGATATGAGCAGGTCCTATGACACTCCAACCCATGAGTTGGGCAATGGAATCTGTTTGTAAAATGTTAGGAACCAGAATGTGTGTAAAATTCAACTAAATCATACTCATATATTGAAAGAAAACCCTTAAAGTCTTTCCCAATTTTCGAAAACAATTCTAAAAATTGCATGATAGTTTCAATAATAAGTTATAATACTAAAAGGAATGCTAATAATTTGTAAAAATATATTTTGATCAAATATGCTAGAGAAAAACATTTTTTTCTTCTCTTTTATAGAAAGATATGATACAAACCATTGTAATATGAAGAGTTGATCAAAGAGCATGCAGCCAAATATGGGGCAGAGGTTAGGATGGCTAGAAGGGGGCATTGTAATTCAGTAAATACCATACAAATTTTCTGGATTTCTGTGATGTTAGTGGTTTCCACTAACATTTTAAAATGAATGTTTATGTTTATTTTCTCATTTTAGATAAATACTCACTTGTATACTTAATTGAACATTTATAATTTTACATTAATTTGTTAAAAAGAACCTCAAATTGTATAAATTCCTGTCTCAGTAAAACCTAGTTTTTCCCTGATAATGTTCTTGTCACTGCCATAGAGAAAGAAAAATAGTTAGAAAATATTTCTTTAATATGCACTATACTATTGTTGAAAAAATAGAGAAAACATTATTGAATACTATTTATATTCATTAAAATTATATCTAGATGCTTAACTGATAGTTGAGCTTTTTAAAATTATGTTTAGTCTACCACTTAACATCATGACAGATAACACTTTAAAACATCATTGTCATACAACAAATTTACATCAACTTTGGAATATTATAATCTATACATCATTGACTTAAAGACATGTAGGTTTATTCTACACTTTTTGAACAACTATTACCTGCTGCTCTGGCAAAGTACATAGTTTAGTAGTACAGTGTATATTTCTTCTACTCCTTAAACAGAGAGAATATGTTTATGTTGAATTTAAAGTTCTTGAAAAAATGATTATGTATTTTTAAAAATTGTCCATGTATTATGGTAGCTGCAAAAAAAAATTAGTTTTTGTTTTATTCCACAAGAATATCATACTGACCTACAAAATTACAGCTAGACCCACTCTTAGGTATCTTTGGAGCACAAAAGTGCCAAAAATCCATAAAAATTACTGTTCTAATAAGTTAAGCATATGCCCTGTAGGTACTGATATTTAGAGATGAATAAGAGAAAAAAAAAATTCTAAAATGTCAATTGTGCAGTTTGGGCTAACCTGAAGCATTTCAAAATTGCGAAATACTCACAGGCAGACAATAGGAGAAGCTTTGCATTCATAGTAGAATGGAAGGGATGGATTTCTGAAAGCTAATCACTTTTATAAAATTGCTACATATATGGAGTGAATTAGACATACACATTTTTCTTTTGGAGTCACTTATAGCCTCATTTATCAGGATCAACATTTTAAACTGTATATTTATAACTTTTAAATTTTCCATCTCTCTAATATGGGAATTTATAGTCTTTAAAGAAGGGAATAAGTAAATTTTCCATATTATTTAAATCTAGAAATGCATGCCAGATTACTTTCACAGATACGTTTCCAGTATCTAAACTAAGTATACATGTTTAGTTCTTCATAAAAAATACACAAGGAGGAATTTCACTGAAATTTCTTCAGAGTGATCATGTGTATGATGTGCAATTGACTTCATTTCACACTACCTCTATCTTTCTTAAGTTCTCTCTCTTTATTCTCCTCTAACATTTCATTAAAATAGCCATTTGGACTTACATAAAAATCAACACATCCAATGACAAAGAGAAATATGAGTAACAGTTGACCATATCCAGTATGGAGGTAGATAAGTGTGATATCTTCTCTCACCTATCATATGTATCACCGTCCACACACCTATAACAAAAGACAGGTTAACCAGAGAAAGGCATAACACATTTATTTAATCAAAGTTTTACATGGCACAGGAGCCTTCAGATATGAAAACTCAAAGATTCAGCAAAAACTGAATTACGTTTCAACTTTTTTAATAATAATTATATGCTTGTTAGAAGAAGAATGGACAGCTGTGGAGAAATGTGAGTGGACAAAAGGGTATTGTATTAGTCCATGTTCATGCAGCTGATAAAGACATAACCGAGACTAGGCAGTTTACAAGGGAAAATGGTTTAATGGAGAACCTACAGTTACACGTGGCTGGGAAAGACTCACAATCATGGCAGAAGGTGAAAGGTACATCTCATATGGCAGCAGACAAGAGAAGGGGGCTTATGCAGGAAAATTCCCCCTTAAAATAACCATCAGATCTCGTGAAACTTACTATCATGAGAACAGCACAGGAAAGATCTGTCCCCATAATTCAATTACCTCCCATCTAGCCCCTCCCACAACACATGAGAATTCAAGATGAGATTTCTGTGCAGACAGAGCCAAACCATATCATTCTGCCCCCAGCTCCTCCCAAATCTTATGTCCTCACATTTTAAAACCAATCAAGCCTTCCCAACAGTCCCCCAAAATCTTAACTCATTTCAGCATTAATTCAGAAGTCCACAGTCCAAAGTTTCATTTGAGACAAGGCAAGTCCCGTCTACCTTTGAAACTGTAGAATCAAAAGCAAATTAGTTACTTCCTAGATACAATTGGGGTACAGGCATTGGACAAATACAACCATTCGAAATGGGGGAAATGTTTTCAAAACAAAAGGGTTACAGGCCTCATGCAAGTCCAAAATCCAGCAAGGCAGTCAAATCTTAGAGCTCCAAAATGATCTCCTTTGACTCCATGTCTCACATCCAGGCCATGCTAATGCAAGAGGTGATCTCCCATGGTGTTGGGCAGCTCTGCCCCTGTGGCTTTGCAGGGTACAGCCTCCCTCCTGGTTGCTTTCACAGACTGGCATTGAGTGTCTGTGGCTTTTCCAGTTACACAGGGCAAGCTGCTGGTGGATCTACCAGTCTAGGGTCTAGAGGACTGTGACCCTCTGCTCAAAGCTCTACTAGGCGATGCCCCAGTAGGAACTCTGTGTTGGACTTCAATCCCACTTGTCTCTTCTGTACTGCTCTAGCAGAGGTTCTCCATGAGATCCCCGCCCCTGCTATAAACTTCTGCCTGGGCATCCAGGGGTTTCCATACATCCTCTGAAATCTAGGCAGAGGTTCCCAAACCTCAGTTCTTGACTTCTGTGTACCTGCAGGCTCAACACCACATGGAAGCTGCCAATACTTGGGGTTTCCACCCTGTGAAGCAGTAGCTTGAGTTGTACTTTGGCTGGAGTACAACTTTTTAGTCACGGCTGGAGCAGCTAGGACACAGGGCACCAAGTCCCTAGACTGCACACAGCACAGGGACCCTGGGACCGGCCCACAAAACCATTTTCTCCTAGGCCTCTGGGCCAGCGATGACAGGGGCTACCATGAAGACCTCTGACATGCTCTGGAGACATTTTCCCCATTTTCTTGGTGACTAACATTCAGCTCCTTGTTACTTATGCAAATTTTTGCAGCTGGCTTGAATTTCTCCTCAGAAAATGAGTTTTTATTTTCTATCACATTGCCAGGCTGCAAATTTTCCAAACTTTTATACCCTGCTTCTCTTATAAAGCTGAATGCCTTTAACAACAACAAAGTAAACTCTGGAATGCTTTTCTGCTTAGAAATTTCTTCCACCAAATACCCTAAATCATCTCTCTCAAGTTCAAAGTTCTACACATCTCTAGGGCAGGTTCAACACGCTGCCAGTCTCTTTGCTAAAACATGACAGGAGTCACCTTTGCTCTAGATCTCATCAAGTTCCTCATCTCCATCTGAGGCCACCTCAGCCCAGACCTTATTGTTCATATTGCTATCAGGATTTTAGTCTAAACCATTCAACAAGTCAGTAGGAAGGTCCAAACTTTCCCGCATCTTCCCATCTTCTTCCCGCTAAACTGTTCCAAGCTCTGCCTGTTAACCAGTTCCAAAGTCGCTTCCACATTTTCGGGTATCTTTTCAGCAGTGCCCCACTCTAGTGGTACCAATTTACTGTATTAGTTCGTTTTCATGCTGCTGATAAAGATACAGGGGCCGGGTGTGGTGACTCATGCCTGTAATCTCAGCAGTTCGAGAGACTGAGACGGGCAGATCAGCTGAGGTCAGGAGTTCAAGATCGGCCTGGGCAACATGGTGAAACCTCGTCTCTACTAAAAATACCAAAATTAGTGGGCGTGGTGGCATGCACCTGTAATCCCAGCTAATTGGAAGGCTGAGGCAGGAGATTCATTTGAACTTGGGAGGTGGAGGTTGCAGTGAGGTGAGATCACACCACTGCACTCCAGCCTGAGTGACAGAGTGAGACTCCATCTCAAAAAACAAAACAAAACAAAGCAAACCAACAACAACAAAACCCCAAAAAGTTATACCCAAGACTGGGCAGCTTAAAAGGGAAGGAGGTTTATGGAGAACTTACAGTTTCACATGGGGGTGGGGGGGCAGCCTCACAATCATGGGGGAAGTTTAAAGGCACATCTTGCATGGTGGCAGACCAGAGAAGAGGGCTTATGCAGGAAAACTTCCCCTTATGATAACCATCAAATCTCCTAAGACTTACTATCGTGAGAACAGCATAGGAAATACCTGCCCCCATGATTCAATTACCTCCCACCAGGTCTGTCCCACAACATGTGGGAATTCAAGGTAAGATTTGGATGGGGACACAGCCAAACCTTATCAGGTATGATCTAATGGTAACAGACTGAGAGGGAAGCCCAGCAAGTCCTGCCTGTTCAGATTCTTCTTGGCCTATCCGTGTCATATTCCTTCTTCCATTGTATAGGGCCAGAACATTCTGAAATGAGGTCTTCTAGGGAGAAGGGAAAATGGAGAGAATGGTCTTTCTAGGTTTTATGTCTTGCTCTGGGGGAGAAGAGTTCTAATTTTTATGACCCATCTTGAGGAAGAAGAATTCTGGTTTCTATGACTTGCGCTGGGGGAGAAAGAGCAATGAAAAACAGGAGGGTGGAAGGAAGTCAGAAAGACTGCTTCTGAGATGGTTCCAATGTCTTTTACTTCAAAGTATTCAGCACACCAAAGTGTCATACTTTGGAGTATCACGTTCTGAGCCTTAACACCAGAACCTGGGAGGAGTTTATACAAACTGATACCAGTAAATTGGATTTAAAAAATCAAATCAGTGCCATGTTCTTTTTCACATCATGACTCTCACTCTAAATGTCTTATGTGGAAGATTAAAGTATTGTTTCCTTAAATATTTACCTATATTGTTTATTTACATGCAGCAACTTACCATGCTTCATATCTATTCTAACTTAATTATGAAAGAAAAAGGAATGTCAGCGTACATGTGGTTTCTCAGTAAATGTCATTTAAGTTTTGCAACTAAACTTAATGTAAGTATTAATTCTTGGACTACAAATAAAATAATGGTTCAGCTTCTAATCTAAGGCATTGGTTAATTGATCACGGTAAAGCTATTATTTAAGTTCTTACATTTGCTAAATTAAATCTTGAAACTCCCATTTCTCTTACAGATCAAATAGAATTATTTTTGACTGGATGATTAATTATGGTTATTGTGCTTATAGTAAATAAGAAACTGCCTGAAGCTTTAGC
The DNA here is from genome assembly GCF_002776525.5 of Piliocolobus tephrosceles. Taxonomy (NCBI): domain Eukaryota; kingdom Metazoa; phylum Chordata; class Mammalia; order Primates; family Cercopithecidae; genus Piliocolobus; species Piliocolobus tephrosceles. The sequence continues at coordinate 55,996,501 of NC_045455.1, forward strand.
TAATATTCTCTCCTAAACCTATTGATTAGTAATTTACTTGTCTTGGCTACCGACAATTAAATTTCAATCATTCTACAGTGGGCTTAAAGCTGTTTTCTCTTTTTTTTTAAATTTTTTTTATTATTATACTTTAAGTTCTAGGGTACATGTGCATAACGTGCAGGTTTGTTACATATGTATACTTGTGCCATGTTGGTGTGCTGCGCCAAAGCTGTTTTCTCTAATAAAGTATATATGGACCATTTGGCCTGGTAGAGTTTTAAAAAGTTTAAGAGTATTCCTTATACAGGTATAGAAGAAAATAATAGAAAGGAAAGAAATAAACTCCAAAGTCTTCATCTTGATCTTTGTAGCAAGAAAATAACTCAGGATTTCACAAAAGATGAACTAAATTGGCATCCGGCCATTTTAATACACTTCTGTATTAGCCTGACCCTATCTGTACACATTGATTGGAACATTTTGCGGTGTGTTCCTTACAACTGGTTCACAGTAAATGACCCTGCAGTGCAACAGACATTTCAAGACAAATTTAACTAGTGCTTACAAGTCTTTCGTTTTTGAAAGAAAAGGGATTATCCAGAACTAATAAGGTGGCTATGACATTCAGCAGATGAAGAAAAAAAGAAGAAAAGAAAGAGAAAAGAGAAAAGAAATGCAAGAGAATTGTCAAATCTTCTTCCTCCTCCATGAGTTAAGATTGATTTAAGTTCAGAAAATAATTTAATCACTGCTGTGGAAAATGTAACGATCAAGTATATCAATTTGTATAAATATCAGAGAATATGTAATTCTCTAATTAACTAATCAAGCAACTAAAAAAAGTAAATCATGTTGGAAACTAACAGTGAACAACTAAAAATGGGAGACAGGTATATTTTCATTCAGGCTAAAAAAGCATTAAAAAAACAAGCCAATAAAAGTATCCTTAGATAAAATGAGTATCTGACTGTGTGGAAACACTCAAAATTATGACATGTGCTTTGTTGTAAAGATGCTGGCCTCAGTAATTATAGTGAGTGTCCCCACAGTTGACTTGTCCCCACTCTAATTTCTAAAGAAAAAAAAAAGAACATCATGATGAGGCTAAGAACAGTTGAGGAGTACAGATGTCACTAAACCAACCATCAGTAGTGTAAATTAAATGTCATATTTAGTTTGGGTTTTCATGGAGGGGAATTTTGTGGTTACAAGGGAAAATGGCTTTGTTTTGTTGGTGTTACATGTCATTGTACTCATAAGAGACAATGTCCTTCTGTAAATCACAGACTTTAGCAATCAAAATACTTTTCAAAATTTCTGAGTCTACATAGGCAGATTTGAGCACATCAGGAGAATTGGGCTCCAAAAATATTAAAAGTAAACAGGGACATAAATTGTATGGATATATTATTCTAAATATTTCCATCCTTTGTCTCTTGCAAGTTAGTGAATGTGGGTGGAATGGGCTTATTAATGGATAGAATGGGTTTGTAGGGGTAGAGAGATGTGATATGTTTCCTTACCCATCATAAGGGACATAACTGACACGCCTGCAACAATAGACAAGTTAACAAAAGTATAACAGATTATATTTAATCAAAGTTTTTATGTGACGTGAGAATCTTCCAAAATAAAGGCACAAATACCTAAGAGAAAACTGTCCATTTTTATACTTAGATTAAATGAAGGGCGAAGAGCCATGTAGGAATGTGGCTGGACAATAAGTGAATGATGTGTTAGTAGTAGACTGAGTAGGAAAACCAAGCAAGGCCTGTCAAGATTTGTCTTGGCCTCTCTGTGTGGCAATCCTTTTTCTTCTAGGTGCAGGGTAGGACCCCTTGTGTAATGAGGGTGTTATGGTCTACTTTCAGACAAGGTATGTCAGAGAATTTCTTTATGGCCAGTTTTTAGACAGAAAGGTAGAGGACATTAGAGTAATAATTATTGTTTTTATGGCTGGGTTTGGGATAAGGAGTTCCTAGTTTCTATAAAACTCTTTCCCACAATCAGGAAGAGGAATTTTGATTTCTATGACTTGCTTTAGGGAAAATGATGGACAAGAGACAGGAGTGCAGGAGAAGCTCAAAGAGGCTGCTTCTGAGCCCCTGTAATGTCCCTTTAGTTCAAAGTACTCTGCATGCTGAAAAACCATATTTCAGGATATTATTTTCTGACCCCTAAAAGACTAAATATTTTTAAAAGCCAGAAAATATTCCTTCAAATTTCCTAGTTGATTTCATGGAAGTAAGTTACAAAATACTAACATGAAACACTAACTATACTATTGTATTTAATGCAATAAGGCCACATTTTTCTCTTAACCTTTATGAGAACCATATACTACCACATTGAGGTATATAGAACCTTTCCTCTGTCCCTAGAGCCACTGACCTCTGCCTCAATTCTAACACCATTCTCACACTGAATGATGTCGGTCATGCATTTCAAAATGAGTTGTTCCAAACCATCCACATCTGGAAAAGGTCCCCCATTAATCAGACACTTAGAGAGAACAAAGAAAAAACTGCCCCTTTGCACTCTGAAGGTTTGCTGAAAAATCAATTCACAAAAGGGGATTAATTGCAGACAAAAGCATAAAAATGAATTAATGTCACATAGAAGTGGAACCAGAGAGTGATTACCCTCAACTCTCAATGGGTTGCAGAAGCTTTTATACCATCTTGAAGTTACAGAAAGAATGGGAGCAGGGACCATGGCACAAAACAGGTTATTGTGGTAAATCAGGTTAGGGCAGCAAAACAGGTTATGGGAGAGAGAGAAGAGGAGGCCTGGCTGGGAAAGGTGGTCTTGTTATGTAAATGAAATATCACAGGTAGCAGACCTCAAAGAGAATAGATAGTAAATGTTTCTTTCAGACTTTTACAGATGTAAGACTCTCAGTTAATCTTTTCTAAGGTGTCAACATGACTAGGCTGCAGTTCCAACTAATTCAAAAAAGCACTAATCTACGTGTTGCTGTGGGGATATTTTACAGATTTAACTAAGCCCTAATAAGTTGACTTAGGTAAGGGACTTATCCTGAATAATCAGCTGGAAGTCCTTAAAAGCAGAACTAAGGTTTTCTCAAGGTAAGAAGAAACTCCTGTCAATTTTTGGCTCTACTTCTATGGTTGACCTTGACTGACAGAGAAGGAATGGATACTACCTCTGCCACTTAACTGACTACATATATGTGATCTTTGGGCAAGTCATTTATATGCTTTCTGTAAAATGTATAAAATGCAAAACAATAGTGCCCAACTCACAGCATTGTTGATATAAAATGTAATGTAAAACATTTGACACAAGGCTTAGTATATACAGTTGACGCTTGAACAATGTGGGCACCTACTCCCCATGCAGTCAATAATTCATGCACAACTGTTGATTCCCCAAAAACGTAAGTACTGATGTTACTGGCAGTGAATTCATAAGGGTCTGCGTCAACCTCAATCCTTGCCTCCTCAGAAGAAATAATTGACTAAGGGGCATAAGGCAAAAGAAGAGATCAAGGCAAGATTTTTGCAGGAGTGAAAGTTTATTCAAAAGTTTTAGGGCAGGAATGAAAGGAAGTACACTTGGAAGAGGGCCAAGTGGGTGACTTGAAAGACAAGTGCACTGCTTGACGTTTGACTTAGTGTTTTATATGTTGGCATACTTCCAGGGTGTTGCAGCCCTTCTCCCCTGATTCCTTCCTTGGGGTGGCCTTTCTGCATGCACAGTGGTCTGCTAGCACTTGGGAGACCAGCACAACTCCAGTGTAGTGTGTTTTCTGGGGTTGTACACAGGCTCACTTGAAGCGTTCTTCCCTTACCAGCCAAATGTTCCTAGAAGGTCACATAACAGTTAAACTCTACCATTTTGCCTCTTATGTGCATGCTTGAGCCCATTCATCCAACTCCTGAGATCTTTTCAGGAAGCTGCTGATCACTAGTTTCACGTTTATTCTATCTACTGGGAGAATGCCTTTCCCTGGTGCCAGCTGAGACTAGTTATTATTTTAGAGAAACCGTTAACAGCTGCCTGATTATCACCTGATGGTGACCTGACATTCCCGGTGTGTGTGTCTTGGGAGGTGAGCCCTCTCCTGCCCTGCTCATGTTTGACTAGTTCCCTACTGTAATACTAGTAGCCTACTGATGACCAAAAGTCTTATCAGTAACATAATCAGTTAATTAACACATAGTTGTATATTATCTGTACTATCTACTGTGCTTTTACAATAAATTAAGCTGGAAAGGGAAATGTTATTAAGAAAATCATGAGGAAAATATATTTACTATTCTTTAAGTGGAAGTAGATCAATTTAAATCTTTGTCCTAGTTGTCTTCTTGTTAAGTAGGCTGAGAAGGAGGAGAGAAAATAGGAATTGGTCTTGTCTCAGAGGCGGCAGAGGAAAATCTATGTGTAAGAGGACTTTCACAGTTCAAATTGTGTTTTCAAGGGTCAACTGTACTTCAATTAATATTTTCCATTATTATCACATACTTCTAAAATAAGTGTTGATTAAAATAAATTTACTCTATTCTTATAAAATACATGTTACATCTTTAAAATACGGTTTTTACTTTAGTCCAGAGACATGTCTCTATATCTATCTGTATTTATCTATATTTGTATCTAATCTATCATCTATCTATCCACATGCATGTATCTTACATATCATATAAATTTGAATCAGGTACTCATTTACATTATGCTTGATTTATACTCACATCAGTTTCACATCAAATTTCACCTAAGAATGATTCTGAGGAGATTTTTGTTAAACAATAAACTTAAAAAACATTTTAACTTTCTGCAGAGATAGTAGTGGAAGTGGAAATGAAGGTGTGATCAACTGGTATTTGTCAGAGATTAACAATCAGAAATTCTGTTCAAATCCAGAGTGATCTGCCATATTATAGAATGTGCTTGATTTTCCAGTTGGACTTTTTTTGAGGCTTTTGCAAAAAATAAAATTTCAGTAAATTCAACTAATTGTTTACCTTTTACATATCAGTATTTAAGAAACTCAAAGCTTTAATCTAACAATGTTTCTTCACCAACAGAACAAAATAAAAATATCTTTTTTTTTCAATTAAGAGATATAGCAAAAAGTCAATACAATTTTACAATTTTTCTGAAGTTTTTTTTTGGTTGTTTATCTTTAGAGTAGGGGCCAAGGAAAAGCTTTCTATCTACCCTCTGAAGGTTTGCTGAAAATCATTGACAAAAGGTAGATTAATGGGAGAAAAGGCATATTAAATTTATTTGATCACAGTTTTGTGTGACACAAGAGCCTGTAGAATCAAAACACAAAGATACAGGGGAAATTGTCCATTTTTATGCCTAGGGACAACAAAATATTGACAGTCATGTGGTAATACGATTGTACTAAAAGGGCACGATCTAATGCTAACCTAACAGACTGAGTGAGAAACCCCGCGTGGCCTGCCTGGATTCTTTTCCTCCTCTGTTCAGCTTTCCTTCCTTGTGAGTATGAGGCAGGACCCTCTCTGGAATGGGAGTCTTATGACCTACACAGAAAGGCACAGGGTATGAGTTAGAGTAATATTTTTCAGTTTGATGGCTGGCTTTGGGGAAAAGAGTTTCTGGTTTCTGTGACCTGACTTAGGGAAGAGGGCTGCTAGTTCCTCTGGCTAGCCTCAGGGAAGAATGAGAGTGAGAGACAGGAAAGCAGGGTGAGGTCAGAGAAAAACTTGCTTCTGAGGCCTTCATTTCGGGATATCATTTTCTGAGCCCTAACATTAGCTATGGAGAGAAGCAAAGGATTCATATTTCACTAGAGAGTTTTTAATTTGATGAGCAATGTTGTCATCACATCGAAAGACAAAAATGATACTCTTCTTAACCAAACTTAAATCAAGCTCCTCCAAATCCTCTTCTCGGCCCCTCTACCTTGCCTCCCCCAATCCTTGACAGACCTAAATATTCCCAGTTTTAGCAAGAACCATGCTAAGTCAATTTAGAGACAACCCGCCACCTCAATCTGATCACCCTGACCTGCCTTCATCAAGAATCCTGTTAAGTTTGGCAGGAATCTTCCCTACCCTTAACATTTCCTCTTGGTAATTTTCCATCACCTCCCAACTCCCCTAACCTACTCCTTGGCTATAAATCCCCACTTGTTCTTTTCTGTATTTGGAGTTGAACCCAATCTCTCTCTCCTGTTGCAGTCTTGATATCTATCACAACAACCTTCAGATGTCAGAATACATTTTTTCTTTAACAAGACCCTAAAAATAAATCAAAAGAGAAGAAGGTCATTTTTGCCTCAGGCTTGTTGTATATATATATGTGTACATGAACTAATTCTAATAATACAAGGGGGAGAATTTAGTGAAATCATGAGTTTATTTATGAAGATCTTATAAGTAAAAGGGTAATCATGCAGAGTTTCTACATTCCCCCCCTCTCTCTTTTCCTATTATGGTTACCTTGAAAGGGAGATGAATCTCTATAATATTTAGCATTGGAAACAAACTGTTTAGTATTTTGCATTTTAATAAAAGTAACAAAGAGTATAAAAATAACCACAATCAACATTTTTAAAGCAAATTCATCCTACAAATAATAGCCCTGAAAGATGTTTTAATGCAAATTGACAGGCAAAACCGTATGCAATGAAAAGCTGAGTTACATTTTCTCTTCTGCCTTATGTTGAAGATTTACAGGTGTAATGATTCACATTGGAAAATATCTCAATTCTCTTTATGTTGAAAATGTTTAGAAGAGAGAAAAGTTGGATAGGTTGGAAGAGTGAGCTTGATGACGAATGTTTCATTTATTCTACCAACGAATAAGACAGAAAAATTAAAATGTCCTCACAAATCCTGTACACAAAAACTCACATATTTCATGCTACCAAAAATCTTAAAATTGTGTACCTGAAAAAGGGTCAGTGATACTATATGGAAGTTACTACACTTAAACATTTTCAGTTTTTAAAATGATGTACTTGATAAGATTTTTCTTAATGAATAATCATCTTTGAAATGAAATAATCATGTAAGAGAGAGACATGAATCTTAAAAAGGGAATATTCTAGATGTGTTAAGAATTTAGAATAGAGATATCAAAATGTTATTCTGAATTTGGGTGCATTAAATGGGTATTTGAGAAACCAACATTTGTAACTCCAAACATGTTCAGACTTTAAGAATTATTAGTAGTTAATTTAAATCCCTCTAAAAATAGTTATCAGTTACCAAGCAGGTAGGGTTTTTTGGTGGGGGTAGTGGGAGAACTAGAGTGTCAAGTGATGCCCCCAGATGGCAGACAAAATGACTCTCTATGACTCAAAAGTTAAAAGCAGAACCAAGAGGCCATGGCAGAGTGAGGGAACAGTCATGCTGTGTCCTTAAAAAGTATTGCAGAATCTGTTTTCATGAACAGTTCTTGAAAACAAATACAGCTGGAAATTCCCCAGTTGACCACTAAAAGACCACCTGGCACTAATCAACCAACTTCCTGGAACCAATTAAGACTGACTGATTATTTGGGGCTTCTAGGTCATCCAATCAAGACTCTGATCCACACTCCCCTGAAGTTCCTCCCCTGCCCTGCAGTTTTTGCCTTAATAATCTCTGATGTGGTTTGAATTTGTGTCCCTGCCCAAATCTCATGCCAAATTGTAATCCCTAATGTTGGAGGCCGGTAGTAGTGGCAGGTGATTGGATCATGGGGACATGTTCACCTTTGGTGCTGTTCTGATGGAGTTCTTATGAAATCTGGTTCTGTAGGATTGTGTGGCACGACCCCCCGACCCCCCACCCCCACCCCCCCACCACACACACACACACACTTCCTTCTGCTCTGGCCATATGAGGATGCCTGCTCCTGCTCTGCCTCCTGCCATGTGTAAAAGTTTCCTGAGGCTTTCTGAGAAGCTGAGCAGATGCCAGCATCATGCTTCCAGTAGAGCCTGCAGAAGCATGAGTCAGTTAAATCTTTATTCTTTATATTTCTTTTATATTTCAGTCTAGAATATTTCTTCATAGCAAAGCAGGAATGGGCTAATACAGTCTTCTATTCTCCCAGTCCTCTTTGGAGCACTTGTTTTACACTGGAGGCTGTCTTCCCAGTCTGTAAATTCTTTTAGAAAACAAAGTTATTTTGCCTCCACAGATCTAATTTGTCTTCTCTTAACAAAGAAAAAATAAAAGAGAAAGAATCTTTATTTCTAGCAACTTCTAACAGAATTTTTTCAATTGCTCTATTTTTAGAGCAATTTTATTTAGGTTTACAGAGAAATTTGGCAGAAGGTACAGAGTATCTATAGGTATCAACTCTCATTGTTCCAACAAACACACACAGTTACCCCCATTATTAATATTTTGAATCAATGTGGTATATAATTAATGATCCGATATTGATGTGTTATTAATGTTCATAATTTACACTAGAGTCTCTCTTTGTGTTATACCACAGATAATTGTGATTATTAAATAACATCTTTCACTGTTTAAAAATTGTCAGGCCTCTGAGCCCAAGCTAAGTCATCATATCCCCTGTGACCTGCACATATATATCCGGATGGCCTGAAGCAAGTGAAGAATCACAAAAGAAGTGAAAATGGCCGGTTACTGCCTTAACTGATGACATTACCTTGTGAAATTCCTTCTCCTCGCTCAGAAGCTCCCCCATTGAGCACCTTGTGACCCCCTCCCCTGCCCGACAGAGAACAAGTCCCTTTGACTGTAATTTTCCACTACCTACCCAAATCCTATAAAATGGTCCCACTCTTATCTCCCTTCACTGACTCTCTTTTCAGACTCAGCCCGCCTGCCCCCAGGTGACTAAAAAGCTTTATTGCTCACATGAAGCCTGTTTGGTGGTCTCTTCACAGGGACGCTAGTGACAAAAACTATTCACAAGAAATTGGCCATAAAGTTAAAAACCAGTGGAAAGATAAGTTCAAATAATCAGTGGTAATACTTTATATACTCACATAACATCCTCCATTTTTTTCTCATACTTGCATTCTAAATTGGATGTAGAAGAGGATAGGGCAGATCACTTCGTATCTGAAATCTAGTCTTAGGTTTCTAATTGGAAACAAAATCTCTTAGGATTATTCTTTTTTTTTCACCAATTTCTCTGGTGCTCACAACCAATTTCATTCTTGTTTATAAGCAGAAAAATGAAAGGAGTGGCACAATTTTAAAGCCACAAATACATAGATTTAAGTCTTGAGATAAAAACAAGACATTCCAACGATCAGGGTTACCTAAAGATGAATGTTTTATCTTTGAACATGATCACTTTTCAAAAGGTTTCAAGTAAGTGCTCAACTAAACCCATTATCATTGCAACAATTAGTCTATATTGGATAATTATGAATAATTTCATGTTTGGAATTATATAAAAGTCATCTCAAGGCATTGAAAATAATAATTGTCTTATGATATCTTTGTTATTCATTTTCTTCCTTAAAGAAACAAATAGATCAACTATCTATTAACAGAATGTTAGTAATAAATCCAAGTGAAAGCCAATAAAAAAAATTAGCACTTTCGTTTCTCCACAATAAAACAAAGCCAACAAATTAGAAATCTACTTGTCCAAATAGATTATCAAAATAACTTTCATGACTATATTTCCAATTGATTTTGTAATTGTCTTGGGTGTCGGTGTGCATGTACTGTGGGCATGTTTGTATTGAGTGCATGTGAATATTGCTTAAACATATGATGTGTATGCATGAGTGTATCATGTGTATATATGAGTGTGTATTTTAAGGAACTGTTTTGTGGTTAGTGTAGTTAATGTTAATTTAAATAATAATAATTTAGTTAAAATTATAATAGTTTATTTTCAGAAATAAGGTTTAAGGAAGAGGTTGTGATTAGCTTTAACTTTTAATAATAATTTAGATCTAATACTGTAATAAATTAATAAACAGCATCATCAAGGAGACCTATAATGTTTTCCTAAAGTCAGACTTAAAACTAAATAGCAGGTCTGTGATTTGCACCTCTGTGATTATAAAAGAACTAAAACATCTCACATTAATAATCAAAATTACACTGTACCACTTAAACCACTTAGTGTTTTCTCTGTACAATAAACACCAAGCATGCCCCTATCCATACATTCTTAATGAGTGGCAACCAGTTCCAGCTTCTAAATTGAAATAACAGCAACCACACCTTTCTTCACCCACAAATGCAAAATAACACACAGACCACACAGCTGGCATCAATTAACTCTGATTAAAAGTATTATCATTGATTTGGCATTGGAGTTTTTATTCCCATCCCTTTTGTTCAACAGTGTCACTCAGCCAATTTCATTTACATCAACTAAATACTAGCATAGACAAGATTAAGCAAAAAATAATCGAATAAAATACAATTTTTAAAATACTAAAACTTCAACCCCTTCCCTTTATTTTCTATTTCAGTTCTATCTGGAATGTAGCCAAATATCACCATTTAAAATGTTGAAGATGTTTTGAGACATTTTTTGATAAAGGGCTTAAGTTGACTAGATCCAAAACAACTACATCACGTCTATGAACAAACATTGCTTACACAATAGCAAGATAATCAGAACTAAGTGGGAAATTGTCTCAAAATGTAAAACAGCCCAATTTCACTTTATGGCCTAATTTCACATGAACAGACCACTAAGTTGGCCAAAGGCCCTTGTGTTCAAAGAGTACTGTAACAACGTACACACCTGCTTGGAGCTAACTGTAGCATTCACTACCTCAATTGCAAAATGTTAACAAGCAAGTGCACATACTAGGCAAGATTTCAGTCACCAGCTAATGCACATTTTTCCAGGCATTATTTAACAGGACACAGTGAGGAAAGAGAGAGACCCACTCATATTGTTTTATATTGTTTTATACTCAGTGCCTGTTTTAAGAAAAAACAAGGAAGTAAAACCAAAGACAGGCAGCCTGATGCCAGGCCCAAAACCAGACCTGGGCCTGCCTGGCCTAAACCCAGTAGTTAAAAATCAACTCATAACTTAGAAACCAATGTTATTCATAGATTCCAGACATTGTATAGAAGAACATTGTAAAACTCCCTGCCCTGTTCTGTTTCTCTCTGACCACCAGTGCATGCAGCCCCTGTCATGTACCCCCTGCTTGCTCAAATCAATCATGACCCTTTCATGTGTAATCTTTAGTGTTGTGAGCCCTTAAAAGGGACAGAAATTGTGCACTTGAGGAGCTCGGATTTTAAGGCAGTAGCTTGCTGATGCTTCCAGCTGAATAAAGCCCTTCCTTCTATAACTTGGTGTCTGAGAGGTTTTGTCTGCGACTCGTCCTGCTACAACAGTTGTAGTCTTAATCCAAATATTCTTTGCTGTGGAACAGCTAAAGTGTAAAATAAAACTTTTGGAGATTCATTTAAAATAGGTCTTTTCTATTTAACAGTTCTTTTCTTAAATAAAAAGATTTAGCTATTCTGTAACCTTTATCTAAATTTTGTTACACATATATAATTTTATATATATATATATTCATTTATTTACACTTACACATACACACACCCATGAGACAAAGAGAGAGAACAAAAACACCTGCGTTAGAAATCTTGTCTATCTACAACTTTTAGAGAGCACCACACACACACAAACAAATTACTACAACTTTGTCATGAATATTTCCTAACAAGATTACTTTTATGCGGTTATAAAATTTTCCTAATAATCTACCAAGGCTCCATCAAAAGACTTAAGAGATTAAGTAAATAATATCCTCCAATCCTTCATTTAGAATTATGTTAGAAATTTGGGGTTGCCAGGCAGCAAGAACATATGAAATGTCAAGGATTCTGGGTTTTAATTCTAGATCAAAAACTTTAACACATGTCATTCTCATCACAAGTCAAACCGGAATTATCTCTGCTCCTTCATGAATAACTTACTAAAAACTATGCCAGTCCACGTCCTGAACACAGACACCTGTATAGAATCAAATAGCAAAGGCCTACTGTAGGCTGAGCAACAATTTCAGAAGTGACTGCTCCACCCTCCCAACAAATCTTCCATTTTCACTTGAGTTACTGAAATTACTCAATCTAGAAATCTGGGTGGCATTTTTGACACCTTTCTCTCCATCACCCACCCAACCAAATCCAAAAGTTTTTGAGGTACTCCTAAAATCTATTGATTTTTCCTTTTCTCACTATTTTTCTGTTGAAGTCCATCATTATTGCAACAGTCACCTAAAATGGTCTCCTGCCTTCATTGTTGCCCTGTTCAATCCACTTCACTTCTCTGCCAGAGTTTTCAAAAGCTGCAAATACAGTATTGACCCTTTTGCACAAAATTCTTCAAACAGCTCCTCATTGCCCAGATGATCAAACCAAAAATGATGGACTTGACTTACATTTTCTGCCATAAAACTACTGTCACCCCATGCCTTCACTCCATCCTTCTCCACCATCCCCAGCTCTTTGCACACAGTCTTTGTTTTAGTCATGTATTATTGTTTATATTTCATTTATATTCTTGGCAATCTCTAGGCTTTGAATGTGATATTTTCTAAGGCTAAAACATTTACCTGCATCTCTTTCTTCTTCTTTGATTTGTTCTCAGGTTAGTGGTCACTTCTCATGGGAGGCTCTCCCAGTATAACCAGACATGTGTTAGAAACCCAATTTATGTGCTTCGGAGTATCATTTACCAGTCTGACAAAGTTGTCTGTTTCTTGTCCATGTCCTTGCTGACTATAAATGTTCTGTCATAAGGAGTCATATCTGTCTTGTCTGCTATTTTATCACCAACCCCTGACACACAGTAGGAGTCAATATGTGTATATTAACCAAGTAAATAAATAATACAATCTGTAAAAAATAATGATCGGCTTTAGCGGGAAAAGAAAAGAGTGACAGGAATGTTAGAAGTGGGTATTTATGGGAGTCAAGAGTAATGAGAGGCAGTATAAGTCTTTGTTTCCTTCTTACTCTCTAGAGAAAGTGACCATCTCTATGTAATACGGTAAAATGGGAATAACAGCATTGTCATCAAAAAGAGTCAAACTTGATAAAATGTTTAAAGAAGTTTATTCTGAGCCAAATATGAGTGACCAAAGCCTGAATCATAGTCTCAAGAGGTCCTGAGAACATGAGCCCCAAGTGGTTGGGTTACAGCTTGATTTTATACATTTTAGGGGGACATAAGTTATAGGCAGACATCAGCCAATACATGTAAGGTGCACATTGTTTCAGTCCAGAAAGTTAGGACAACTTGAAGTGGGTCATGGGTGGATTCAAAGATTTTCTGATTGGCAATTGATTGAAAGAGTTAAGTTATTATCTGAAGACCTGAAATCAATATAAAGAAGTGGCTGTGTTAAGATAAGGGATTGTGGAGATCAAGTTTCTTATCATGTAGATGAAACCTCCAGCTGAAAAGCTTCAGAAATAATAGATGGTAAATGTCTCTTACCAGAACTTAAAAGGTGCCACACTCTCAGTTAAATCTTTTCTGGATCAGGAAAAGACCTGGAAAGGGAAGGGGATTCTCTACAAAATGTAGATTTTCCCCATAAAAGACAATTTTGGAAGATCATTTTAAGATATGTCAAAGAAATGTATTTTGAGATGAAATCTTTGAGGACTTACTATCTCTCATGTGATGCTATACTAGGGTCAGGTTGGAATTTGGTGTCTTATTGCTGCAAAGAGTCTCTTTTATCTGTTTATGCTCTGTTTTATGTTAGTGTTGGTCAGTCGTGACTGAATTCCAAAGGGAGGAAGAAGCATAATGAGGCATGTCTGACCACCCCCAACCCCTTCTCACCATGGCCTACACTATTTTTTCAAGTTACTTTAAATTCTCCTTGGCCAAGAGGAGGGGTCTAATTCAGTTGGTTGCAGAACTTCGATTTATTTTCAATTAACAGTCTGTCTCATGGGATTTCCATGAAATTAAACAAATTAATATTAGAAAGCACTTAGAAATATGTCAGATACTTCCTAAGTGCTTCTGGATACGTATTGCAAAATAAAAATTACATCAGACAAGCTAAAAAGAAAATATTTATTCAAAATTATTGCAATGGTAAAGACAGGCTATTGCAATAGGGGAGAGAGATTGAACTCAATTCCATTAACCTGAAAGACAGAAAAGTTTAGAAACACTGGGATGAGCTAGTAGAGAAGCACAGGAAGATGCTGAAGGAGGTTGGTCAACGTGATCAGGCTATCCATGTTTTCTGGTTGTCTCTTATTGAAGTCATGCTCCTACTTTCCCGTAGAGGTTGGGAAATAGGGAACTATCTTTCTTGATGATAGTGATGGCTTCCAAGTTCTCGAGAAAGATATTCCTAGGTTGCAGAAAATTTACATCTCAAAAGGGCAGAGAAATAATATACAAGTTTTCTAAAGTAAATACTCTTAAAAAAAGAGGGGGGTGTGGAGGGTGATCAGGAATCAGAAAGAACCCTATCTAAAATTTAGTCAAGCTGAGAGAAACTCATTTAGGCTACCTTGGTCAGTATCAACCATTAAACTATTAACCAACAGGTAGAAATGAAGGTAAATTAACTTGATTTTTTTTTAGATGTTACTGAATATACTTTTTTATATTTCTAATAATCTTGTGTACATACCAACTAAAGTCAATACATTTTTGAAATTAAAGTATCATATTATACTGCAAGAGTCTTTGCTAGTTTCATAAAATATGGCATAAAGTCAGAATTGGAGCTAACGAGAACATAATGACATGTCCCTTCAGATAGTGGCAAAAGGCAAGAGAAGGGTAAGAATGAATGAATGAATGAATTATAGGTCACACAAAATGCATATCACTTAACTCCGGGCTAAAAATTATGGACTGTTAATCTGCAAGCCACCAAATTTTAGATCATTAAAATGTATTATTTCTCCTACGGAGGAGTGTTTCTCATTCTAAAAGATATTTGAGTATTTGAATAAGCCTGCCTGAGAAGTTACTCATCACTTTCAACTCACTGAATTTTAATTATCAACATATCAAACCATTTGATATGTTTCCAACTTTGCTAAAATTGCCATAAACTTCATGTCATAACACAGACGACTACTATTTAATCAGAAGATAATGGGCTAAAATATGACACCTGCTGATTAAATTTCCTCATGTAATTTTAATATTCAATGGCAGCTTTTGTGTATATTCATATTTAGGAGAAGCAAACATGACTGAATCCATAGACTATGTTCTACTACAACTGTAGTGAATATCTGCTAATTATCTTAATGACTCCATAATAGGTCACTAATTGTAGCAGGAGAAGATCAGAGGAAATTCGAGGCACAAGTGAACAGTAACAGACTTATTCTGGACTAGCTCTGCCTAAGATGGAGAAAAAAGTAACAGCATCAGACAGTGACAGTGAGTTTGAACACTATATTCTTTCCGTATTTTTTATCTTTCCCCACTCAATTTTTCATGTGTAGAGTTAAAGCACCACTCCTTTACTGCCTATGTGTATATAACTTCCTAGTTTACTACACTGATTCTAATCCCTGTGAATTAGTCTGCTCTCACACTACTATAAAGAAATACCTGAGACTAGGTAATTTATAAACAAAATAGGTTTAATTGGCTCATGTTTCCACAGGCTGTACAGGAAACATGACAGCATCTGCTTCTGGAAAGCCTCAGGAAACTTTCAATCATGGCAGAAGGCAAAGGGGGAGCGAGGCATCTCACATGGAGGGAGCAGGAGGAGGGAGGTGTGGTGCCACACACCATGTGAACAGCACCAACAGGGAAATCCAGACCCATGGTCCAAACACCTCCTACCAGGACCCACCTCCAATATTGGGGGTTACAATTTGACATGAGATTTGGGTGGGGACACAGATCCAAAGAATGTCATTTTATCCCTGGCCCCTCCCAAACCTCATGTCCTTCTCATATTGAAAAGTCTAATCATGCCTTCCCAAGAGTGCCCCACAGTCTTAACTCATTTCAGCATTAACTCAAAAGTCCAAAGTCCCAAGTCTCATCAGAGACAAGCCAAGTCCCTTCCACCTATGAGCCTATAAAATGAAAAGCAAGTTAGTTACTTCCAAGATGCAATGGGGGTATAGGCATTGGGTAAATATTCCCATTCCAAAAGAGAGTAATCAGCCAAAGTAAAGAGGCTACATGCCCCATGCCAGTCTTAAACCCAGCAGGGTAGTTATTAGATCTTAAAGCTCCAAAATGATCTCTTTTGACTCTATGTCTCATATCCAGAGCACAATGGGGCAAGCAGTGGGCTCCCATGGCCTTTGGCAGCTCTGTCCCTGTGGCTTAGCAGGGTACAGTGGTCACGGCTACTCTCATGGGCTGGTGTTTAGTGCCTGCAGCTTTTCCAAGTGACAGATGCAAGCTGCCAGTAGATCTACCATTCTGGAGCCTGGATGACAGTGGCCCCCTTCTCACAGCTCCACTAGGCAGTGTCCCCATGGGGACTCTGTGTGGTGGCTCCAACCCTACATTTCCCCTCTACAATCCCTGGTACATGTTCTCCAGGAGGGCTCTGCCCCTTCAGCAGGCTTCTGACTGGACATCCAGGCTTTTCCATACATCCTCTGAAATCTAGGCAGAGCTCCCAAGCCTCAGCTTTCACACTCCATACATCCACAGGCTTAACACCACATGGAAGCTGCTAAGAATTATGGCTTGCATTCTCTGAAGCAGTGGCCAGAGCTATACCTTTGTCCCTTTGAGCCATGGGTGGAGCTAGAGCAGCCAGGATGCGGGAGCAGTTTCCTGAGGTTGCACAGGGTGGCAAGGCCCTTGGCCCAGCCCATGAAACCATTCTTCCCTCCTTGGCTTCTGGGACTATGAAGGAAGGGGCTGCTGTGAAGGTCTCTGAAGTGCCTTCAAGGCCTTTTGCCCATTGTCTTTGATATTATCACTTGGCTTCTTTTTACTTATGCCAATTTCTGCAGCCTGACTGAATTCCTCCCTTGAAAAATGGGCGTTTCTTTTCTACCACATAGGTGGGCTGTGAATTTTTCAAACTTTTACGTTCTGCTTCCCCTTTATATATCAATTCCAGTTTTCTTTGTATCTCTTCCTATGCATATGAGCATTTGTTGTTAGAAGCAGCCAGGCCACATCCTGAATGCTTTGATACTTAGAAATTTCTTCTGCCAGGTACCCTGAATCATTACCCTCAAGTTCAAAGTTCCACAGATCCCTAGAGCAGGGGGGCACAATGCCTTCAACCTCTTTATTAAGGCATAATAAAAGTGACCATTGCTCCAGTTCCCAATAAGTTCCTCATTTCCATCTGCAGCCTCCTCAGTCTGGCCATCTCTGTCCATATCACTATCAGCATTTTAGTCACAAAAATTTAACAAGTCTCTGGGAAGTTCCAAATTGTCCCTCATCTTTCTGTCTTCTTCTGAGCCTTCCAAAGTCTTCCAACCTCTGCCCCTTATGCAGCTACATAGCCACTTTCACATTTTCAGGTATCTTTATAGCAATGCCTTACTCTGTGGTACCAACTCTCTTTATTAGTCTGTTCTCACACTGCTATAAAGAAACACCTGAGACTGGATAATGTATAAAGAAAAGAGGTTTAATTGTCTCACAGTTCCACAGGCTGCACAGGAAGAATGGTAGCATCTACTTCTGGGGAGTCCTCAGCAAACTTTCAACCATGGTGGAAGGCAAAGGGGGAGTGGAGCATCTCACACGCTAGAAGCAGGAGGAAGTGAGGGAGATGCCACACACTTTTAAGTGACCAGTTCTCACGAGAACTCACTCACTAGCACCAGAACAGTACCAATGGGGAAATTCGGCCCCACGATCCAAATACCTCCCACCAGGCCCCACCTCCAACACTGGGGATTGCAATTCAACATGAGATTTGCTTGGGGACACAGACCAAACCATATTATCCTGGTTCCCTCCAATCTCTGTTTCCCTCTCCAATCTCAAGCATCTAATATACCCAGAAATATCCAAAATAAATTTTGTCTCCTTTTTTTCATTGAACTGAAACCTGCAAGTCACTACATTTATCATCTTAACTCACAAGAGTTTTAATCATGAATTCTCTATATAAAGTATCTCAGATCTAACTCCCAACACCCTATAAAACAAGGGGAGAAAATCTCTAAGCTCATCACTCTTTCTCTCCGAGAAGGTCAATCACTAGAACCTAGGTCACAGCCTGGGCAATACAGTGAAACCCCATCTCTACAAAAAAAAAATACAAAAATTAGCCAACCACAGTGGCACATGCCTGTAGTTCCAGCTAGCTGGGGGGCTGAGGTGGGAGTATTGTTTGAGCCTGGGAGTTCAACCTATGATCATGCAACTGCACTCCAGCCTGGGTGACAGTGAGATTCTGTCTAAAAAATAAAAATTAAAATAAAATAAAAATAAAAAAACTTAGGTCAAACAGAAAATTCACAGTCAAGATGTTTATTTTTAAAATATTTTAAAGCATCACAGGACTGCCCACAATAAGTTTATAGGGAAGTGAAAACAAATGAAGGTAAGATATGCTCCTAACACAACTCCATGTTGTCATTTTGGGTCTCTCTCCTTTGCAATGATGCTAGTTTTCCAAGTCAGGCTTATACATATGCTAAAACTATAATGCAGTTGGAATAATGCAATCTGGATGTTGACTGATCTGAGCACTTACATAAAATTTGAAAACCTTAATAAATTCTCATATTTTGAGTTACTCTTACCTTAAAAATATCAGCATCTATTGAATGGATAAATATGTAGAGTAACAACTCCATAGAAAAGTAAGACAATCAGTTTGTCAAAAAATATTTATTGAGCACTAGCAATGCAATAAGTGAAACAGGAATAGTTCTTACCCTCACAGAACCTATAATTTTATGAAAAGGACAACATTAATCAAGCAACTGTAAGTATATTGAGGGCTGTCAGAGTAATGTACAACGGAAGTCAAAGGCTAAAAGGAAGAAGTGAGATTTAAGTGAAACTTGAAAAATTATTGGCAAACACTTCAGTAAAATACATCAGTTTCAAGTTTCTAGTTAAGTAGGCCAAATAATCATTAGACCCATATTGGGTTTTGCCCTTAAAAGAGACCATTGGACCAGAACTGTAAATTAAAGAGGAGTCATCAGCATTAAAATGTTCATCGTAGACATGGAAACAAATGAAGTTACCAAAGGAAGGGGCATAAATGAAAGGAGGACAAAAATAATTAAAAACATGTGCACATAAGTAAATCTTGAGATTTTTTTAGAAGACAAGTCACATGCCAGATCTCCTTGTTCCCTTCCATTCTGATGGTGCAGGTATGCGTTTTCTTTCTGAATTCCCCAATCACTTTATCTTTGTCACTGATCTCTCTTTTGTCATTGAATCCAACAAAAGTTTTTGTTGCAAATAATTTATCTCAGTTTTGTCCACCTCAGGGACACTTAGAGTAATACCCATAGTCCATGAAATAGCTTAGAAGACCCTACAGGATTTTGTACTTGTACTCCATTACATTTTTATTCCACCTTCTCCTTATTCTTTGTCTTTCAGCTATGGTGACGTCTTTGCTGTTTCTTGACAACACCAGACACATTCATATTTTGGAGTTTTGCACTGGTTGTTCCGTACTGTCTAAAATATTCTTCTTTCAGATTTATACCCAGCTATCTTTCCTCCTTCAATCACTTTTAATCAATCGTCACTTTATCTAAGATTGCAACAATCCCAACTTCCCTTTCTTTCTTTGTTCACTTCCCTACAGTACTTTGATATTAATATATTCTAGTTACCAAGTTCATTCAATAATTGTACTTAATGATTTTTGATGAATAAATAAATGGATACATGAATGAATAGATGGATGTGTAAAGAACCCATTTGCTCCAACTTCTGGCAACTTAATGGTAGGTAAGTCCATACATACCTCATGAACTATAACAACGCAGTAAATATTGTTTTGGAATAATGTACAACTTATCAAAGCGCTAGCATACTAATAAAGTAATTTAAAGCAGACTCTCTGAGAATTTAAATCTTTGCATATCCTGCCTGAATGCAGATTAGATGTGGACATCTAATCAGTGGACATAGGAAGGAATGAGATTTGAAATCTGTGCTCACCATCTCTTACTGCACCACAATTCCTGATTCCAAGAGCTGTTTCAGCAGTCTTAGCAAACTAATTATCAATGGTTACTTTCAAAGTAAACACCAAAAAGAGTGGGCGGATATATCAAAGAGTTTCTGTCATAGATTCATCACACTACCTAAATGGAACTATTTTCCTTTACCTGTGATTTAAAATGAAGAACTAAAGATACTGCATTAAACAGTTATTCGTTAGCTCAAACAATTTATTAGGATAAGTACTCCTAGGTCAGAGGATACTATAAACATGTGTAGTAGTAATCTTAAGTAAAAAGTCATGCTTAATTCCATGTTAAATGAGCATTTGAGGCTGGTAGCCACCATTTTTTTAAAAAAATAAAGATAAAGGTACTAATCTTTATTTAGGTATCCTCTAAAGGTATCCTCATTTAGGTAGCCTCTCTAGGTTTTCTAACGATAAACTATCTTAAACTTTCTCATAAACAAAATAAAGTTTGAACATAATTCAATTCTAATTTAGTGATTATTTTTATATCATTAATTTCTCATTTGGAGGATCACAATCCAAAGTTTTACTAATGAATATATAGTGAATGTAAGGCAAGAATGCTTGCCTTCTTTCTGTCCATGCTTCATTCTAAAATGGAGGGTTATCAGCTTTGCCACAAATCAATCCCTTGTACTCTGTGGCTTCGATTCTGAATTTAATGTTACCTTTAGCTGTAAAGACACATTCTTTACTGGGGTAAAAAGACACAGTCAACTAGAAAGTTCAATAGCTCATTTTGAGCTGGAGAGTCTATAACCATCAGTCTTTTTCTAATGAAATTCCCGTTTTAAATAATTTGATAAATTAGTATAGTCTTATCTAGAGAAGCACCACTGTGTTCTATTAAAATTTAATTGCGTAAGTATATAAGAAGCAGTTTTTGAATCCTGTAAGGCTTGATTTAAAGTAACCAAGTAAAGGGTGAGATAGAAACATGCAATTTAGTCATAAAAACAAATACAACAATGAAATACAGACACCTACGGTGAGAACACAAACACTAAATAACTCATGAAACACAGCCCAATGGGACATTTAATTTCAATGTGTTTATTGAAAAGCTCACCAGCTGCGAAGTCCCTGTTAAGAAATGAGCTGGACTCAAATGGTGCTTCTCACAGTAACTAACTGTGATTTGAGTTACTTCAAAATTGGAATATAGAAATATATTGTATTAAAAAGGTGAAATAAAGTTTTAATATCTAAGAATAAGAATAATCCTGGTCTCATGTAGATGCTATATGCTTCTAGTGAAGATGACACTGTGAGGGTGATCATGCTACATTTGCTTTGTACAGAGAGAAGTTGTCTTATAATTTTAATCTACACATCTAGAACAAACAGCTATTTCACAAATGAATTCCTTTTGTGATATGAAGCCAATAAGATGAAAATGGGTGAGAAAACATACTAGCATTACTTTAAAAAATCCTCTAAGTTCATGTCTTCCTTTTATTAGGCAGTGAGAACATAAAGAACAGTACATTTCACTTCATTTACATACATCTTGAGAGATGAGACTCCACAATCGTTTGCAGTAGCTAGTATTTAAAAGGCTTAGAAATTCTCTAAATTTTTAGCCTAGTAGTTTATGATGCTTTTTGGTAAAACCATGCAGTAGCTTGTCAACCTCTTCTGCATAATCCCTGAGCAACAAGGTGGTATAAGGAAAATGTCACACTTTAGCATAAAAGAAGGTTGACTACTTTTCTGAGGTTTTTAATTGTGTAGGAACATTACAAACTTCTCTAAGCCTTATCTTATTCTGAAAAAGGACATAACACCTATATTGTACAGTTGCATCAGAAGGAACTTCCAATTTGAGCATATCTAATACAATGCCTTGTCTTAAAATAAATTAGTTTTTTTCTTCATAATGACATGAATATTTTATTGCTGGGTTTTAAAATTCCAGATCATCTAGAGCCTCTGATGGCATGCATTAAATAAAGTGGAAAACACTGAAATTGCTGGGGAAAATCACTAGGCTGAATTTACCATTATCTGTGCTTTCACATGTACTAGAAACCATCAAGTAGAAGAGTACGTCCAGCACTTGCCTCAGAACACATAAACATATGTCATGCTTCCAGCCCTATCCCTCTGTAGTATTTTTTGAGGTCTGACTTCAGAGTCTTTAGTTGTATTGTAGCTAGTCCAGGATGATGGAAAAACAAAGGGGGGAGAAAAAAGAGGAAATAGTTTGCTTTCCTGAAGTTAAAGCTGTGTTGAACTGAATAAGGCTATACTTCTGTGAGTTTCTAAAAGATATTCAGCATATCCTACCCATAGTTGTAAGAGGGAATCTTCTAACTATATTACCCCAAACAATAGTGAGGTAATATATATTTTGACTATTAAAAATGATAGATAGTTATCTTGGCCAGATGCAGTGGCTCATGCCTGTAATCCTAGCACTTGGGAGGCTGAGGCAGGTGGATCAACAGGTCAGGAGTTTGAGACCAGCCTGGCCAATATGGTGAAACCTGTTTCTACTAAAAATGCAAAAATTAGCTAGGTGTGGTGGCAGGCACCTGTAATCCCAGCTACTTGGGAAGCTGAGGCAGGAGAATCACTTGAACCTGGGTGGTGGAAGTTGCAGCGATCCGAGATCACACTACTGCACTCCAGCCTGGATGACAGAGCAAGAGTCCCTCGAAAGAAAGAAAAGAAAAGAAAAGAAAAGAAAAGAAAAGAAAAGAAAAGAAA
>NC_045455.1:56024277-56036079 GCF_002776525.5 Piliocolobus tephrosceles
AAAGAAAGAAAGAAAGAAAGAAAGAAAAGAAAGAAAGAGAGAGAAAGGAAGGAAGGAAAGAAGGAAGGGAGGGAGGGAAAGAAAGAAGGAAAGAAGGAAGGAAGGAAGGAAGGAGGGAGAAAGAAAGAAAGAAGGAAAGAAAGAAAGAAAGAAAGAAAGAGAAAGAAAAAGAAAAGAAAGAGAGAAAGAAAGAAAGAAAGAAAGAAAGAAAGAAAGAAAGAAAGGAAGGAAGGAAGGAAGGAAGGAGAGAGAGAGAAAGAAAGAAAGAAAGAAGAGAGAAAGAAAGAAAGAGAAAGAAAAAATCTATCTATCCATCTATCTATCTATCTCGAAAGCCAAAGTCTACTCTAAACTACCTAATTTTTGACCTGCAAATTAAACATGTGTTAAATCTGGTACCTACTCTATCTTTTCTTCAGTGTATGATACAGTTCATAAGTTGTATTTATAATATCATCTGCAAAAATCTTCTAGAAGATGTCATGTGGCCCCCAAGCAATGGAACTTATTTTATATATTGTGCAAACACCTGCATTGCCCTCTTGAGAAGTAGGATACAAGGACTAGAGAGATAATTGATACACTCTGGCAACAGAAAGACCTCAGGCATTTAATCTCTAAAAAGGCTATTGCTCAAGAACTAAGATGTATGGAAGAGCCAACACTGTGAAACTCCTTCACATTCCTCAATCACAGAATATCTTCTATTCCCAATGCCTTTCTATTCTGAAGAGGGTCCAGTGTGAATTTATGCAAAGCATTACTGCTGGAGTGTTAAGATAAACAGGAAAATATTGTAGAAACTGAAACAATTAAGGCCTTTTTAAGCTAATCTCTCCAGGATTAACAAAAAAATTACTTTTTCTTTGATATGATCAAAGGTTTCCAAATTTGTTTAAAGGCCTCTTTTAAATAATTTATAAATGAACTTACTAATATTAAAAGCTGAATATATTATAATTGGCTGAGTTGTTGCCTTATAAATTATTGTCGTTCTATCAGTATAATTATGAACATGAGGAAGATGTTTAAACTGGTGGAATACTAATTTTGAAGATATGTACAGCACAGACTAAATTTAATGTAAACATTATCTGAATTATAAATTCTATTCAATTATTATAATTGCTTATTATAAGGTTTTTTTTTAAGAAAGAGATTTGTGTTATGCCTAAAATTTAAACAACATAAATGAATCACTGCTACTCCTATTTCTGAGCCTTCAGAATGCATTTAAAAATCTAAAATTGTAAGGACAGACTCACAAAGGCCAATGCCAGATATAAAGATAAAAAGAACTTCAAGATAGAGCCTACCCAAGAAATCTCCTAGCATTATTGCTTAATCTTATTCATTCATTTATTCATTTAGTATTTGTTGACCACATACTATGTTGTAGACCTCAAAACAGGTTTTCTGCCTTCACGTAATTTAGAATCTAGCAAAAGTAAATAAATAGAGATAGATTTTGAAAAACTATTAGAGGTCCAGTTTTGTTAAAGAAAGGTACAGAGAGTTCTATGTAATCATGATACAGGAGCAAAACTAGTGTGGAAATTAGAGAAGGTTTTACTTCAGTAAATGATACTTAATCTGGCAAACCAAAAAGGAGCTTTGCACCCATCCAGTAAAACATTATGATCTACCCAAAACATGATCACCAGAAGTAAAGCATCTGAAATTGAAGCTTCTCCTTCTCCCTATCTAACTGCCCTTTGCTTCCCAACAGACAAATCTACATGAACTTGGATTTGGGGAACCCTCAAAATGACTCATTGCTTTTCTCTGGAGTATCTGTAACCAGAAAATAGAGGAACCCAGTCCATTTCAAATAGCTAACCCATTCCAGTTTATGGATAAGAAGCTATTGATTAATACCCTTCTCTTACGGTTTTTTTTGTTGTTGTTGTTGTTGTTGTTTGTTTTTCACATAAAGATGAGAATTAGTTGTGGTAGCTTAAATATTGGGCCGTTATGGTCACACAGTTGATATTTGTCTGTGTATATTTTAAATCATTTTAACATGCATTTAGCCAGTGGGATATTTCTAGAAACTGATTCTAATATCTGAAGTTTTATGCCTGAAAGCTTACTAGTGTTGATAACACACTATCATCTACTTGGCTTTTTAAATTCTTAAAGTAACAGAATGAGTATGTTTCAAAATTCACAGATTCAGGAATAGCATTATTAAGATACGCATAATGACTCAATGCAATTCAATCAAACAGACATCACTGAGCTGCCATTATGTACATAGCACCATTCCAGGTGTTGTGGGAGACTGAAAGATAGACATAGCATGCTTCTTGCCTGGAAGCATTCTCTTGATTAAGATGTTTGGCCTCTGTAAGTTTATAGTATTCCAGGGGATATACAACTTCAGGTGTCTTCAATGAGCAGATATTTCTATACTGATTTTGTAAAGCACTTTATGATTCATTGATTACCTCTCATTATTTCTTTGCTTCTCTTTACTTTGTCTTTAATTTACTCCTTTGTTTTAGCTTTGTAAAATAAAAACTAATGTCATTGGTTTCCAGCCCTTTGTCTTCTTGGATATACTTATATAAAGGTAAAATTTTTCATCAAATTATTGTTTTAGCAGCATTTTACATATTTCATGTCATATTTTTCTTTTTATTGAATTCTAAATATTTGCTACTTTTCTATTTCTTCTTTTACTTACAAGTTGTTTAGAGGGGTGTTCAAATAAATTGAATGTACTATTTAATTTTTTGTATCCCTATAATTTTTCTATTTCTTATTATATGAATATGAAAAGAGGAGTGTTGACATCTCCATCTGTAATTGTGAATTTCTTGATTTCTCCTTTTCAGTTAGGTCAATTTTTACTTAATGTATTTTGAAGCTCTGCTATGAAATGCATACATATTTTGAACTGCTATGTCTTCCTAATAAGCTGACCCCTTTATCAATAAGAAATGATTGTCTTCATTCCTGGTAATATTCCTTGTTCTGAAGTCGGCTTTGATATTAACCTAGCTATGCCAACTTTCCTAAAATAGGTATTTGGATTAAATACATTATCCCACCCTTTTGTTTTAGTTACATGTGCCCATGTGTCTTTATTTGCATTTTGCTCTTGTTTGTGGAAGTACAGTTGAGTCTTTTTAAATTCAATCTGATAATTTTCATTTTTTAATTGGAGTCTTCAGACCATTTACATTCAATGTGGTTACTGATGTGATTGATTTAAATCTACCATTTCTTCTTTGCTTCCTAATGGTTTCATTATGTCTTTATTACTTCTTCCTCTTCCTGGAAATATTTTAAATTGTGTAATTTTTATAACTTCATATTATATATAGTCTTGACTTATTAGCTACACTTCTTTGTTTTTATTCCTTTTTTTTTTTTTTTTTTTTTTGAAGAATCAAGGTCTCTTTCTGTTGCCCAGGCTAGAGAGCGTTTTGTGATCATAGCCCACTGTAGTCTCAAATTCCTGGGCTCAAGCTATCCTTCCACCTCAGCTTCTCGAGTAGCTGGAACTGCAGGTGCACACTACCATGACTAGCTAATTTTTGTTTAATTTTTAGAGACTGGGGCTGACTATATTGCCCAGGCTGGTCTAGAAATCCTGGCCTCATACAATTCTCCTGCTTCAGCCTCCCAAAGTGCTAAGAATAAAGTTGTTAACTACCATACCCGGCTTGTTTTAGATTTCTTATTGATTTCTCTAGAGTTTGTAATATCTATCTTTAATTATCATATTCTACCTTCAATTCTATTATATCAATTTCCTTATTGTATAAGGACCTTATAATGTTATGCTTTCATATCCCTCCTTCTATCTTTTGTGCTTTTGTTTTGGCATATGTTATAAGCCCCACAAAATACTGTTGTTACTTTGTTCTAAATGATCTAATGCCTTTAAACAAAATTAAAGAACTAGACAAAATGTTTTATTAGCAATTATCTACATACTTACCACTTCCAAGACTCTTAATTTTTTAGCATAGCTCTAAAATTATTTTTCTTCTCTCATACCATTTCTGCATGAAAAAAATATTTATTTTTACCTTAATATATGAAAGATAATTTTGATGTAGGATTCTCAATTGACAGGTTTTCTTTCTTATCATTCAGGATTTTAAAGTTGTCCTTCTTGGCCAGGCGCGGTGGCTCAAGCCTGTAATCCCAGCACTTTGGGAGGCCGAGACAGGCGGATCAGGAGGTCAGGAGATCGAGACCATCCTGGCTAACACGGTGAAACCCCTTCTCTACTAAAAAATAGAAACAACTAGCCAGGCGAGGTGGCAGGCGTCTGTAGTCCCAGCTACTCCGAGGCTGAGGCAGGAGAATGGCGGAAACTCGGGAGGCGGAGCTTTCAGTGAGCTGAGATCTGGCCACTGCACTCCAGCCCGGGTGACAGAGCGAGACTATGTATCAAAAAAAAAAAAAAAAAAAAAAAGTTGTCCTTCTTTTGTCTTCTGGCTTTCAGTTTATAACGAGAAGTCTATGGAATTATCTTGGTATCTATGTAGGTATTATGCCTTTTTAAAATCTGGCTTAAGATTTTTTCCATTTCTCACAGATTTTCAGAAATTTGATCATGGTATGTTTGGTGTAATCTACCTTGTGTTTATCCTGGTTGGGGATCATGAAACCCCTTGCTTCTAAGGACTTGTAATTTTCTCAAATTTGCAAAACTGTTAACATCTATTTTTCAATTTTTTTTTTTTTTCTGTTCTTTCTCTGGGACTTCAATCATTCTTATGTTAATTGCTTCATATACTCTCACAGATGAATGAATCTTTATTATTCTCTGTGCTTCATTTTATAGAATGCTTTTGGTATTTCTTCAAGTTCACTGATATTTTATTCTTTTTTATGTTTTTTTTTAATATATATTATACTTTAAGTACTAGGGTACATATGAATAACATGCAGGTTTGTTACATATGTATACTTGTGCCATGTTGGTGTGCTGCACCCATCAACTTGTCAGCACCCATCAACTCGTCATTTACATCAGGTATAACTACCAATGCAATCCCTCCCCCTTGCCCCCTCCCCGTGATAGGCCCCGGTGTGTGATGTTCCCCTTCCCAAGTCCAAGTGATCTCATTGTTCAGTTCCCACCTATGAGTGAGAACATGCGGTATTTGGTTTTCTGTTCTTGCGATAGTTTGCTGAGAATGATGGTTTCCAGCTGCATCCATGTCACTACAAAGGACTCAAACTCATCCTTTTTTATAGCTGCATAGTATTCCATGGTGTATATGTGCCACATTTTCTTAATCCAGTCTGTCACCGATGGACATTTGGGTTGATTCCAAGTCTTTGCTATTGTGAATAGTGCCGCAATAAACATACGTGTGCATGTGTCTTTATAGCAGCATGATTTGTAATCCTTTGGGTATATACGCAGTAATGGGATGTGTGTGTCATATGGTACTTCTAGTTCTAGATCCTTGAAGAATTGCCATACTGTTTTCCATAATGGTTGAACTAGTTCACAATCCCACCAACAGTGTAAAAGTGTTCCTATTTCTCCACATCCTCTCCAGCACCTGTTGTTTCCTGACTTTTTAATGATTGCCATTCTAACTGGTGTGAGATGGTATCTCATTGTGGTTTTGATTTGCATCTCTCTGATGGCCAGTGATGAGGAGCATTTTTTCATGTGTCTGTTGGCTGTATGAATGTCTTTTTTTGAGAAATGTCTGTTCATATCCTTTGCCCACTTTTTGATGGGGTTGTTTGTTTTTTTTCTTGTAAATTTGTTTGAGTTCTTTGTAGGTTCTGGATATTAGCTCTTTGTCAGATGAGTAGATTGCAAAAATTTTCTCCCATTCTATAGGTTGTCTGTTCACTCTGATCGTAGTTTCTTTTGCTGTGCAGAAGCTCTTTAGTTTAATTAGATCCCATTTGTCAATTTTGGCTTTTGTTGCCATTGCTTCTGATGTTTTAGACATGAAGTTCTTGCCCATGCCTATGTCCTGAATGGTACTACCTAGGTTTTCTTCTAGAGTTTTTATGGTATTAGGTCTAACATTTAAGTCTCTAATCCCTTTTGAATTGATTTTCATATAAGGAGTAAGGAAAGGATCTAGTTTCAGCTTTCTACTTATGGCTAGCCAATTTTCCCAGCACCATTTATTAAATAGGGAATCCTTTCCCCATTTCTTGTTTTTCTCAGGTTTGTCAAAGATCAGATGGCTGTAGATGTGTGGTATTTTTGAGGACTCTGTTCTGTTCCATTAGTCTATATCTCTGTTTTGGTTACAATATTATTTAAACTGAAATAGAATTCTACATTTTTCTGAAAGATCAATCACTAAAAAATGTTCAGAAATTATCTGAAAAAGAGGAATGTTTGTTGCTGAATATTAGAGAGTACTCTAAAGCTAAAATAATTAAAGCTTTCAATATTGAAATAGAAAATTATCAGCTTAAGGAGATTTCGGGCTGAGACAATGGGGTTTTCTAAATATAAAATCATGTCATCTGCAAACAGGGACAATTTGACTTCTTCTTTTCCTAACTCAATACCCTTGATTTCTTTCTCTTGCCTGATTGCCCTAGCCAGAACTTCCAACACTATGTTGAATAGGAGTGGTGAGAGAGGGCATCCCTGTCTTGTGCCAGTTTTCAGAGGGAATTTTTACAGTTTTTGCCCATTCAGTATGATATTGGCTGTGGGTTTGTCATAAATAGCTCTTATTGTTTTGAGGTACATTCCAGCAATACCGAATTTATTGAGCGTTTTTAGCATGAAGGGCTGTTGAATTTTGTCAAAGGCCTTTTCTGCATCTATTGAGATAATCATGTGGTTCTTGTCTTTGGTTCTGTTTATATGCTGGATTACGTTTATTGATTTGCGAATGTTGAACCAGCCTTGCATCCCAGGGATGAAGCCCACTTGATCATGGTGGATAAGCTTTTTGATGTGCTGCTGGATCCGTTTTGCCAGTATTTTATTGAGGATGTTTGCATTGATGTTCATCAGGGATATTGGTCTAAAATTTTCTCTTTTTGTTGTGTCTCTGCCAGGCTTTGGTATCAGGATGATGTTGGCCTCATAAAATGAGTTAGGGAGGATTCCCTCTTTTTCTATTGATTGGAATAGTTTCAGAAGGAATGGTACCAGCTCCTCTTTGTACCTCTGGTAGAATTCAGCTGTGAATCCATCTGGTCCTGGACTTTTTTTGGTTGGTAGGCTATTAATTATTGCCTCAATTTCAGAGCCTGCTATTGGTCTATTCAGGGATTCAACTTCTTCCTGGTTTAGTCTTGGAAGAGTGTAAGTGTCCAGGAAATTATCCATTTCTTCTAGATTTTCTAGTTGATTTGCGTAGAGGTGTTTATAGTATTCTCTGATGGTGGTTTGTATTTCTGTGGGGTTGGTGGTGATATCCCCGTTATAATTTTTAATTGCATCTATTTGATTCTTCTCTCTTTTCTTCTTTATTAGCTTTGCTAGCGGTCTGTCAATTTTGTTGATTTTTTCAAAAAACCAACTCCTGGATTCATTGATTTTTTGGAGGGTTTTTTGTGTCTCTATCTCCTTCAGTTCTGCTCTGATCTTAGTTATTTCTTGCCTTCTGCTAGCTTTTGAATGTGTTTGTTCTTGCTTCTCCAGTTCTTTTAATTGTGATGTTAGAGTGTCAATTTTAGATCTTTCCTGCTTTCTCTTGTGGGTATTTAGTGCTATAAATTTCACTCTACACACTGCTTTAAATGTGTCCCAGAGATTCTGGTATGTTGTATCTTTGTTCTCATTGGTTTCAAAGAACATCTTTATTTCTGCCTTCATTTGGTTATGTACCCAGTAGTCATTCAGGAGCAGGTTATTCAGTTTCCATGTAGTTGAGCGGTTTTGATTGAGTTTCTTAGTCCTGAGTTCTAGTTTGATTGCACTGTGGTCTGAGAGACAGTTTGTTATAATTTCTGTTCTTTTACATTTGCTAAGGAGTGCTTTACTTCCAATTATGTGGGCAATTTTGGAATAAGTGCGATGTGGTGCTGAGAAGAATGTATATTCTGTTGATTTGGGGTGGAGAGTTCTATAGATGTCTATTAGGTCCACTTGGTGCAGAGACGAGTTCAATTCCAAATCAAAACCACAATGAGATACCATCTCACACCAGTTAGAATGGCAATCATTAAAAAGTCAGGAAACAGCAGGTGCTGGAGAGGATGTGGAGAAATAGGAACACTTTTACACTGCTGGTGGGATTGTAAACTAGTTCAACCATTATGGAAAACAGTAAGGTGATTCCTCAAGGATCTAGATCTAGATGTACCATATGACCCAGCCATCCCACTACTGGGTATATACCCAAAGGATTATAAATCATGCTGCTATAAAGACACATGCACACGTATGTTTATTGTGGCACTATTCACAATAGCAAAGACTTGGAATCAACCCAAATGTCCATCTGTGACAGACTGGATTAAGAAAATGTGGCACATATACACCATGGAATATTATGCAGCCATAAAAAAGGATGAATTTGTGTCCTTGTAGGGACATGGATGCAGCTGGAAACCATCATTCTTAGCAAACTATCACAACAAGAGAAAACCAAACACTGCATGTTCTCACTCATAGGTGGGAACTGAACAATGAGATCACTTGGACTTGGGAAGGGGAACATCACACATCGGGGCCTATCATGGCGGGGGGAGGGGGGAGGGATTGCATTGGGAGTTATACCTGATATAAATGATGAATTGATGGGTGCTGACGAGTTGATGGGTGCAGCACACCAACATGGCACAAGTATACATATGTAACAAACCTGCATGTTATGCACATGTACCCTAGAACTTAAAGTATAATAATAAAATAAAATAAAAAAGAAATAGAAAATTGGTGAAAATAAAGAACAGAATGGATAATTCAGGGACATCTCCAAATATGTTTTAATGTATTAGGTAAAAAAATGTGATACTAAATAACTAGGTAATGAATGGACAAAGCAATAAATGGTTATTTTGTCTACTAAACATTTGAGAACAAGATAAAAAATTACTTCTTCATATAATGCAACAAAATTATTTTTAGTAAATTAAAGAACCAAAGAGAAAGTAAAATGTAAAATTTTTGGATAAACTCTTTGGTGGCTAGTTATATATGCGATACTAGGGTCAGAGGGGAGTTAACATCTCCAGAAGTAACCATGAGGAAAAGATTGATGGATCAAACTACATAAATATTTAGACTACTAAGGTTAAAAAAAATCATCCCATAAACAAACTTCAATGGCAAAAACAAACAGGGAGAAATCATAGTAAATCCTCACTTACTATCAAGTATAGGTTCTTGGATATTGGGACTTTAAGTGAAACAAAGTAAAACAAACCCAACTTTTTATCATTAAAGCTAGAAGAAAACAATCCTCATTAACGAAACATTATTCAAGGACCTGCTGTATGTTGTTTCATCTAAACTTTTAGATGTTGTTTCATCTAAAAGTTAAAGTTGCAGTTTTCGAGAACCTATCAACAATTTTAAATGAGGACTTACTGTACTTTTAGTATACTTAACGGAAGACAAATTATAGCTTTATTCATTTATGTTTCTCCATATCAACAAGAAGATATAGTACTTAGGAATAAATTTAACCAAAAAGGTTAAATAATTGTACACTGAAAACTATAAAACATTGATGAATGAAATTGCGTAGGACACAAATAAATGAAAAGATATTCCATAGGCATTAATCATTAGAAAAATTAATACTGTTAAAATGTCTCGACTATCTAAAGCAATATATGGATTCAAAGCAATACCTATCAAAATTCCAATGGCATTCTGCACAGAAATAGAAAAACAATCCTAAAGTTGATATGAACCACAAAAGACCCAAAATAACCAAAACAATTCTAAGGAAAAAAGTTGAAGGTGTCATACTTCTAGATTTAAAATTATATTATAAAGCTATGGTAATCAAAACAGTACTGCACTGGTATAAAAACAGACACATAGATCAGTGAAAAAGAATAAAGAGCCCAGAAATAAATCCCAACAGATATGGCCAACTAATTTTTGGCAAGAGTACCAAAAAGATACAATGGAAGAAATGATAATCTCTTTAACAAATTGTGCTGAGGTAACTGGATTTCCATATACAAAAGAATGAATTTCAACCCTTATATACAAAAGTTATCTCAAAAAGAATAAATAAGGCCTGAAACCATAAAAATCCTAGAATAAAATGTAGGGAAAAGCTCCTTGACATTGGGCTTGGCAATAATTTCTTACATATCACACCAAAAACTCACACTACAACAATAAAAATAAATAAATGGGACTCTGTCAAACTAAAAAGCTTCTGTGCAGCAAAGAAACAATCAACAAAATGATAAAGCAACCTACAGATTGGGGAAAAATGGAAACCATATATCACATAAGGGTTAATATTCAAGATTTATAAAGAAGTTATATAACTCAATAGCAAGAAAACATAAAAACTAATTTTTTAAAAAGAGTAAACGAGTTGAATAGGTATTTCTATGAAGATAACATAAAAATGGGCAAGTACATGAAAAGGTGCTCAGCATCACTAACGTTCAGGGAAATGCAAATCAAAACCACTATGAGATATCACCTCTCACTTCTTAGGATAGCTGTTATCAAAAAGACAAGGGTTAAGTGTTGGCAAAGGTGCAGAGAAAGAGGAACACGTGTACATTGTTAGTGGGAATGCAAATCAGTGCATACATATGGAAAACAGTATGGAGGTCACTAAAGAAATGAAAAAATAGATCTATCATGTGACTCAGCAAGCCCTCTTCTTGGTATATACTCAAAGGAAATAAAATCACCACCTCATAAAGATATTAAAAATATCTGCACCCCTATGTTCTTTGCAGTATATTCATAATAGCCAAGATATGGAAACAACCAAAATGTCCATCAATGGATCAGTGGATAAAGAAAATATGTATATAAAATGGAAGATTATTCAGCTTTAAAGAAGGATGAAATCCTGCCATTTTCCACAACATGGCTGGACATGGAGGACATTCTGATAAGTGAATGAAACAGACACAGAAAGAAAAACATTGTATAATCTCACTTATATGTGCAATTTTAAAAAAGATCAAATATATAGAGAATAAAATTGTGGTTACCATGTTTGTAGTGAAATGAAGCAAATGGGAAGATGTGGGTCACAAGATACAAAGTAGTAAATACACAGAATGAAACAGTCTGAAGTTCTAATATATATGAGGACTATTTTATAACCATATATTGTAATCAGGATATTTGCTAAATCAGTATATTATAACTGCTCCTGCTATGGGGTGGGGTGGAGAATGAGTAAGTACGTGAGATGATGGATATGTTAAGTTGTTCTACTATAGTAACCATTTACTATATGTATCTACCTTATAACATCATGTTTTATACCATACATATATACAATAAAATTTATTTTTTAAAAAATGAAAATATAGGTCAGGCATGGTGGCTTATGTCTGCAATCCCAGAATTTTGGGAGACCAAGGCAGGGGGATGGCTTGAGCACAGGAGGTGGAGAACAGCCTGGGAAACAAAATGAGACCCCATCTCTCCAAAAAAAAAGAAAAAAAGAAAAAAAAAAAAAAGCCAGGCATGATGGTGTGCACCTGCGGTTTCAGCTCCATGGGCGTCTGAAGCAGGTGGATCACTTGAGCTTGCGAGGTGGAGGCTGCAGTAAGCCATGTTTGTTCCACTATGCTCCAGTCATGGTGATAGAGCGAGACCCTGTCTCAACAAAAGAAAGAAAAAGAAAAGAAAAGAAAAGAAAAGAAAAGAAAAGAAAAGAAAAGAAAAGAAAA
>NC_045455.1:56036089-56111678 GCF_002776525.5 Piliocolobus tephrosceles
AAGAAAAGAAAAGAAAAGAAAAGAAAAGAAAAGAAAAGAAAAGAAAATACAAACACCATTTGAAAAACAGGCAAATATGGTAAAAAGGCAATCAGAAAAGAAGAATACAAATGACTAATAGACATAACAAATATTCAGTCTTTCTAATAGAAAAGGATATGGAAATTTGCCAAACTGTTAGGTATTAAAAGTACTAACACCCATCATTTGAAATAAGCATTTTATATGTATTTTTATATTTTGTTATTGGAGATGTTTGTTATTGGAGATGTGAGCAATATAGCCTTCTGTATAAAATATGCTGATATATATCTCAAGGCCTATAAAAGCTCACATCTTTGCACCCAGAGACTGTCAAAATTCACTGTGAGATGGTGGTTTGGAATTCACTCCAAAGTCAGGGTGGTGGAAACAATATGTCCAGGGTATAGGCAGTAAGGAGATGCATTGTATGTAGAGAATTTACAACAATAATAAAGCTGGCTAAAAGTCAGTTTACTTTTTATTTGCACCATGCACAGGCAATTTTAAACAAAATCTGCAATTTAAATGTCCCTCGTCACCAGGATGGACAGTCTCTACTGCCTAACCTTGAGATTCCACTGTTGTAAGGAAATAAGAACAGAAATGTAAAGTATTTGGTGAATATTATTTATCACCATATATATTTTAATATTAAAAGAAAATAACCATGTTAAGTGCTTAATATAGGATTAGAAAAATAAAGCAGGGAACATTCATATTTCACAATCATTAAAAATGATAGCGCTGTCTTGTATTTGTTAACCCATGGTGTATCGTTAAACGAAGAACAGACCAAACATTATACTCACAGTCTTTTAAATGTATTTATATTATGTTCAATAAAAGTTTACCATACAATAATTGTAGTTACAATATGATTTTAAGTGCATTTTTGTCATAGTGTAGGAGAGAGATATCAGGAAAGAGAAATGACATCTAAAACGTGTTCTCTCAATACACACGCGTGCGTGCACACACACACATTTTCGCTACAGCAGTTGTTATCAAACTTGGCCGCATATTAAAAAAGCTACTGGGGAGCTTTTAAAATCCCAATACCCAGGATGTATCCATACCAATTAAGTTGGAATCCTGGTAGGTGCAGGGAGGAACCAGGCATCAATGTATTTTAATATGCCTTGATGGTTTCAGTGTTCAGCTAAGTTTAGAGAGCCGATTAACGCAAGTCTTGCTGCTCAGGTGTGGTCTGTGGACAGGCAGGGGCAGTCACCACCGAGAGCTCGTTAGAAATGCAGAATCTTGAGCCCCATCCCAGACCACAATCTTCAGTTTAACAAATTTGCCAGGTGATTTCATTAAAGCTCAAGAAGCCCTGATTGAGCGCCTTTGTTTCCATCACTTTAATATAAGATTTCAATGGAGAAAAGTGTTCTGGGATCCAAAATAAGTTGGAAACACTGGATTGCTAAAGTCTTTGTCTGGCTATACATTTTGTGACTCTTTCATTTTACCTTTCTTTGTCTAGGAGTGAGTGCAGATTTTTACAAATCCATACTCGGTAAGAAAAAAAAAATTAGAGATTCATTGGAAACAGGTTTAGAAAGTGATGTATGTTTCCTTGCGCTTAAGAGAAACAATTTACATCATGATTTTCCTTTCTCTTTGGTAACAGGAAAAATAATCCAGACTTTGAGTCCAATATTAACGTACTTGATTGTCTTTTTTCAGAGACATCTTAGCTTAATAACTTCATAAGCTAAACTGTAATAAATTTTCTAAATTGCTAGAGAAATTGAGTGAAACATCTCTGTCCAGATCAAAAGCAGATCTGAGTCACTCACATGTGATTCTCATTTCAGCTGTTGTTTAAGTAACAAACGGCAAATGTGTAAAATTAATAAAAGAAAAAAAAATGAAAGTTTGGGGAGGGGTATTAAAATGAGACAAACTTTTAAATTGAAAAACCAATTGACAGACAAGGTATTTTGTGTTGGAACTAAATTTACATAATGGAAATTCTAGACAACCTGAATCAATGCAAATAACCCAATGCAATAACAGCCTTATTAAGATAACAGCTATATACATATGGAAAAGAAAGGCATTTCCCTCAACCTTAAAATGGTATTCTCCTAAGGGAAACCAGCTTGACAAGCTCTTCACTAACAGAACAAAATTGGCTGACATATTGATGTTTCCTGTGCGTAACATATTAATGCAAACTCAATTTCTTAGCAGATTCTGCTATAAACATTGACACTGTTCTATATAGTGGACAAAAGTTTAAATTGAATTTTGTACCATACATTTTTATTAGTGCTTCAGAGTTTTTAAGGATTTTTTTTTTTTCCTACTCATTGAAACCTCATCACAACTCTGTTGTGGATTGTTATTCCCATTAGACAGATAGAGAAACTCAGAATTGGAGGAATTCTATAACATAGCCAAGAACACATGACAGCAAGTGGTATACTCAAACCTACAGCACTTTAAGTCTCTCCTATATCACAACTTCTTTTCATGTCATTTAATTTTGATTCTTTCAGCTTATTTTGTTCATTATGTTCTGTGGCAGTGTACACACACATACATACACACTTCTGAGTGATCACGGCTGAAATCCAGGTCACAGGTCATGTGTTGCTAAATAAATACATTCACATAAGTGGAATTTTTCAGATTCTGATGGCACCTGCACATGGTAAATATAAAGGAATTGGGTCTTTGGTTTCAGGCAACTAAATATAAAGAATTGGATCTTCTTTGGTTTTCTCATTATTCTGAGAGTCAACACTAACTTCCTATACAGATTATTGTTCATCACCCTTGCCTAAACTAGAAAAAAAAAAAATCTTAGGAAGAAAATATTATTGATCATTATGCAAGGTAAAATTAACTTGTAAATAAATTCTGCTTTTCAAATATATAACTGCCATGCAACATCTCTCTATATATGCGTGAACACACCCTATTGCATCCTTGTTTTATTTTGAATATTGCTTTTTTAGTTTAGAGACTGTCTACCTAGCGTATTTTTCATGGTATAAACACAACATATGGTCAACTGTATAAATATCTAGAAGGTAAGTTAGAGTTTGTTTACTTAAACATAATAGTCACAAAAATTTTCAATTTACTTTCTGTAACTCATTTGGATTTACTTCTAATTCATGCAGGCTTATTATTTCTCTTTATGTTTTTAATAAACATTTTCATGCACACAAAGGTTAAAAAAATGAATTTTTAAAAACCTTGATATTGATATTTTACTTAATAGTTTTGCATTTAATAAAATCTGTTCAAAAATAAGAAAACTCAAGGAGAAAGTAATTGGAAACAGATTTAAAATGAATTAGTGATACCAAATACAATTTAAATAATCAACATTTAATTCCAAATAATTTCTATCCTATAAAATTTATAAAGATTTATCTAATCCCTTTGGTTTTTATTTAGCTATCCAAGTTTTAATACACATACGGATGCCTTTGTGATATAGTGGTTACCAGTACAGTATATTGTATCTTTAAAGATAATTATGGTCATTATACAATATAGAAATGAAAAGAAAACCAAACAATTATATTACCTAGCTATTTGAATATTCAGATATTTTTCTTAGCAAAACCGTTATGCTGCCGGTAATGTATATGCCCGATTCAATTTCAGATCAAACTAAACTTGCAGTTTTGGTCATGTTAAACTGTGTGTCTTAACAGCAAATAATAATAATAAAAAAATACTATTAGAGTTAGAAAATCATATACTAACCAATTTTAAATGGGAAAAAAACAAAGTATTAAAACAAATGACTGTTATTAAACTTAAGAAAATATGTTAGCTGTAACAGA
Organism: Piliocolobus tephrosceles; assembly: GCF_002776525.5. NCBI lineage: Eukaryota > Metazoa > Chordata > Mammalia > Primates > Cercopithecidae > Piliocolobus > Piliocolobus tephrosceles. The sequence continues at coordinate 56,039,926 of NC_045455.1, forward strand.
GAGAAATTTATTTTAATGATAGTAGTCTCCAAATCTGCACACCTTACTCTCTCACTCCTCAATGAACTGCAATTCTCAGTATTCACTCCTTTACAGATCCTAGTCTACTTAAATGTGGGTCGACATGTGACTTGCTTCTGACCCATCAAAGGCAGAATAAGCATCTTCATGTTATTTTCAAGGATACCTCAAAAGAAGTCTGTGCTTACATCTATGTATCTTGAAATGCTAGCTCTAGGGGAAGCCAGCCATCTTGTAAGAAGTCCTACTACCTTGAAGCTGCCATGGTGTGAAGGAACCCAAGACAGTTACATGGAAAAGGAGATCTTGGCTAGCCCCAGTTATTTAAGCTGTCCAATTGCAAGCACCAGACATGTGAGTAAAAAAGCCTTCTCAGATATTCTAGTCCCAGGATATTTCATGTGGGAAGACCCGAGGAATCAGGCTGACAGCCAGCACTGAGACTCCAGATACATGACTCTAGTTGAGCCATTTAAGCATCCCCAAGCATAATGAGCCCCAGTTAGCCCAGATGTGAACCAGACAACAAGGAGCAGATGCAAGTCATTCTCACTATATTCTGATGGAATCTTGACCTACAGAATCGGAAGCATAATCCCTAAATGAGCCCAAAAGATGACCTCTGTGTATTGGGTGCTAGTATGTTTATTCTTCACTACAAGATGAGACCTGTTAGCTCAAAAGCCCACTAGTACCAAACTCAATTTTTAATACATACTGTTATTATAAAAATAGTTCAAACAGGCATTTTTAGCCATTTGGAGCCTGCCTGCTTTGCATCCTCTGAGAAACCTCACCCAGTATCTGCCAGCCGTAGGTAAGATAAGCCTTGTGCTTAAAAGACTCCAAACTACAGCTGCTCTCCAGTTTTCTGACCCTGAGACTCTCCACTATGTTGTTCAATATTACCTAGGCATTCTAGACACAAAAGCCCCCTCTCCCATTTTCCTATTCCCATAGAAGTTCTTGTGCCCTCCTTCTTCTTTGAGTAGTAGTGGCTTCTGGACAGACTCCTGCTTCAAGAAACTATCCCACATGCAAGACTGTTAAAGCATGTATGGGCTACCACTACACCTCATGGTCAGGTCTTTTTTCTTGATCATCTCTCAAATCCCTTTAACTCCTTCTGGTAATAAAATGGCTTTTGTTTTATGCATCCATATTTCAGGATGATGGGTTATGCAGCAGCAATAAGTAATAGAGACAACTTAAATTGTTTCTCTAAGACATTAAAAACCAGTTATAAAACTACTAAATGCCCTAAGATATTTGCAAATGTTACAGGGTTATTCTAGTTTTATGCATAAATACCATGATGCAAGTCTGTAGATGGTGAAGTTCCTGAAATAATGTTACCTTTCATGGTCCATTATATCCTTTAAAAAACATTATGAGATTATAAAATATTTTAATAAGAACAAGGAGCAATTTCCCCAACAGGAAATTTAACTGTTATTAACATGCAATACATAATCACAACTGCAAGCAATCTTATCCATCAAAGGGAAAAGGGGCAGTATTAGAACTAATCAACTGTTCCTAAATTGTTAATATAAATGCTTATTTCTTGTTTGCTTTTTTCTATGCATTAACATTATTAACAGATAAGGTTTAGTTGGAGCCAAAGGTTATAGTAAATACTGAAGAAAAACCAAAACTTGGAAAATTAATAACATATCTATAAACTTTTGTAAATAAGAGACAATTTCTTTAAGAAAAGTAAATTAGAAAGACTGCCATTATGGTGTTTTGCCAGTGTAGCATTCTGGTCTGGTCTTGGTTTTATTTCTCATTTTGCCACTTGTGTGATTTCAGGCAAATTATACAATCAAACCAAATCTTTACTTACACATTTATACAATTTTATTAATTTCAGAAAGTTATTTTGAGGATAAGATGTTGTAATGTATGTAACACACATTATATTTCATATTAAGTAACTTGCGATGCAAAATAAGCTATTATTTTCATGAATTGTTATACGCTCAGGACAATACTATGACCTTAAGGAAAAGGAAAGTCTCTCTTATTTTTTGAAATGGAGTGTTGCTCTGTCACCAGGCTGGAGTACAGTGGCGCAATCTCAGCTCACCACAATCTCTGTCTCCTGGGTTCAAGCAATTCTCCTGCCTCAGCCTCCCAAGTAGCTGGGACTACTGGCATGTGCCACCACACTCAGCTAATTTTTGTATTTTTAGTAGAGATGGGGTTTCACCATGTTGATCAGGATGGTCTTGGTCTCCTGACCTTGTGATCTGCCTGCCTCAACCTCCCAAAGTGCTGAGATTACAGGCGTGAGCCACTGCACCCAGCCAGGAAAAGGAAAGTTTCTTTCTATTTTACTTACCAGGAAAATTCATCACATGACCAGAGACTTTCAGTAAAAGGAGGAAGGCTACTACTTTCATTTATTTAGATACCTCTATGACATAACATAGTAAGATGCACTGACTGGCAAATAAATTATAAACAAAGTAGACTACAATGTCCATTTACAGGCTTCTGAAGCAAAGGAAACCTAATATCCGTAAGACTTGAAACACCATACCCAACCAAAATGATTCAATTCCATTCAACTTTCAGATAATACTATCAGTTACAGTTTGGATTTGTGGCTAAACATTCCTTAAACATATTTTATTTCAATTAATCTTCTTAAAACTATATGGAATAATTATTTTCTTAATTATACCAATCAGGATATTGAAGTGTCAGAAAAGAGACAAAGTCAAATCTCAGAATCTCTCCAGCTTCACCTTGAATACAAATTTGAGTTCTGCAGAAATCCTGAACAAAATACAGATTCAGCCAGCTTTTATGTGAGAAGGGGAAATGAGGTTGTATTAAGGAGGGCTTCTAGATAGACTTACTATGTTTACGCTTGTGGATGGCTGGACATGGTGGCTCTCACCTGTAATCCCAGCACTTTGGGAAGCCAAGACAAGAGAATCATCACTTGAAGCCAGGAGTTCAAGACCAGCCTGGGCAACATAGCAAGACACTATCTCTACAAAAAATAAAGAAATCAGCTGGGTCTAGTGGTGCACCTGTGGTCCTAGCTACTCTGCAGGCTGAGGCAGGAAGGTGATTTGAGTCCAGGAGTTTGAGGCTGCAGTGAACTATGGTCAGGCCACTGTACCCAATTGTGAGTGAGAGAGTAGGACCCTGTCTCTGAAAAAGAAATGTTACCACTTGTAGAAATAATTGAATTTTTGAAAGGCAACAATTGCTTACCTAGGGTTATTAAACACTTAACTATTGAATGTCTCTAGTGACAGTGTAGTCATGCATTTATATATCTCAGTTTATGGCTCCTGTGCCATGGCTCAGAAGATCCAGGAAAACTGGGAGGTCACTGTGCATGAGCATGATTGATGGGTTCCTTCAACTCAAGGCCAAAAGTAGGTCAAACTGAGATAGAATATACCCAGTTACAAGACACAGACAAAAAAAAAAAAGAAGAAGAAGAAGAAGGAGGAGGAGGAAAATTGAGAGGGATAAGAAAAGGTCCTAAAATGCTAGAAAGAAGTTGAAGTTGGGCAGATTGTAGGAGTAGAAGCAATATATAAATCTATTTAGTAAATCATAAAGAACCATAAAAGTTTAGCTATTATTGGGTACTATTGGTCAGTTAAATTTCCCAAATGCATCTCATCAATTTACAAAAAGTTCTCCTGTTCTCCCTATTTATATGAATCCCTCCCTACCTAAATTATTTTAGAGATTAGTTTACACTCACTTTACTAATTTCCCCAATCCTCATTCACTACTTAAATCACTCTGCTCTAACTTGCAATCCCATTATCCTACTATGATAATTCTATGTCGGGTCACCTGTGACTTCTAAGTGATTTAAATTAATGGGCATCTTTAGCCCTGATCTTGCTTGAGTTTCAACAATATTCAACACATTTTTCGACTCCATCTTCGTTAAAACACTTCTTTGATATCACATTCTCCTAGGATGTTCACTTTTTTGGCCTGCTTCCTCTTTTTCTCCTTTGTTAGCCCAACTACTTCCTCACAGTCCTTAAATGCTGAATGCCCTCAAGACAGTTTTCAGTCCTTTTCCCTCCTCATTCTGTGCTCTCTTTGTGTGGTTTCATGTATCCTATAGTCTTCAGTTATCAGTCATATTTCTTTGATTTGTATATACATACCTCTAGTTCACACTTCATAACTCCAGGATGCTGTATATCCAGGAAGCCAACTCACATTGCCTTCACTTATGTGTTCCAGAGACACCTTAAGCAGCCAGTTTAAAGCCAAATTTCTGAGCTTCTCCCCAATCCTGTCCACTTCTCATGCTCCTTCTCTCAGTAAGGGAGTCTCATCCATCCAGTTATTCAAGGCAGAAGCCTAAGCATCATTCTTGATTCTCTCCCTCCAGCTCTGTACCCAATATATCACTAAGTTCTGTTGACTCTATCATATAAATTTAAAACTATCCATTCCTCATTTCTCTCTGCCTTTACCTAATTCAAGTTACTACAGACTCTCAGGTAGATGCAATGCCATAGGTTCCTGACTGAGGCTTCTTGAAATTTATTTTTCCAAACTTCAGAAAAAGCATTTTTTTTTTTCATGTAAACATAATGCTATAGCTTCCTGACTGGGGCTTCTTAAAATTTATTACACAAACTTCAACAAAAGCATTTTTTTAAAGCAATCTGACCAGGTATTTTCACTGCTTAAATCTCTCAAGGAAAGATTCAACATCTCTAACTTGATTCATAGGGCCCTAGATGATCTACCCCACTATGGTATCTCTGGCCTCCCCCATACTGCTCCGCCTCCCATTCTGTGCTCCAGCCACACTGAATTGTTTCAGGTGCACAAATACATCCCACTTTCCTGTGACAGCTTTGCACTGCTGCTCCCTGTGCCTGCTGCACTCTTCTCCATCCCTGCCATTGCCAAAATTAAATCTAGTTTATTTTTGTATCTCAGCCCCAAAGTTGCTTCCTCAGAAAGTCTTCCCTGACCTGCTCCCCACAGCCACCTCCCCCCAAAAATATTAGATTTTTTATATACTCTCACTATACTCTGAATCTTTTATACATAGCTCATTCTGCAGTGTGCAAATATATAGTTATTTGTGTGATTGTCACCCCCGGAAAGATAAATGATGCTCATCTTTTAAAAAATTAATTTATTGTTATTAGATATATTTAAAGATTACAATATGTTTTGGTATGTTTATACATAGTTGCATGGTTATTATAGTCAAGCAATTAACATATCCATCTTTTCATATAGTTACCCTTTGTGTGTGTGGATATGTGTATGTGTGTGTGGGAGTGGGGGTAAGAGCACCAACAATCTACTCTTTTAGCAAAAACCCGGAGTCCCATACAGTATTATTAAGTTTACTTAGTTTGTACTTATTTATCCTACACATCTGCAACTTTGTATACTTTGACTTATGCTTCCCTTATTCCCTATCCCTGTCCCTGGTAACCATTTTATTCTCTACTTCTACGTATTCAACCTTTTAGAAAAAATCCCACATATAAGTAAGATCATGCAATATTTTTCTTTCTGAGCCTGCCTTACTTCACTTTGATGTTTGCCTTTGGTCATCATTGCAAGTCCAGCGCCAAATATAGGAGCCATCACCGAGTATGGGTTCAGTGTTATTTGTTGAATGACTAAGTGTATGAACTGAACTGACTGGATGACTACCTTCTCATCTTATGAAGGCTCTCTATGAACCCTTCCTCAAATGAAATATTTCCACCTCTGTGCTCCTGATTATGACAGTATCTTTTTTTTTTTTTTAATCACACTGATGGTTGTGATAACTATCTTTTTGCCAACACAGGTTGTGAGTTCTTCAGAGACCTTGAGAGTAGAAATCATGTCGTGTTCACTGTTGTCTCATGGGGACTGTCTTAGTGCTGAGCATGTCACAGAATTCAAAGTGGAGGGAGCCAAAGTGATGAACTCTGCTGACTTTATGATTTCAACTGGCCTTGCTTCAACAACAAACACATTGACACACAGGGGGTGAAGCCACCTATTATTGAGGAAAACTGCTTAATCTGCTCTATATATTACAGGTAATGTCTCAAATCTTCTGTCAGTTCCTGCCAACCTGCTGAGTTCTAGAATGACTCAGGGCTTGCTGCTGCTGCTTCTTCTTAATTCATAAATATAATCCACATATTAAAACTTCATTGCCCTTTCAGAACAAATAAAATGCTTCATGGTAATTTCATATTTTTTGGAGAAAGCTAGATTTAAATCCAAAATGAGCTGTTTTTTTTTTTAAAAAAAAAAATTAAGATAAAGCATTAATGTACACAGCAGGTGTTTTCAGTTTTAAAGCTCATTATTAAGAGGAAATGATGATAGAGACAGGAAAAGGAGAATGGATTTTATTTTTTTTTAAGTTGGTTGTATTTATGGCTAATAGAGTCTTGAATTTTTACCAAGATGAACTAGGTGCAGTTAACCCCTAAAAGTCACATTAAAAAGAAAAAATGTGTCTTCTCATGATTTGTCTTTCTCATACAGAGTTTGTTGTCAACGCTTCTCTAAATGAGTCATTTGTTCTTTTCCAGGTGGTCAATTTCTAACTTTTGTGCTCTGTTAAATATAACTAGTAAATACATTTTAAATGTTGCTTTTAGTAACTGACAATCTCTCATAGAGTTTAGAAAAGAAGAAAATAAATATGATTAGTTTGTTCCTTGTCTTCCAAATCTGAAGCATTAATATTATCCAAGTAAAAACTGTTGTATTCACTATGAAGGGAAATTTGGATAGAATATATAATGAGCCTGCAATGAAAAATATAGGAACAAGAAGCTTTGAAGTTTTCAGATAATAATCTCAATAAGAAGAGACTGACTATCTTTACCTGAATTTAGCAGCTAAGCATATCATCAAAGCAAGAACACACTAGAGGGAATGCCATGCATATGATTTAATGAGTAATATTTTAACATAAAAATTACACTGATATTTCATTTATATGTATCAGTTGATGTGCTTATTAAGTGTAACTAAGCTTACTGGAAAGAATATTTTCAAAAATTTTTTCTTCATTGGTTTGGGTTAACAGACTTCATACACCAAACTACAGATTAAGGTACTGATAGATGTCAATTACTCCCTATAATTTTCAACTTGTCAAAAACAGATATAAAAATTACACTTTTTACTTTTAAAATCAACTTTATTGAGAAACAATGTACATACAATAAAATGCCCCATTTTTAAAATGTATAGTTCAATGGGTTTTAACAAATGTCTATAACCATGAAACTACTTCCTTAATCAGGATACAGAATATGTGGATGTACAGTTTGTTCATTCATTTGTTGATAAGCATTTGGGTTGTTTTCAGTTTGGGGCCATCATGATTAAATTTATGATAAACATTCATGTGTAAGTCTTTGGTGAACCTTTTAAACTTTTTCATTTTTCTTTCATAAACACCTAAGAGAGGAATTGCTGAATCATAAAGTAGGTATATATTAAATGTTATAAAAACTATTAATATTTAAAAAAATTTAAGTTAATAATGTTAAAAAGTGTCAAAAAGAAATAAATGTATATTCAACATTTGTTCATTCATTTAATAAACATTAAGTAATCATCTCTTATGTGGCAGCACAAGCTTGAGTATTCAGTGTGCTGAATTTAACAAGACACAATCCCTGGCCTGAAGAAATTCAGAGAATAATGAGAAATAACTCTCCCTTTTGCATAGAGAAAAAGATATCACTTTCTAAACAATGTAGTCAAGAAAGCGATGCTTTTATAACTGGATAGACCAAGTTCTAGGTCTGGCTCTATTATCAACTGGTTATCTAACTTTGAGGAGACAATCTTTCTGAGCTTTATAACTTCTAAAAAGAGAATTGAAATAATCACTGGTTTTCAAACACTAAAATAAATCTGTAATTTGTAGTGAAGTAACAGAAAATAACAATAACTTTTGAAATCTGGCAACTCTAAATAAAGTTTAAAATATAAACTTTCAAACTTTGAAGCTACTGATGGTTTTGTTAGAAACTGATGAACAGGGTAATTTCTGACAAACATGAGCAACATGATTCATTTCTTAAAACAATAGTTTCATTGACCCCTCACTAGGACATGAATTGTATGAGAAATCATAATCAATGAGAAGCCTATAAATCTGCTCTCCAATGAATCCCAACCAAAGTGAAGTCTAAAAGTGGAAACAAATTGTTGCTAACTCTAACCAAAAACTGAATTGAAAAAGAAAAGCACAAAGCTCCCATTGGCTCTCAACATCACCTCTCTTTTATCACAGTTTTCAGCTATCACACTTTAATGCTTTTGATACTAAATAAATCGAACATTACCTTGTACAGAGGGTGTTGGTGATACTTCTCTCAACAAACAGTTCAAAAAGTGATTTCCATGGAAAGTCAAAACTGGCAAGTAGCCAATCTTTTTGATGAAATAAGAATATATTCGTCCCTGACCATCATTAAGGAATATGTTTGTACTTACACATTTTCAAAGAAGAAATTCCTATTTCTTTTTATGATAATTTAAAGACCTTGAGTGAAAAGAAGAGTTTGGTTTTACTGTGGTTTGTTTTGTTTTGTTGTGCTGATAACATCCTTATCTGTCATTACTGGCTGCCACTGTGTTCACACTAAGACTCTAATTCCTATACAACACTGACCAATTACCCCTCTACCCCAAACAACAAAGGCACGCTGTTCTTTAAGATGTAATAGCTGAAGATTTAGTCAGGATCACAAACCACTAGGTAGAGAAGATTCCTTAAAAGGGAAAGAAAGAAGAATGGAAACCATCTTCACTCAATATTTGAATAAATATACAAGTCAACACATTAGTCAGAAGATTACCAGACAATGAATAATAAAATGATGACTGCCTGCCTTTGAGGTCTTACAGAATTAAGATTATGGAATTAGAACAGTATCCAGACTCAAAACCAAATGAGGTATTGGTCTCCATAACCAGAGGCAAATCAATGATCACTTCCCTATGCCTTATTTTCCCCATCAGAACAGCAACTACATTTTTCTTTTAACATAGAATTTGTAATAGTTAACAGAAAAGTCATAAAGAATATCTAGATATAACAGTTTAAGAAATAATAACACATACAAATATGTATAGTGTTTTACATACTATATATAAATAAGTATAGTGTTTTACATACTATATACAAATACTTATAGTATTTTACATACTATATGACAGTATATAATATAAAATACTTATTTTCTCATAATTTCAGATATAGGTACTATTTGAGATTTCCCAGCAGGATAAGAAAGTACTTCTTGGAGTAATAGAAGTTTCTCATAAATTCTAGAACTTCAAATTCAAGCCCAAATGTGAGGCTAACTTTCCACAGAGCTGGGTCTCATAAAATGATCTCAGACTTGACCACCTATAAATCAGCCATGAAATTCTTATGACAGATGATTACTACATGCATATGATGAATGCAAATCTACTCTCTGATACAACCCTGAATCTATTACATCTATTTTCCTCTTGATCAACACAGCGGCACTTTCTATCAAAGAAAGACTGAGCCATCCAAGGCATTAAATAGAACCTCGTTTTCATGCTCACTGGGTCACAAATCACAGCGGAAAGCCTTAGGGGCTGAAGAGTCACCAGCTAAAGAGTCTTCCTCTGACTCTTGGTTCTGTACTTACCAAGCACTAGAGAATTGGACCAGCTTTTTCCTAACCCTGATGCTCAGTTTTACTTTGGATTATTTAAGTCCATTCTTAGTCATCAATATTGTAATTCTCCAGTGTGGTGGGAGCTAGGAGGGAGAGAAGGCAATGCTAGAATGAGTGCTCAGTGACTACTAGTCTTAAGACTATTAAAAACAACGGGAATTGTTCAGCTGGGAACAAAAAGCTTGAACTTGTATGCAATCACGCCTCTTCTTCACATTCAGGGCTAACATTAAGCCCATGGCTTACTAGGGTAAACTAAGGCTGAAGAAAGCAATACTGTCTTTCTTGTACCCAACAGCCTGCCCTGCATAGTAGTCAATGCTGTTGGTAGACTTCTCTTTTACATATGAAGCCATCTAATTTGGTCTGTCTTGACTTTTTCTCTTTAAAGAAAAAAAAGTGTATTCCTTTAATAAGTATGTCACAGTAGGTGGTTACTGAGCTAAGTGAATTCCCTGGCCTCTTCTATGTGAACCTTGCAGAAAGTTTTGGCCAGTAAGAGAGTAAGGAATAAGGGGATCATTGGCCTTCAAATACCAAAATTATGAACTGTAAAAAGAATAAATGAGGCTTTCAAACTTGTTCCTTCAGTATCTCCAAACAATGTAAAGTCGAATGGTTATGAAGAGATCTCTTTTTTTTTTTTTTTTTTTTTTTTTTTTTTTTTTAGATAGAGTCTTTTTTTGTTGCCCTGGTTGGTTAGGCTGGAGTGCAGTGGCCGGATCTCAGCTCACTGCAAGCTCCGCCTCCCGGGTTTGTGCCATTCTCCTGCCTCAGCCTCCCCAGTAGCTGGGACTACAGGTGCACACCACCTCGCCTGGCTAGTTTTTTTGTTTTGTTTTGTTTTGGTTTTGGTTTTCTTTTTGTATTTCTTAGTAGAGACGGGGTTTCACCGTGTTAGCCAGGATGGTCTCGATCTCCTGACCTCGTGATCCGCCCGTCTCAGCCTCCCAAAGTGCTGGGATCACAGGAGATCTCTTATTTCTTAAGCAGAAATGCCAAAGAATGAGGTAAGATTTGGAAGATTTGAAAAAGAAGTAGCATTTTCTGTTTTATCACTTTCTGCAAGCACACTGCACTACTTGGCTGATTTGGGAAGTTTCTGAAGTCAGTTGTTGGTTTTCTCACTGATGATAGATTGTTTCTTATATTAGCTTTAAGCACTTTGCAGACACCACACATTACCAGCGAAACTGAAACAGTATAGCTATGAAAAAGTAGAGAGCTTCAGAAATACTGATCTATTTCTTTCCATTTATATGTATGTAAAAATAGAAATGAAAATACATAGACTATATATGCATACATAAACATAGCATTAAAGAAAATTCCCTATTTAAATATATAGTTGAAAAGTATTCTTTAGAATTAAATTTCACAAATAGAAACACAGTTCTATAAATTATACAACTACTTTCTTTGGGAAAAGGACGTGATCTATTTTTACTCTCTCAAGAGCTTTCTGGCAGTCACCACCAAAATTGCATCTGCTTCATTTGATAAGGACGTTGTTAAAAGGTGGACTGCTAAGAAAGAGTGAGTCAGAAGTTAATGCCTTTACCTTTAAGGCACAGAAGATTTGTACAAATGCAAGAACAACAGAATCTGGTTTCTTTGGTTTCAGTTCTGACTCCCATCTAGCAAGACACAGCCTGTCATCAGGATCCTGAGAGAAAGTGGAGGAAAAATGGCAGATACCAGATATCAGAAGAGAAAGATAAAAGAGCTAAATGAGAGTATGCTTTCTAAGTCTGCTGTACATTTTTAAAATGTAGCCTTTATACACTAGAGGAGAAATAGAGAAAATTAAAATGTCACAATGTATAGGATTGAGGTTATTTCCTTATATTTAAAATAAGTTAAAAACCAAAAGTATAATTCTAATTCAACATATCAACTTTATGCCTGAACTTCTAAATTCTTCCAAAAATAAGTATAAGTAGAGAAGCAAATAGTTGTAGTGAGTTTGATAAAAGATACAAGCTGCAAGTTGGCTAAAGATGACTGCATTATCTGTACTTCTGTTGCTCCAGTATTCAAATAAAGTAGAATGTAAAGTTCTGGGAAGCATAATTTCATATGGTTTTATAGTGAATACTTAAAAATGCATGGGTGAAAATTGTAGAACCTTTCCAAGGAAACCATTAACTTGCTTGTTTGATTAATACCCCAAAATAATTGCTAAGAGACAACAGGGTGCTAGACTGATATAAAGGACAGAACAAAAGTCTGGAGCTTTGCAATCAAGGTACAGTCACGGTCAGATTCAAATCCAAGCAGTGAGGCTAGCAGGCAATATTGATAAAATTGGCATTCTATTGTGATTTTCTTTTCAACCTAAGCCTCTTTTGTAACATACTGCATAATAAATTTGTATGTCTTAAAGACCTGTGAGGAATATGTAAGGAAAGACAGAATCTTCTGAAGGAATAAATGGAAAGTCAAGAAGTGGAAGAACAATCTGACGTGTTTCTGAAGCCCTAATATATCATACTATATTTCAATACTGAAAACATATCAAATTAACCCTTTGTATCCCTTTTTTCTTTTTTTCTTTTTTATTCCCATCACCTCTTTCATCTTTGTCTTCTGTCAGCATTAATGATATTGGCAACATAGGAGGTTTTCAAAGAGTGCTAAAGATTTAGTCACAAATTGTGATTAGTGAAATCACACTTTTTGTTGAATTATCAGCAGCAATCTCTTTATTATAATATCATGGGGCCTTTATGAGTGTTGTTATCATAGTACTTTACAATGTAGTGTAATTGTATAGTTTTGTAGTATATATAGACTCTAATACCTGTATAATATTTGAGTATCAGAGGAGTATTGCACTCTTCTGAATGAGAACTGAAAGGCATGACTGGAAAGCTGATAGAGTGTTTATAAATGTGTTGTACTAGAAACTACCATACTCAAAGGGAGAGACAGCAACCTTTCAAATTCTCCATATGTTAACTAATATTTAGTATGAAGAGTTAGCTGTAACCCAAAGATAAATATCTTGGCTTTTCTACATAATGGTTTTCCTTTGTACTCAGCTAATTGCCTTAGAAGGCATCTGCAGTTTCCCTATCAATAGTATTCCTGGACTGTTATAGGAATCCAATTTTACTTATGCATAAATTATAGGCAACTTGTAATCAGCAAGACACAATGTTGGACTTAAATTCTGGAAAGGGAGAAGATGCAAGAGATCATGAGATGGCTAAGCACTGCAGCTGAATAGTAGCAGAGTATGCCACTAAATTTCAGAAAGACATTGAAGTGGAGAGCAGAGAGAGAAAATAATCCGAAGCTACCTTTCTGGATATTTCATATGGTATATGTTCAGAGGGCCCAATTGAAATGAAATTGGAAGAGATATTGTGATTGTTGGCTTTCTAAAACACTTTGAAAACACTTTGACCTTGAGTCAGACTTGTGATAAGGCACTGCCTGCTTCACTCTCACAACAGTCTCGATATCTTTCCCATTTGTTGCTTCCTCATCTCAGTAAATGGCATTCTCATTCCTCAAATCAAAAAACTAAAAGTCACCATTGATTTCTGCTTTTACATCAGCCCTTATATCTGATCTATTACCAAAGTCTGTCAGTGCTACTCTAAAGAATATAAAATAAAGATCTATTTCTCCATGCCCATTACCACCAGCCTAGCCCAAGCTCATGGGGAGAACCATATTCACAGGTAATGAGTCTTCTATACTCTATTCTTGTCCACAGTGAAAGCATTTTCATCAGGGTAGGCAGATTTACTTTTTCAAAAATAAATCAGAATTTATCAGACCCCTGACTGAAATCCTCCAAGGACTTTCTAATTATAACCTGAATAAAAACATTCTCCAAATGATGACCTTCAATGTCCTGAATGATCTCATTTCTACTTATTTCTCCCACCTTATCAGACAGCTCAATATGAGACCACTTATTTAATTATTTTTTGTTCCCCTCTTTCAGTGCAGGCTCCAAGTGCAGAAATATTGACGCTGTTGTTCACTATTGAGTGTTCTTAACTTCCTAGTAATTGGCACATATTACGTGCTAAATAGATATATAAAATAAATGAGCAAATGGAAGCATGCAATTCAGCCTGTTCTCTGCCTGTGTTACAGTTCCTTATAATGCTAAGGGGCTAGCCATAGTGACTCTAAGGAAAGTGCCCTAAAACCACATTTCAGTGGCAATCACTTGTTAAACTGTGACTCCAATCCACAACTCTCCAGACAAGATGGAACTCGGCACTACGCTTATTCTACTCTTGTACTCAAGGGTTTAATTTTATTATCACAACTGGCCTGCAATAGGACAGAGACTAAATAACATGCTCTTATTTTAACAGATAAGGCAACAGATCTAAAAAGTATACTAGGTTAAAGCTATGTACTTGATGAATTTAGAGATAAAATGTGTATTAAAACTATTATCATTATCATATATAATAATAATACAGGAAAATGTATTCATTAACACATTCCATAGACATTTATTGGGTCTCTCTTCCTGGAAAGTTCAGCTATTGTGTGGCCTGAAGTCTACAAAATTGGGCATAAGAGGTTCCTTAAAAATAAAAAATTAAGAAATAGCTTTCTTTTTTTGAGTTTTACTATAAGGTGTGACCATATGAAGACATGCCTAGGGTTTCTCCCAAGGTCTTGAAAAGAGTCTGTTCAAATGAGGGAAACTGAAATTAAGTCTAATAAGGCTGATGGTAAATGGTGCTCTGTGAAACTACAATATACCTTATAACCCACTAGTATCAGTCACAAAAGACATTGTCCCAACTCCAAAGGAGGTGGTCAGAGAAGCAGAATTAGAATAAATATTACAAAAGGCTGGGATCAGGGTAAGGCCGAGGCATTTGGGAAGCACTAGGAAGTTGAAAGACGACTCAAGGAAGGCATCGTGGAAGAGGTCCCACTGTGACTGAGTGTTGAAGTTTAATTAAGTCTTCTACTAAACAGAAGCGGGCCCTGAGTGGGGAGGAGACAGCATGATGGTTGGCAAAATGAGGTAGGGGCAGCCTATCAGAGAAGTCCTTGGAAAAGCATACATGTACAGAAGAGGCTGGTACATTTGTTAACACTCAGTACTTGGATCTGTATGCTATTCGGAGTGAAAGCACCAAACAGCGATGAGATGCTGGAGGAGGAGGGCAGGAATCAGCTCAGAAAGAACCTTTGGTATCACACTAAGAGTCTGTGTTTTCTCTTGAGAAATATTGAAGATGTTTAAACAGGAAAATGGTGTATGAAATACATGTCTTAATAAGCTTATTCTTTTGGTAATGTGTAAAATGAATTGAAGCGGGACAAGATTGCAAGTAAGGGTACTAGACAGAATGCTATGGTAACCAATGAGGAGGAAAATGATGAGGAACTGATATAAAGAGTTGGGGAGACACCTGCTTCTGGCCTACATTTCTCATTCAGAGATGAACCATTTAAAGAATGCAATATGTAATGAGAACTTTATTCTCATTCATAATAAGAACACTGGGAAAATGGGTAACCTGTCTAGTTGTGCTAGATCTGCTCCTACTACACCAGTCTTGACAATTAATTAATCCTCCGTTTTTCTCTTCTGAGAAAAGAAGAACTGACCTAGACAATATTTGAAGCTCTCTTGCAATTCTAAAATTCTGTGGACAACACAGTTTCCTCATTTCTATTATAGAGCTGTTATTTACTGCTCTTTTTTGCAAGTTGGGAAAAGAAAATTAGCTCATTAACTTGGAATTAATCCTCCAATTGTGCTGTCTTATATCTAGAATTACAGGCATTGATATGGACTTTTTACAAATAGTAATTAAACTCAGTTATCTTTATGAGAAAGGTTGTTCAAAAGAAGAGTATAATTTAAATATAAGTCCTAAATTAAAGAGTTAGTTGTATTTTCTCCTATGTCATTAAAAAAAAAAAAAAACAGCAGAAAAATCTCCCTCCCTTTTCTCTCCCTTTCAATATATCATATATTATTTATTTTTAAATAGCATAAATTAATAATTATGGACAGCTAAGCAACTCAAAATCCAATGCTTGTGGTTATAAACTAAGTTTAAACAGTTTTAAATAATTCTACTAGTTAATTATAATTAGAGTTGTGCTGGAGTACTCCAGTTCTGCACTTGAATTAGAAACTTGGTGTCAAGCAAGTTGCTTGCCACCACTTACTACATGGACACGGTAAGCCATTCAAGCCATCTAAACCCCATGTATTTAAACATAATGCATTATATTTTACATATTAGGTAAAATCACATGGAATGAAATTGCTTATATTTGAGCATGTATGACCCCCAAAACAGCAATTTCTTATAGTTCGTCATAATACTAGTATATAAGCCATTAAAAACACAATTTCTACAATTTTTAATTGAAAAAATAAATTTTTTTATTATTTCTATTTTTAAGAATTTTCATTCATCATGCACATTTCATGGAGTATTAGGATGTAAAGTATAGGATATAAAACATAAAGCAAGATGCATCGTGAAAAGATCACATTTTCACATTGGAATTTGGGACTTAGTTGCCCCACCCCACCTAAAGCATCAAAAGGATTAGAAGCTGTGTCTTTAATTTTTCCAAATCATCTAAATGGAAGGAGAGCAAACCACATGTCAAGGCCTCTACAGAGGTGACCTGGAACTCCAGCTACAAACCCCATGCCAT
Source organism: Piliocolobus tephrosceles (assembly GCF_002776525.5). Classification (NCBI taxonomy): domain Eukaryota; kingdom Metazoa; phylum Chordata; class Mammalia; order Primates; family Cercopithecidae; genus Piliocolobus; species Piliocolobus tephrosceles. The sequence continues at coordinate 56,056,338 of NC_045455.1, forward strand.
CAAAGTAGCCAGACTGGAAATAGAGTGGCTCTGGTTACCCACAGGGAACCAGGAAACCACATACTTCACAGGCAGCAGCAGTGCCAGGTGGAAGTGTGTCTGAGTATGTTTAGGAAAATAAACTAAAAACTGCTTTGGGAGATGCTAGTTAAAGTGCATTAGCAAAAGACAGAAGGGAGCATTAGAGCTGACATGTTAGGGCTGTAGCACTGTGAGTAGACATTTTTCTGAGAAAATCCTGGGGAAAGTAAAATAAGATAAAGAGAAGAAAATGTACAGATGCACCAGAAGGCATATTCAGAGACCATCAATGAATGTGTTAGTAGAGACAAAGCACCCTAGTAGCCTATCATTTTTCAAATGGAGACAAAGATACGATGGAAGTGTAAAATACTATGCAACGGTCAGAGGACTGAGGATATTCCTGGAACAACACAGATAGAGTTCCAAAGTAGTGAGAAACAGAATGAGAGTTATACCACAATGCCATTAACTTATTTTAAAATCACACTTAATACTATATGTTTTACATAGATTGACACAAATGAAAAAGACTGTAAGAAAGAAGAATTAGAAAGACTAACCTAAAACTGAACAAGGATGCCTATGGCATGGGCCAAGGGTGGGGAGTGAAGACAGTGGGGGCAAGAGAGTCAAAAGGAGAAATAAAACAAAAGTATATAAAATAGATTATACATGATGAGTTGCTAGAATGTCATTATTGAGGTACGTGGTTAATTCTATACTTCTAGTAAAATAAGTATAAAAATAAAAATAGAGTGCTTTCCATCCAGCACAGCCCCTTTCGGACATTACTACTTGTAAATTTCTCTCAATCCCCTGCATATTTTTTTTTTCCTTAGCTCTTTTCTACCATGCACATCCGTAGGTTATTGCACAATAAATTGTTGTGGCTAGCATTAGACAGATTTCCAACATTTCCAAAATTGGTAAGTTGCAGTTTGCCATCTATGATAATGAGGATAGTAAAACTGAAATTAAATGAAAGAACACAAGTACAACAACATTTGGTATGTCTAACATGCTTAAATTTGAATAAATATTAGCTCTTCCGAGATGGGCGGATCACGAGGTCAGGAGATCGACACCATCCTGGCTAACGCGGTGAAACCCCCGTCTCTACTAAAAATACAAAAAATTAGCCAGGCGCGGTGGCGGGGGCCTGTAGTCCCAGCTACAGGGGAGGCTGAGGCAGGAGAATGGCGTAAACCCAGGAGGCGGAGCTTGCAGTGAGCCGAGATCGCGTCACTGAACTCCAGCCTGGGCGACAGTGCGAGACTCAGTCTCAAAAAAAAAAAAAAAAAAAAAAAAAAAAAAAAAAAAAAAAAAAAAAAATTAGCTCTTGTTCCTCCTCCTCAGTCCTTCATATTGACCTTCCTCTTTTACTATTGAAGTTTCTTCAGATTCTTACTCTTCTCCCTGCGGCATGACTTCGCACATAGCTGTTTTAACTCTGCCTAATCTGTTGTTTGTTGCCACTCATCATTGCTTTTATTCAATTCTTTTCTCTTTCTTATAGCAACTACTGTTGCTTTCAATAAAAATTACACTCTGGAGGTCTAAGAAGGGAAGTGAGTTAAGAGCATGGCAAAGCTCTTTTGATGCTTGAAATTCCCAGCCACTAGGTATCTAGCACTTTAGCTCACCTCCATGGCATCTATTGGACCTGATAGAGACACCCTCTCCCCTAACTCAGGATCTTTTTCACTTTGCACATTGGTTCTCGATAAACCTTCCTGGCACCTTCTGGGCTAATCACTCTGCTGGCCTTGCCCCCACTGCAGCTAGATTCCACGAATGGAGGTCAGAGCACACCATTCCTGAAATACAACACCTTGGAATTTGAGGCAACAGCAGAAGAAAGAAGGTCTCTCTGACCTTTCTCTAAAATAAGTCATAAGACCCTTCTTCCAGAGGGGTCCTCTCTATTCCAGAAAGAAAAGAACGTTCTTTTCTCTAAAGACATAGGAAAACAAGGAAGAATCTAAATGAGCAGGCCTTGCTAGTTCCCCTCAGTTTATTAATATACTCTTTGTCCAATTATACTTCTATATGATTGTCCACTCTTTATCAAACCTAAGCATAAAAATTACAATTTTCCCTGTTGTTTGTTCTTCATTTCTGAAAGCTGCCATGTCACATAGAACTTACATGAAATCAATTTGTATGCTCTTCTCTTGTGACTCTGTCTTTTGTTATGGGTGCCTCAGCCATGAACTTAGTGATGGATGAGGAAAGAAGTATTTCCTTTCTGATACCACCCCACCACCCTCTAGATTTTCTGGACAGGAGACAGATCTCAGCACAGTCCACTTGACCTTTCTCAGGCACCAGTCTTTATTCTCAACAGTTCAGAATAAGTTTCAAATTTACTGGGTGGGACCATAGAAGGTCACCATCAAACTTGAGATAAGAGACAGAAAACTCCATCCTGCCCCCATCAGCAACATCAGAGACAGGAGAAGATGCTAAGCTTTCTCCAAAGAGATTTACTCATAAAATCGCTTCTCCTCACTTTTCTAGCCCTCTTAGATCATAGACGTGATCGAGGAGGTGCAGAAGTCCTAGAATAGTTCTCAAACTCTGCCTTTCATAATCCTTCTACTGTAATGGAGATGTAAAATATAACAACTCTCTTTTGTGTCTAGTCAACACTTAAGTTGTATCATCATATTACATATAGAAAACTAAAATTGGTTATCATTCCAAAAGACTTTTTAATTTATAGGTCATACAGACTAAAAATTGATATATATTTCTTAAAAACATGAGATCAATCTAATAGCTAGGTAGTGAAACTTGTAATCAATTAAAAGAACACATTCTTTTGAAATATATATGGGGATATTTATAAAAATGATCCCCATGTTAATTAGATCACAAACACATTTCTCATTTTCTGATCACGATGTAACAAATGTAATTGTTAACAAAATTACAATAAGAAATGTCAATAACAAAAATACAGCTAAAAGTCAATAACAAAAATACAGGTAAAAGAAAATTGCATTTGAAGAGAAAATACACTTTTAAATTATTCATGGGCTAAAGAGGGATTAATAGTGAAAATTACAAAAATAGGTCTGATCAATAATAGCAATAAAAATACAATTTATTAAAATAAAAACTATAGCTAATGAAAAACATATAGCCCAAATAAGATTTTTTTTAATATTAAAAATAATATACCCAAACATATATTGATTCAAATGGCTGGAAAAACAGCAAGAGACTAAAAGGAAATAAAGATTAATGAGGAAATAAAAACATTTCTGAAGTATAAAAAACAAAAACAAAGATGTTCAACCAAAACTGAAAACTGTTTCTCTGAAAAGATTAATAAAGTATAACAAGCTTTAGGCAAGACAGATTAAGAGAAAAGTCAAGGATAAACAATATTAGCTGCAACAAAAGCATAGACTCTAGACACTGTGGAGATCTTTTAAATTCTTAAAAACTTTACATAATTATATGATGAAATTTTTAAAATGTAAATGAAAGGAACACTGAATACTTCCAAGCACTGTCTGTTTACAAATACCTAGATAGAAAAATGACCATTTAATAAATGGATGTCCAAGTCAGAAATCCCCAGCCCCAACAAAAATGCCAATGCCGGACAGTTTTTTAGTCAACTTTTAATTACCTAGAGTAGAAAGGAATGCTAAAATTTCACAAAATGTTATAAAAACTAGAAAGATAAAGAAACACTTCAATTCATGTCGTGGGTCATTTTAACCCTGATTCCTATTCAAGACAAAAGCATGACAAAGGAAAAATGTGTGAGTCAATCTCACATATACTGTTAGATATAAAAATCCTAAATTAATCTTTCATTTGGAGAGTCCAATAGGTTTCTATAAGCACAGGTTAATCACAAGATAAAAGGATCAGGGTGTTATACATAAAGTTTAGGTGCCGAAAAAGAAATAGCACTTTAATATAAAATTTTATATTTAATTCTCAGCAAGGCAAGATACCTCCATAGAAGGGTGCGCCCTTACAGATGCAGCAATTGTGAGTGCACACTTGGACAAGGGAGGGGAAGGGGTTCTTATCCCTGATGCGCATGGCCCCTGCTGCTGTGTCGTTCCCCTATTGGCTTGAGTTAGACTGCACAGGCTAAACTAATTCCGATTGGCTAATTTAAAGAGAGTGACGGGGTGAGTGGTTTGGCAGGAAAAAAATGGTTATGACAGAGCAGGTAATTGGAATGAGTCAGGGTGGAGCAGGTGATTGAAATGAATCAGGGTGGAGCAGGTAATCAAAAAAGGTTGCTTTATGAAAAAGTTTAAAAGTAGAAGGCAAAGAATTGAACATATTGATTCTTTGAAATTTAAAACTCATATCTAACAGTGGTATGTGCCTTTTCCTGAATTCTCACTTTTGAGACGTCTCAGGCAGGTGGAATGCAATCTTCCATCTTTGGAGCTGAGGGATGATAAAATGTCCTAAGTTTTTGGCTCTCTATTCCCAGTCACATATAAGTAATACTGTAACTTTCAGACATTTATTTATTTTTTTGGTTGTATATTTATGTGAGTGTACTCTGCAACTTCTGGAATATATTGGAAGATATATTAATGGCAATAAGTAAACACAAACAATTTAGGGGGAAGAGAAGAAGACAGTTTCTGGTTCAGGGCAATTAGTGATCTTGTGGTTACACTTATGCTCACAGCCTAAATTACAAGTGACAAAAGAAAGAGAAAAGTAAAATAAAATCATGGTACTGTTGATTTATTAAGTGAAAAGAGTGAAGTACGAGGTTAATGTGTGTAGACTAGCTGGTATAATTTTTTGAAAAAAAAAAACTGTGTGTGTATAAAACAACATAAATAGGGAAAACTAGAAAAAGATACACACCAATATATTAGTGGTGATTATTCAAAAAACATTGGCTAGCGGAAATGGAATAGATAGTAGTACTTTTTACGGATAATTTTTACTTTTTAAATTTTTCTATATTTTGAAAGGAAACACACCCAGGAAAAAATGCAGAAGAAGAGGTACTGTTTGGCTGAAAGAGAGAAAGAGGCCTGGGAGAAAGAGTAAACAGAAGACCAAAAAATAACAATTTTGATAAACTGGGAATGGAGAAGTGAGTATAATAGAAACTCAACCACATTTCTTAAACATGTAAAGCAGATGGTGAAATAAAGTAGATTTAAAAATTCCACAACCCAATATGGGTGATATTAAATGAGTACCATTTTCTAGAAAAGACAGTGAGGAGGGTGAGGAATCAGAGTCAGCAAAATCTGACAGCAGAAATGCGAGGCGAGTAAGTCATAGGTAACTGTAGTAGTCTGTTCTCACACTGCTAACGAAGACATAACCGAGACTGGGTAATTTATAAAGGAAAGAAATTTAATTGACTCACCGTTCAGCATGGCTGAGGAAGCCTCAGTAACCTTACAATTATGGTGGAAGGGGAAGCCAAGACATCCTTCTTCACATGGTGGCAACAAGGAGAAGTGCAGAGCGAAATGGGGAAAAGCCCCCCATAAAACCATCAGATCTCATGAAAAGTCACTCACTATCATGAGAACAGTGTGAGGATAACTACCCCCATGATTCAATTACTTCCTACCGGGTCCCTCCCCAAACATGTGGGGATTATGGGAACTACCATTCAAGATGAGATTTTAGTGGGGACAAAACCAAACGATATCAATAACTCATGGGAGATGTCTTGCACCAGTTAATGTTGCTCAGTGGCTGGCTGATGTTTCTTCTCCCCAGGCCATAGTAAAGAAATCTATATAAGAGAAGTGGGCAATATATTGGAGCTTTCAGTTAACTGGCAAATACTAACTTGTAGAATAAGCAATTCACTTAATAAATTTAATGTTGTAACAATACCAAATTGTCTCCTTATCACAAATTTAATTATAGTTCATTTAGAAACAGGAATAAGAATACTTTAAAACCAGCCTTACAGAATTTAGCCAAGAAGATTGCCATATGTAAATGTTATAATGGTTTTTTTTTTTAGAAAACAAAACATTTTAAATGAAGACAGAATTCAACTCATAAAAATTAAAAGAACAATAGAATAAACATAACGAAGCAAATGAAGGAGTTAATGAGATAAACATAGCAATTAATAAAATAGAGAAAAATAGAACCAAGTGACTGAAAATAGAAAAGCAAAACAAGTTTTTTTAGAAAGAACAATAAAAAGGCACCATTCTGGCAACTCTGACAAAAAAAAAAAAAAGTTAATGAAGAAACACAAATGACAATAGAGATGAAAATGGGAACATAATCATAAATATAAAAGAGCATAACATTTTGAAAAAATGCTCTGTATAATTTTATTTCAATAAATGTGGAAATATTGATATAGTAAATAATCCTCGGGAACAGTTAGCAATATTGATACAAGAAGAAATGAAAGATTACAACAGACTGATAACAACAGAAGAAATTTTAGAGATATTTAAAAAACACCCCCCCCCCCAAATCCCACATAGATTCTAGAAAATCTCAAGAAATATAAGAATTAAACTGCTTTGATACACGGAAAAAGTTGATGAGATACTCCCATAATTCCACAAAATTATTAGAACCTCAGCAACAAAAGAAGAAAAATCATATTAGTAGTAGCAGCAGCAGCAACAGTAGTAGTAATAGCAATGAAGTCTGATCTTATGAATGAATATAGATCTTTAAAATCCTAAAGAGAGTATTGCCAAACAGATTCCAGAAATGAATTAAAAGCATCCCTAAGTAGAATGCACTCTAAGAATATAATGATGTTCTGAAATTAGAAAACACAAAAAGGAAAAACCTTATAATAACCTCCACAGATGTCCAGAAAACATATAATAAAATTCAATTTTTATTCCAAAGAAAACTCTTAATAAGATAACATTTAAAAAAAAGTCTTTTGGACTTGTGAGAGTGTATCTGTCAGAAAAATAACAGTAAAATGTCATATTTTTCAAAATTAGTGGTGATTTTTTAAAAAATTAGAGGTATATTCTCCCTACCAGTAATCAGCATTTTTCTGCAGATTTCTGCTAGAGAATTTAGACCAACTGAAATGAAATGTGATATAAATATTAAAGAGACTACGTTTTCCTTATGTTTTGTAAAATTTTAAGAGATACAAGTGCAATTGTATTACATGGATTTATTCTGTAGTGCTGAAGTCTGGGCTTTTAGTGTTTCCATCACCAAAATCCATTGTGCCCGTTAAGTATTTTCTTATCACCCAGTACCCTGCCACCCTCCCTCTCTTCCGAGTTTTCAATGTCTCACTTTCCTCATTCTGTGTCTATCTCTACACACTATTTAGCTCCCACTTATAAATAAGAACATGCTGTATTTGACTTTCTATTTGAGTTGTTTTACTTAAAATAACGGCCTCTAGTTCCATCCATGTTATTACAAAAGACATGATTTCATTCTTCTTTATGGCTCAGTAGTATTCCATTGTGTACATACACCAAGTGTTCTTGAACACATCATCTGTCGATGGATACCTAGGTTGACTCCTCATCTTTGCTATTGTGAATTATGTTGTAATAAACATACAAGTGTAGGCATCTTTTTGATGTGATTTATTTTCCTTTGGGTAGATACTCAGTAGTAGGAGTGTGGAATTGAATGGTAGTTCTAAGTTTAGTTCTTTGAGAAATCTCCATACTGCTTTCCATATAGGTTGTACTAATTTACATTTTCACCAACAGTACATAAGCATTCCATTTTCTCCACATCTTTACCAGAATTTTTTAACTTTTGACTTTCTAATCGTTGCCATTCTGATTGGTATAAGATGATATCTCATTGTGGTTTTAATTTGCATTTTTCTGGTGATTGGTGGTGAACATTTTTTATGCTTATTGGCCATTTGTATATCTTCTTTTGAAAAATGTCTATTCATGTCCTCTGCCCACTTTTTAATAGGGTTATTTGATTTGCTGCTGTTACTGTTGTTGTTGTTGTTGTTGTTGTTTGACATTCATATTAATTCTGGAAATTAGTCTCCTGTTGATTGTATAGTTGGCAAACATTTTTGCCTATTCTATAGGCTGACTGTTCACTCAGTTGATTATTTGTTTTGCTTTGAAGAAACTTTTTAGTTTAAGTCCCATTTATCTATTTTTGTTGTTGTTGTTTCTTGTGGTTTTGAGGTCTTAGTCATGAATTCTTCATTTAGACCAATATCCAGAAGAGTTTTCCTTAGGTTTTATTCTAGTATTTTTATAGTTTCAGGTCTTACATTTAAGCCTTTAATTTATCTTGAGTTGATTGTTGTATAGGTTTTATTCTAGTATTTTTATAGTTTCAAGTCTTACATTTAAGCCTTTAATTTATCTTGAGTTGATTGTTGTATATGGTGAGATACAGCGGTTCAGTTTCATTATTCTGCATATGGAAATCCTATTTCCCACCATCATTTATTATAGAATAGGGTGTCTTTTCCTCAGTGTGTTTTTTGTTTACTTTGTCAAAGATCAGTTGGCTGTAGATACGTAGCTTTATAGCTTTATTTCTGGATTCTCCATTCTGTTCCATTAATCTATGTGTCTCTTTTTACACCAGTGTCATGCTGTTCAAACAAGACAAGTAATGTCCACTTTTACCATTCCTATTTAGTCAGCATCATATCAGAAGCCTTAGGCAGAGCAATCAGGCAAGATAAAAAAAAAAAAAAAAATCCCTCTTAGAAGACAGGAAGTCAGATTAACTCTATGTATTCTATTTAAGCATTCATATCCGGAAAACACTAAAGACCCCACCAAAAAACTCTTACATTTCACAAACGAATTCAGTAAAGTTTCAGGATACAAAATCAACATACAAAAATCAGTAGCATTTCTATACACCAATAGCAGTTAAGCAGAGAACCAAATCAAGAGTGCAATTCCATTTATAATAGCTACAAAAAATAAAATACCTAGAAATATATTTAACCAAGGAGGTGAAAGCTTTGTATAAGGAAAAGTAAAAAACATTGATGAAAGAACCTGTAGGTGACACAAACAAATGGAAAAATATCTCATGTTTACGGATTGGAAAAATATTATTAAAATGACCGTACTGCCCAAAGCAATCTACAGATTCAATGCAATCTCTATCAAAGAGTATATGCTCTTTGATACTAATTTCATTTGTCACAGAATTAGAAAAATAATTCTAAAATTCATAGGAAACCAGAAAAGAGCCTGAGTAAACAAAGAATTCCTAAACAAAAAGAACAAAGCCGGAGGTATCACATGACCTGTCTAAATTTTCCTTATTGTTGCTAAATCATTTTCTCTTTAGACAATCTAAGCAAATCAACTAAAAAAATGTTAGAACTAGGATTATTATTTCCAGTGTCAACTCTGAGGATTTCACACTGGAAATAAGACCTAAACAATAAGAAGCTGATTCTACAAAGACTAGGGTTGTGTGTGTGTGTGTGTGTGTGTCTGTGTGTGTCTATACAGTCTGTGTATATTTCAGTATTTATCTGTGTGTCAGTGTATGTATGTGTCTCTATGCATCTGTATCTGTGTATGTGTGTCTGTGTTTGTCTGTGATTGTATGGTAGACATAGGAAACAGGAATCTTTATATGCAGGAAGGAAAGAGAAACTCAACGGCCTTGGAGTAGGAGATAATTTGGTGTTCCTTAAGAATAGAAAGGGATCTGGAAAGCTGGAGGTTATTAATCCAGGGAAATTAGTAAACATGGGTTCTGAGGGGTAGGTAGGAGCCAAGTCTCATAGAATATTGAAAGGCGTGAAATGAGTTTGGATTTTGTTCAAAGAGAAACCTCTGATCTGATGAATAATTAGGAGGGTGTCATATCCAATTTACATTTTTAGAATATTGTCATGGCTACTGGTTAATAGTAGCAAACTATTGTTCTCGATCAGAGAAGCTACTTAGGAAGCTTCTGTGGTTGCTCAGGTGAGAGCTGCCGTGGCCTTATTTGGATGTTGGCTGAGGTAATGGAGAAAAGTAGACAGATTTGAGATGTATTTTGGAAGTGTAACTGACTAGACATGTCATTGAAATGAATATGGGAGTGTCAGGGAAAGAAGGCTTTCAATGGTAGAATGAGCAATTGCGTGGATGATATTGTTGCCACTAACTGTGATAATGAATATTGGGCTAAAAGAATGTTAGATGGGGGTGAAGAGAGGTGAAATTTAGAGATTCATTTTAAGTTCACTAGACTGAAATGCCACTCAGAAATCCAAGTGGATATGTCAAGTTTGACAATTGAAAAAAAAAAAAATATCTACAGTTCAGAGGAGAGGTCTGGGCCAGAGATATGTATTTGGAAAAACCAATATTTAAGTGTTTTATAAAGCTGTATCACAAAATAAAGTTATTCAGAAAGATAGAGAGGGAGAAATAGAGAAGAAGATCCAAACGTAATCCCAGAGGCACTGCAACATTTACACAACTCACAGATAAAAAGGTGAGAGAAAGGAGAGACAGGAGTGTAGAGAAAAAGCAGACAAATGAAATGTCACAGAAATTAAGAGAAGAATATGATTCAAAAAGGAAGGGCAATCAGTTGGATCAAACTCTGATTTAAAAAAAGTGCTAGATTACTTTGACAAGAAGCAACAAAAGCCAGACTGTATTGTGCTGGAAAGGACATAGAAGATAAGAAAGCAGTTACATGCAGGTAGTGAAGGTAACACTGTCAAGAGGTTCTGCCACTGAAAAATGGGAGTATAGCAGGAGGGTGAGAGTCACTATGACGGTGCTTCTCAGACTTTATTATATTATGTATACAAATCACCTGAGACTCTTGTTAAAATTCAGATTATGATTCTGTAGGTCTGAGATCTGCACATCTAAGAAGTTCCCATCAGGATCCATAATATATTTCCACATATTCAAGTTGGAAGACTATCAGCTATTGCGTAAAAGATGAAAGTCGCAGAAGTACATGTGCAAGAGATGTAACACACAAGATCAGATGGTCAAATCAGACTCACAGAAATCAGAGATAATTCCCAGAATCAAACTTTACTAGTAATTTAAAAAATACACAGATGAACAAACCATATTAAGGGCTGAGACATGTCACATGACTCCCCTAGTCCTTCCTCACCACATCTGATGCATGATCTCTGGACCAGAATGAGTCCTCTAAGTAGGCATCTGCAGGTTATTACCTCCCACTCTATTGAGAGCATTTAATTTATGAGACATTTCCATTTTATACCCTAGAAAGTTATGTAGCATACAGGATATTCGCCAGCAAGCTACGTCTCATAAACCTAAACATTCTGGCTTTATTAACTATGAGAAACCTTTCAGCCAGGAACATCCTGTTGAGGGCATTCGGGTGAAAGAAGTTCTCTTCCTCCTAGCAAATATCATCAGTCTGTTTTATCTAGAGATTGAGTTGATAGATAGGTTAAGCCACACCACCTGCTTTCTTTCTTGTCCCCACGAGACCTCACCCTCAGCAGAGAAGGCAGTGAGTGGTTCACAGAACAGTTGCTTTGATGACTACTCCCCAGCAGGGTGATGAGGGTTCTCACTCATTCTATATCCTCATCCTACATCCTGTCTAGAGGACGGGAAACCTCCCTATGCGCTCAAGGGAGCAGTATGAGAGTGAACACTTACTCTGTACTACTTATTCTGTTCTCTCTCCTCTGTCCCTGTCACACTTTTCCAGGAAAAGTGTTTGGTGAGAGAGAGGAGACTTCTAGTCACTGGATCTCATTGCCTGCTAGTGGGATCAGTTGTTAATTGGGCCTGAAAAGCCCTTTGTTCTCTCGATGTGATGTGCCTGGCTCAGAGAGCACACTGTCTTCTAGTTTTATGCCTAATCCCCTTAAGCCTTCGGAGCAGAATCTCTCCTGAACAAAAAAGTGGTTGAGCCTAGTTGGGTAAATGTGGTTTAGGTAGAAAGTTGAAAGCCCTGAGAGACCTGTTTTTGAGAAGGAGCAAGGTTTCTAGAGAAAAGCTCTGCTCCTAATTTGTCTTCTTATCAGACAGAATTAGAGTAGAGGATGGAGAGGTGTAAAGGGTCCTCTCTTAACCTCAGACATATTATTACTAGCCAAGTTGTGTGTGTCTGTGTGTGTGTGTGTGTGCGCACGCGCGCCAGGAGGAGGGACTTCATCTCCTTGTACATAACAAATTTTTGGAAGGCTGCACCTCACCTGTTCATAGTGGTTTCTTTAGCAAAGTGTAGGGTAAAAGCAGTTTTCCCTTTTTACTATATAAACTTTTGTATTATTTAATTTTTAATGTGCTTGTATTACTTTGCAAGTTTCAAAGTGTACAGATGCCAAAATAGAAAGAGGCTTAAATAAAAACCGTTCCAGAAACGCAGTCTCCACCTAAGGAAGCCTCAAGTCCAATACCAATTGCACCTCCTCTGAAAACTATGCATAGTTTGCTCAGCTGACAGAAATCTTGCCACTCTTAGAACCTTGAAGCACATATTGCTAAACTCATTTAGACTTTCTCATTACTGCTTGCAGCCTGCGTACTCTATTTCTTCATGTCTGTAGCTCATGGTCCTACAAACCACTTAGGGTAGGAACAGAGTATACCTTGTACTGTTTCAGTTTGCCTGATTGATATTGCCTCTTGCACATGACAGGTTCTCAACTGTCACAATGTTGATTAACTGATGGAAGAGTTTCCTCTGAAGCCTGGTGAGACACAGAGAAAGCCCTCTCAGTCCTTTTATTAATCTTTGTGATTCTTAAGTGGACGTGGCCCAAATGGAGAGGGTCATGTTAGCAGCGTCAGTGAGAGCTGTGGGAAAAACAGCCCTACCTCCTAGGCAGAAGGCCCTCTTATTCACAGGTGCATGCCTCAGGATTATGAAAATTAATAAAATAGTGAATAAAGCAAACAACTCAATCACTTTTGTGCATTCTAAGATATAAATGACTAGGTCCAAGTTGCTTTAAGATCTTAATCTAGTCTGAGGTCAGGTGTATCTTTTCGAACTTTCAGCAAAACAAACTTTTATTATTATATGTAAACCCTTTAAAATGTTTATTCAATTTTTGCACTGTTCTTCTTGGCCAACATGTATCAACACTAGGACTAAAACACTCCTCCTCTCTGTGATCTGACCAGGACAATTCCACCTCCCTGCTTTAGTACTAATCAGGCAAAGAAACATAATATTGGCACCTGAAAACACTCATCCTCACATTTCTGGTACCTTTCTCCTTGGAGGTAACTAGGGAAAAAGTACCCTACATAAGGACAGCACAGCAGCTGCTAATCTTTAGCTGCACCTTTGCTGATTCCTCATTTTCATTTTCCCTCTCCTTGAGTGCACCACCTTGTTCTGTCTCCCTTAACTATAACTTCTTCCAGCAAGAAGGTCGCTGTTTACTTACCTATTCACTTACCTGTGTCAGAAAGTTCAACCCGAGGTTCACAATGATATAATGGTAGGAAAGTAGACTATGAAAGAGATACATTGGGTAAAGATGGTAAAGAAAGTGAAGTATCTTATTACATAGAAAATAATGAACTAGAGGATTTACCACACTATCATGCCATTCAATTATTTCTAATGTCAGAAGAAGAAAAAAAATCTTCAAAATTCAGAACTGCTAAAAAACCTACTACTGTCTGCAGCTTATAATTACCTGGTTTTTGATTTGAGAAAAATAGTGTTGTCATGAAAAATGTGGAAAAGTATAAATTGATAGAAGAGACTGGCTCAAAAATATCAATAATCTGTCAGTAGGTTAATGATTAAATAAACATAGAATGTGCATAATATGTACTATTAGCCAATAAAAATATCAAACCTCTGTGTACAAATTAGGAAAGATACAGACAGAATAAGTGAAAAGGAAGCTATAGGACACAATGTATAAAATGATACATATTTTTCTAATTCTATGGATGTGTGCATATGTATATAAATAAAATACATGTCTACACACATGCTTAGCAAAAACAAGGAAGAATACACAATAAATTGTCAACAGCAGTTATCTTTCACAAATAGGATTGTATGTCTGTAGAGGCCAGATAGAGTTACATTTTTATACTTGATATACTTCTGTTTTAAATTAGAGAATATGATTGGAAAAACATAGTACTACACATGGATGTATTTGTCTTTAAGCTGAGGTAAGAATATTAATACATATCATCAAATGCTTTTACTATCAGAAAGAATCATACAATTTCACACTGTAGCCTCAGCTACATGAGGAGTATTTTGGGAGCTTTCTCCTGCATCAGTTTTTCTCTCTGTATTCCCATCGGCATATTAACACAATAAAATTATACCATGCATATAAAAAGGATCCCCTTGCTCTCCCATCCTTCCAGCGATCACCCCATTTGTCTACTCACTTTTTCCTACTTACTTATCTTCTTCTCTTTAGATCACTCCAAGGGGCTTTCATCCCCATCACTTCTCTTGTTCATGTTCCCAGTGGCCAAACCTAATGGACAAACTTAATGGATACTTCCTTGTCCTATTCCTACTTCACTGCATGGCAGAGTTTAATACAGGTGACCATTTCCTCACCCTTGAAACACTGTCTTCACTTGGCTTCCATATTACTACAGACTCTGATTTCCAAACACCAGCAGAAATGTCTGGCCTCCTTTATTCTATCCTCTTCCTTTTCCATACTCTCGATACTGGAGTCTTGAGACTCAGTCATCAGACCTCTGTTCTTCTGTATCTTTACTCACTCCAAACTTCAAATCCCATGGCTCTAAATACTGCTGGTCATAGCTGAGAAGAATGCCGGTGGATATAGTAAACAAACCCCCAAGTTACAGTAAATAAACAAATTTATTTCTTATGTAATAGCTCAATGCAGAATTTTTCTAATGTATGAACTGTTATTTAGTAAATAACCAGAAATCTTATAACCAAAAGATTTTTGTATAATCTTCTTTCTCTCTCCCTCTTAAACTTCTACTCCCACTCCAGACACTTGACTTTTTGAGTTATTCCTTGTTAATTGAAGCATCATTACTAACATCGACACTATGATTATAGAGGCATGTGGTCTCACATGAGCATGTACTTATCAGCAGGCACAAGCTACGTGCATTACATGAAGCTTTGATAGCTGGAGAATTAGACCACACATAAATAAGTAGCTCTACTGGAAAATAATGTTGTTTGATCAGGGACAGCCAAGTTAGTAGATCAATACATAAAAGCTTCTTTAATTCATGGCAAGGCCAAAGCTCCTGTGAATGAATATTCACAATCATCTGATACTCTTACAGTTTTGCCAATTTCACAGGTATAAGTGGAGCAGAAAAAGCACATGAATTTCAAACATATTCATCCAGAAAGCAGAGATTATATAATGTTTAGGAAAAATCACCTGAGTTCAGACGGTATAAATTTAAAAATTAGCTTAGCAGCGGAACAACTATTTAATCAATTTATTTCACTGCATAATAATGATGATAATAATGAAATTTTTACGTATGCCAGTCTTCTACATGCTCTCCATACATTCACACATTTAATCCTTACAACAATTCTAAAATTTAAGGGTACTGAATCCTCATTAAACAGATGAGGGCTGAGGGACAGAGAGAATACATGGTTTGTTCAAGGTCTACAAGGTCTACAATGAACAACTTGTAGCATCAGGATTTAAACCCAGGAAATCCATCTCCAAAGTGTGCAACACTGCTTCTAGAACATTAGGGCCATGAATTTCCAAAAGATAAGGAAGGATTGACATTTATAGAAGTTTTATGTTACCATTCCTGAGCTTTGCAAAATTGATATTTAATACTTATGAGCAGCACACATTCAGTTATCTGCTATGGAAAAACGTCTTAAGAAAAATAAATAGGCCATCTTCTAACTAATGGCAATATTTTAGTTGCTAGGTTAATAAACAAAGAAAAAACCATTCATTGAAGCCCTTAAATCTATGGAATTCTTTGTCACAGGTTAACCACTGAATTCTAGAAAGCTATGGGATGTTTAATCACAGATTAAACCACTGAATCTGAGCATTATTTTAAATATTATTATTAAAACAGCAAAATACAGAATACCATACTTTTCCTATCTCGATTGCAAGGAAAGATTCTGTTTACATTTCTATTTCCTTATCAGGGAAAGATTTGATCTAAATTTCTATTTCTGGCAAAGAGTAAAAACAACTATGAGGCAGTAGAGCAGAGTAAGAGAACTGACTGAAATGGAACAATGACCCTCATTCATTAGCCAATGATGCTGCCGCTACCACAAATTCCACAGCCAATGTTGTCACTGAAACCATTCTCCTCAGGCTTGGTTTTCCTATCTTGCAGACGGTAAAGAGAAAATAAAATTTTGTTTAATTATTCTTATTTTAATTGTATGATTGCAATTGTAAGTCTACAATTGCAATAGCATTCTTGACTAATTGCAACTGTATTCTTATTTTAATTGTAGGCTTACTCATTTTAAGACTAAGTTATCCTGTTCAGGACAAAGATCAGAGTGGCAGACGGGGTATTCTAGTCTAATGTACTTTTTGCCCCATTATTTTAAAACTACTTGTGTCACTTTTCTAGAAGGCTCGTTCGTATCTGGTGGATTTCAGGCAAGCCTGTCCCAGTTCTTCTGTGGACAAGGCCCTGTGAAGCAAATCATGATCTGATCACTCTCAAGTTCAGCTGGACCACTTCTGACCTCACTGTCACTGGATCTGATATATTAAACACCTCATGCATGACATTTGCTAGGTTCTCATCTGGATAGAGTTAAACTTTGGGTCCTCTCTGAAATATAGAAAAATTTGAAGAGGATACAGACTGAATTGAATATTACTTTCTCACAATAAAGAAAGTTGTCAATAATTCTCAAAAATTTCTAGAAAATACTGAAAAGTAAAAAGAATTTTAAAAGTCATTATTATTAGTTCTACCAATAAGAAATTATCCCATATGGCTTTTTTAGTCCAGTCAATATACTTGAAATCACACTCTATTTCTATATTTGTCATTATAAATATAATTTATTTTTAGATTACTAAATTTACTTGTAAAAATATTGGCAATGCCACTATCACATTTCATTACTTTATAATATTTTACTTAGTTCTTTCATTGTTTTTGAACACCTAGTTTACAAGTTTTCATTAGTGTGAATAAAATTGCAGTGAACATCTTGAATATAAATAACAGTCCTTTTTATCTTTATTATGAATGAATAGTATAGAATTAAATCAACAAACTAAACATCTTTGCCTTTGTAAGCTTTTTGATATGTATTGTAAACCTGTGTCAAGAAAGGCTGTGTACCATCATGTATTCTCAATGAGAAGAAACAAAAGTCACCCATCTACCAAAGCATTATCAATTTTATGCATTTCCTTGATTATATTTCGCTGATTTGATAAGTGAATGTGGTATCTCACTTCATGAATTCAAATTATTTTGATTATTCCCAATGAGAAATGATTTTTCATTTTCTATTACTAATATCTCACTATTTTATTGATCCTCGAGAGAGTCTTGTCTAAGATATGTTTACTCAACCCATTCTTTTCTTCTATTTTCTAATTCTTTCATTTCAACTCTAACTTCATAGTTTCATTCTGCCTGTTTTCCTTGAGCCTTCCGAGGTTTTTTCTTTTCTAAATCTTTGGTTTGAAAATCAAAATGCAAGATATACTTGTTTCTTCATGTCAATATCTTATATCTGATCAAATACTTTAAGAACGTATTTTTTAATTTTTGCAATTTAGATATTTTCAATTTAACTTTTGTTTATATTTAGTTTATTTCATTCTAGCCGTAAAATATGACTTTCATAGTTTCTACTGATTATTTCTGGAAATATTTCACAAGTGTTATTCACCAACTCCTTATTGAGATCAAAAATAGTCACTCCCATTTTCTCACACCAAATGTTTTTACTTCAGTGTATGTCTTGCTGTTAGTAATTACATATTTCTTAGCTCATTCACTTTCTTATTATGTCTCACCCACTATGCTCTGTAAAGATAACAATCATGATGCCTTCTTTGATCATCATTGTATTTCCAGAACCTAGATAAGGTTTTATTTTGGGAATCAGTGAAGTATGAAAAACATCCATCAGGGAAGTGTGAAAAACATCCAAGGACTGGTGGTGGGAGTAAAGGCAGGGAGAACTAACACATCCAAAAGCTTGCCTCAAGAAAGTCAATGTTAGACATGAGTGAGTGATATTGACATTGCTTGTCTTCCACTTGGTTCAGACAACTTAGGGGAAAAGGCAGATGGCTAGAACATCTTCCTATCAACTTTATAACTGGGTGTGCTGTTTCATTTCATAAGGCAAATTGTGCATAGATTTTGTTGTTTGCTTTTTCTCTCTTTGTGTGTGTTGTTGATGATGATGTTTTGTTGCTCTTTTTTCCTTTTTTATGCTCTCCAGCCTATAAACCTTCCTTTTAAGACTGGAAATCAGTAACTGTACTGTAAATGGGGGAATAAATTCCACTTATGGGGATTTTAAGGATCATTCCAACCAGCCACAGAAATTATGCTCAGGGAGGCATAGGAAATCAAAAGATTTATCATATTTACAAGTACTAGAGACAGGAGGCAAGGCACACCACACCAGCAGCTATATGGGAGGAGCTCCAAGGGAGCAGGATCAATCAAGCAGGAAGCAGTTGGAGAGCCTACAGAGGCAGTGAGGATCTGAGGGCAAGTGCCTTTATTGAGGGTTGGGATGAAGTACAAGCAAAAACCAGGAGGGCATTTTATTTTTGTGTTTGAATGACACTAGGTCATAGGGGAGGTCAAGATAAGGAATCTGCGGCAGGGATCAACCTTATCAACAGATGTACCTAGTTGTTTGACAGCTCACAGCCTATTTGTGGGGATATTGAGGAATCAGGAATACATGAAGTTATAAAAATTTACAATATAGTAACCTGTGATAATAGGTTATTGATGCAAACTTTTTAAAACATTTGGTATATTTTTCATCAGTTTTCAAGGGTTCTTAAACATTTTGATTCAGAATTCCCTGTTTTATTCTGAAATCTGGGTGATATTTCTTAGACTTGAAGTTTTCATGCTGTTGGGGTAAGATTTAAGTTAATGCATTTGTTCTGTCATAAACACACATCAGTGAAAGCACTCTGTTGTCTCTTTATTCAACAGCTTCCACAAGCACATTATTATCTATGAAAATTGGAAAACTCATTTAATTTGACCTGTGAACAATTTTCTACAGTGGATGAGGTGTCGTTTCTTGTTATCACCCTTTATTTGTGACATGCTCCTGGGAATAAGTTGACCTAGGAATATAATTTTCAAACCTCTCTTCAAAGAATCACTGCAATTACTAATAATAATGACAAAACAAGTCTCTGAATGATAGACTTTTTTCCTAATGGCACATATTTCTTGTTATACAGATTGATATTATCATCTTTCCTAAAGAATTATCGCTGAGCTTCAAGATCCATCATAAGCATCACTCCTCTGGTTTCCATCTCCCTAAAGTAGAATATGTGTCCCGTCCCCTGTTCTCCCACCAAAAAGCTATTTATTTTTTTCATGTAACTATTATCTTTTTTTCACATTAGACTGTAATTACTTGTTCACCTGTCAATCTCCCCAAGAAAATTTTGAACTCCTTGATAACAAGTCTTCATATAGCCCCAGTACCTACCATAGTGCCTAGTACATAGCAGCATTCAATAAATATTAGTAATATATGGGAAAGGAAAAAAGAACAGAAGGATAAAAGAAGAAGAAGGAAAGGGATGAAAAGTAGGATGACTGTAGAAATAGTCAGAATCAAAGTTTGATATTATAAGCATAGGAATGTGTGCGTGTTTTTTGGCAAATAGGAATGACATCATGTGGAACAAATTAAAATCACAAAAACGTTGATGCTTGCTCAGTCCTCTCAAGCTATATTGTAGAGGTTTAAATCCTCGTTAAAATATTTTCGTCCTTTCTAGAGATGCAAGTTTTACTGATATCTGCCTCATTACTGTACCTTATTTGCTTTCTTTTTCTATCTCACCAACCCTCTGAAGAAATGAGTAACACTGAATGCATATTTTGTAAGTGCATGATAAATATCTGCTGAATAAATCCATGAGTGAATGAATGAGTACCACAATGGAAGAACACCTAAAGCATGAAGTAAAAACTAAGATCTGGTTTTCCTACTCAGAATTTTAAAAATGTACTTGAAATACATTTATTCCTTAGTGAAGTGATGGTTAATGTTTCAGTAGTGAGGACTGATTTTCTAAAACTTTATTAATTAGATAGGGACAAATTCACAGTAATTGTCCTTTGTTCAAAGTAGAGTCTGTTGACAGCCATGTCCTGGTCTATTCCAGACTAATAACTTCCTAGTCACAGGTTTGGCTTTGCTGTCTAAAAAGCAAAAGCTTTGTTAATTAGCAAATGCGAATAGTACTGGATTGACTCTACCAAATTAGATTTTGTTGACCTGCCAAAGTGAATTTATCATTAGCATTTATTAGGTATACACACACACCAAAAACAATTGCTCTAATGGGCTTTAGCATTCCAGATTGTTCATGGTATCCTCTTTTCACTCAAGTATAGTGTAACTGAAAAAAACAAAACTTTAGAGTCGAAGTCCTGTGAACATATTTCAGCTCTTCACCTTTTAACTGTAGGCTCTGCAAATATTATTTAACCTATCTAAGCCACAATATTCCAGTAATAAAATGGTAGTAATAATGCTTTTGTTATAGTATCATTATGGCAGTCTAAGTAGATCATGGAAAAGCCTGCTTGATTTGTATCTTATAACATGCCTAGTGTTTGTTATATACTTGGGAAATCTTTTTAAACAGAATTATTTAGGATAAATTTAGGACCACTACTATCAAAACAGTTTTGAAGTTAAAGAAGGTATGCTGGCTAGATTCATGAATTCATTTATTCGGTATACATTTATTGGGAGAACTTCGAAAGACCTGTACAGTTGACCCTTGAACAACATGGGTTTGAACTAATCAGGTCCACTTGTACACACATTTTCTTCCACCTCTGACACCCCTGAGACAGCAAGATCAACTCCTTCCATTCTTCCTGCCCCTCAGCCTACTCAGTGTGAAGACAATGAGAATGAAGACCTATATGACGATCCACCTCCACTTAATGAATAGTAAATATATTTTATCTTCCTGGTTATTTAATACCATTTTCTTTCCTGCAGCTTACATTATTATAATAATATAATATGAAATACACATAACAGAAAAATATGTGTGAATTGACCATTTCTGTTATTAGTAAGGCATCTGGTCAACAGTAGGCTATTAATAGTTAAGTTTTGGGAGAGTCAAAAGTTAAACAAGAATTTTTTTTGTTTCTTGTTTGTTTCTTGTTTCTTGTCCCCTCTAGGGACACAAGAGGTCTGTGTCCCTAACCTCAGGTTGCTCAAGGGTCAACTGTATAAACACTGAGATATTATCTCTGTCTTCCAAAGGGTTATGATCCACTTAAGGAGATAAAATACATGCATGTGTGACTACAATACTATGTAAGATATGATAAAGTTAGATTTTAAAAAGTGTTTTCTGCAGTTATATAAAAATATCTTCCCCAAATTAGTCTATTTGAAGAACTGACTGCAATTACTCGTATGCATATTTTTTTTCTTTTTGAGACGGAGTCTCACTCTGTTGCCCAGGCTGGAGTGCAGTGACGTGATCTCGGTTCACTGCAACCGCCACCTTCCAGGTTCAAGCAATTCTCCTGCTTCAGTCTCCCAAGTAGCTGGAATTACAGATGCCTGCCACCATACCTGGCTAACTTTTTGTATTTTTAGTAGAGATGGAGTTTCACCATGTTGGCCAGGCTGGTTTCAAACTCCTGACCTCAGGTGATCTGCCAGCCTCTGGCCCCCAAAGCACTAGGATAACAGGTATGAGCCACTCCTCCTGGCCACTCATATAGTTTTGTAAACACACATTGTCACTGTAATTACTATCAAAATTGACTTCCCAAGTTATGCTAAGAGTTACTATATTATTTCCCATTGTAATAACAATCTTCCTTTATAATTGGCAGGTTTTGCAGCTATTTAAAAAGCCAAAATTTGTAAGGGTATTTTCAACAGCTTCATTTTGTTAGTAAAGATGCTTCTAATTCATAAGACAAGCACTACTGTAACAGCAATTAAAAAGGTATCTAAGTGGTGTGTGTGTGTGGGTATGTGTGTGTGTGCTTCCCCAGAGTCAAAGGAATTCCATGATTCATGAAGGAAAGAGATACATGTTAGTGCTGGGATGTCAGGCAATGACTTGGAAGCTAGGCCTTTTGTTACTTAAATAAATGAAAGAAAAACTAAAATGGAAGGAATGGTGAAAAATAAAGAAGAATGGAGGCTGGGTGTGGTGGCTCACACCTGTAATCCCAGCACTTTGGAAGGCCAAGGTAGGCGGATCACTTAAGGTCAGGAGTTCAAGACCAACCTGGCCAACATGGTAAAACTCTGTCTCCACCAAAAAAAAATTAGCCAGGTGTGGTGGCACGCACCTGCAATCCCAGCTACATGGGAGGCTGAGGCAGGAGAATGGCTTGAATCTGGGAGATGGAGTTGCAGTGAGTTAAGATGTGCTACTGCACTCCAGCCCAGTATTGGGTGGACTCCAGTCTGGGTGACAGAGTGAGATTCTGTCTCAAAAAAAAATTAATTAATTAATTAAAAATATGAATGAAGGCATGAGGGTGATGGATAAACTAAGAATGAATAGACAGTAGTGTAGTAGTATCAGCTGAAAGCACACATGTGATTGCTAAATGTGTGAACTCAGATCTGAGAGCTTAAGGCAAACTGAAAGATGCTTTGAGCTCTATATAGGACTGCCAATGTGCCACATTAAAATTTTGAACTTCTGTAAGACCCGAATGATTGTCCTC
Source organism: Piliocolobus tephrosceles (assembly GCF_002776525.5). Lineage (NCBI taxonomy): Eukaryota > Metazoa > Chordata > Mammalia > Primates > Cercopithecidae > Piliocolobus > Piliocolobus tephrosceles. The sequence goes on from NC_045455.1 coordinate 56,079,215, forward strand.
AAAAGATTGCTTCATGCCTTAGTTGTGTCACTATTATTTAAAGATATTTTGCTAAATTCTGTACTTCTGTACTAAGTATGAGTAGTCACATTTATCACTATTAACTAAGCAACTAAAAGTTGTGCTATTACGTATTGGATTTTTTTCCTAAAACAAATACTATGTAATTTCTGCTTCTTAGAAGAAACTTGACTATTATTAATCTGTGACAAGCTCTTGTGCTTTGCTGAGGAGTGTAATATTTTAGTTATTCTCTTTACTATTCCCCAAAATGCCACTCACTAGCTCTATGAATTCATGCAAGTAATTCAGTTCACTGAGCCTCCGTGTCTTTTCTGCAAAATGGAAATAATATCTGTGTTTTTTAAGTTTGAGATAATATGTATAACTCTGGGAATAATGCATACATAAATATCATTAATATTACTACTTTTTGCTGTTTATTTTCTCTCATGGTGGTAAGAGCACTTAACATGAGATTTTTCTCTCAACGAATTGTTTGTGTACATTATTACTGACTACATGCACAGTGTTTGTAGCTTATTAAAAGCTTATTACCTTGCTTGACTTGTAATGCCCATTGATTAGTAACTCCCCATTTCTCCTTCCCCCTTGTTTGCCATTTCTTTACCCTTCGCTTCACTTACCATTAGAAACAGCTGTCTGAGCACTCTCTACAGCTTTGGAGGATATCATGCTGCATATAATTATAAACCAGAGTTCCATAGGAAAGCACTTTAAAAATTGTAAAGTTCAATAAAATGCAAAAAAAAAAAAGAGAGAGAGAGAGAGAAAGAAGTAAACTTCTTAATAAATTTTAGTACCCCCTGGTACTCTGCAATAAATAAAAATTTAAATCAATATCTTCTCCCACACAAAAAAATAAATTAAATAAATCTATGGAAGTGATCACACTCTCAAGCTATGGAAAGACAAAATCAGCCCTTTGCACCAATTTATTACAAGTTTTAAAGCCAAAATACACAATCTCTAATCTAGAGGGACAGTATAGCAAGTAATTTTAAGTCATTAAAAAGCTCTAAGCAAAGCAAAAGATGACTTTAGATGCCAAAAAAAAGTAAAATAAAATGAATAGAGAACAATTTTGATAAAATGCTTACTTTTTTTATAATAAACGGAGAAAGAACAGTTCTAGGATTGAAATAAAGTATTTTTATTTGTGTGATATCTACAACTATGTTTAATGATACCGAACACCTTAATTGTGGACAGTTCCCTCAGAGAATCAATCGATTTTCCTGCACATACATTATCAAAAGACGCATTTGCCTTTTAACAGCAGTTGATACAGAAGGAGGTATATTCCTCCCATAATATTATGAGGAGCTTTTTGGCTTTATTTCCCTTTTACCATTTATAAGCCTGTGCACTGAAAGGCAGCATTAGACAAGATGCAGGCATATTGCTAAGAAGCTAAAAAATAAAGTTGGTAGGCAATAATAGCATATATATATATATATAGAGAGAGAGAGAGAGAGAGAGAGAGAGAAGGGAGCTTGAAGCAAGCATATTAACAAAGAAATAATAATGAAACATAACAAACACTGCTACTGTCTCTGAAAGGGAAGCACAACATGTGCTGTGGAGCAGCACCAAACAAATAAACAAATCTCCTGAAAACAAGGAACTCTTTCCAAGAAATATTAATACACAACATTCAGATATACAACATACACAAGAAAATACAGCAAAGAGATCATCTGTATTCTGATCACCAAGGCCTGCTAAAGGCTTACTTAATTGGTCTCATTTCAAAGGGCGTCTCCTCCAGAGCACATATGGATGCAATGATTACCTCTTATATCAGTACTGCTCTCAGGGCAGGGCAATTTCTTATCAGCACAAGCACTGCCTCTCAGGCGCATGCCTCATTCCCCCGCCACAGGTTCTGCTTCCCCACTGCCTCTCCTCCATTGTACTACCTAGCAATAGCTGCTGTCTACCACTGACGCAGTAAAAGAGATATTAATCAGTTTCAACCAAGGCCTCACAATTTCCTCTACTCTACTCAGAAGAGGGCTACAAGAGCAGCAGAGTCATCAGAGAGAGAAGGCAGCAGCAGCGGTAAAGTAAGATTCCTAACTGTGCTGACTTACACTCCTCTCTGCAAGGAACTGAGGAAATATTCAAAGAGGAAACTGTGGCTTCTATTTAGGAATTCACCTTAATGCACCTTAATAGAACCTTATTCCAAAAAGAAGACTTGCCATTGAGTACCTACATCAATAACCTCCAAGAGAAAATGGTCACAGGTTTGGAGCACTGAATACAATGGGTAGTATCCATTTTGCCACCTATATGATTCCTAACTCTGTTACTGGGCATTGTACACCTCTGGGGAAAGCAGGGGTACATACATACCAAACACTGTGAGAAAATGGTTCCCATTCTTATGGGTGTAATTCCTATTATAGAAATTCTGTCATTATTGCATTATGTTAAAAAAAGAGATACAATTGGGCCTGTCATGAAACAGACATAATTCAAAGTAACAACGGCTAGTTCTCATTTTCATTCATTCATTAAAAATTACAACATTTATTGAGAGTCTTCCACGTGCCAGAATATCAGAATCTATTACTGATATTGTTCAGCTCTGGGTAAAACACATGCATGTACTCACATATAAACCCCTGTGAGACAATGCCCTCCTGTATGATATGTATATAATTCCTATTATATAAATGCTAGCATTATTCTAACATATTAGAAATAGACATATCTGGGTCTGTCAACATAAAGATATAATTCTTTGTGAAGAGAGTCAGATCATTCATTCATTCATTTATTCAGAACTATTTACTAAGAGCCTTTGATCAGCCCAGAGCAGCATGTGTTCCTAGAGAATACAATATACAAGATCAAAAAAAGTATCCACTTTCATGGAGCTAACAGTGCAGAGAGGTAGTCAGAAATTAAATCAGCACTGCTATTCATGAGGGTAAGTGCTCAGAGGGAGGAAGTGAAGGGCACCATGGCAACACCTAGGTTGGTGAGGATGAGTCCGGAATGACTTCCCTATGCACCGGATATCCGGTTTAACAGGCAGATGGCTTAGGTTCCATCAAAAGGAGAAGCACATGCAAAAGCCCTAAGCTAGGACAAAGAGAGTGACATTTTTAAGGAACAGAGAGAGAATGTAGGAAGGCAACACTAAAAAGTGATCAGAAACGAGGCACAACACGTCAGCGCGGGTCAAATGAAAAATTATCCCTTGATATGGTGTGTGAATTTTATCTCAAGGGGCACTGGACTAAAGGAAGTATTCTAATCAGGTGAATTAGAAGATCAGATTGGTGGTGCGAGAAGGGAATAAATTTGAAGAAGGTGACCGTGGAGTGGAAAAGATCTGGTGTGAAGAGTCTTAACATATTTATTGTCAGTAAATGAGGGTGGCTTCAGCTTGAGTAGTTATAGCAAGAATACGAGAAGTCTTTGGAGAGGCAACTAGATGGCCAAATCAGCAGAGCATGGGAAAATATGGACACAGAATATAAAGGGGGAGCAGAGTCAATGTTTTTACCCATATGAATTGGAAACTGGAAGAATGGTGAGACCAATTAATGAGAAAATAACACAAGAGGAGATGTAGGTTTAGGGGACCAAGATAGGTAGGCTGTATTTTAAAGTTGTTGAATGAGGATGCCTACAAGACTTCTAAATGAAGATATCCAAAAATCAAGAAGTTATATGGGTCTGGAGTTCAAAAAGCGGTCTAGGCTTGAGATATAAATTTGAGAGCAATCAGCACTAATCAAGTATGCAATATCAAATATGGAGATTGTACAAAGCAAAAGAGAAAAAAAAAGAAGCCTAAAGAACATGAATGTTTTTAAGAGAAGAGATAACCACAGAGGCAATGAAAAGTAGTTTTAGAGAAACCAAGAAAAAACTGTTTCCAGAAAAGAGAAGTAATTTGTATTACCAATTGCTGTTGACCTACCAAGAAAAATGAGAACTAAATATGTCCACCCTAAAAGAAGAAATATCTAATGTCAGTAGAATCAGTTCCAGTGAGTGGTTACATACAAGCCAGACAAAAATAGGTTAAGGGATAAGCTAAAAATGGAGACATGATGGTGACTTCTTTTATCAGATGTTTAGAGCAAGAGATATTTTTTCTGAGACAAGATGTTAGGACTATAAAATTAACCTAGGTAAGAAGTAGATACTCTTCTCAACAAGGACTCTGACTCCTATCTTTGAAAGTATTCTCCATAGGTATCTTGCATTTCTATGTCTTAAAAGTAGAGGCACTGACTGCCCTGTTCTTAGACATTCTTCAAGGATGTCTGCTATACAAACATCTTTGAATGATAGAAAGAATATCCCTCTTCACAGAAAATGGCAGCCATGCTTAATGACATTTAAAAGAGTCAGGGTTTCTCTTGCACAATATAGCACACGTCATATGCAGGTATCACGTGGCTCTCTTTACCTCTCCTTGTGGAAACTTGGGTTTGGGGATCTGGCACAAAAAACACTGTTACCCTGGCTACTGCTATTACTATGAACAATACAAGGTCCTGTCCAAGAAGACTCAGGTCTTCTGCCAGCATCCTAGAAACTGTTTACAAGTAAGTTAAAATCTGATTCTTCACAGTTCTTGACATTTTGACCATTTGCACCATTGTCTTGGCATTGCTCAGATCTTTGACTTTTCATGACTAATGCCATCTAAAAAGCCAGAGTTAAAAGTGCTACTGTAAAGAGAAAGGGCATATTGTTTTATGTACTATTCTCTCAAAAATATATCGTCAATTCCAATGTAAGCAGCAGTATAAATTAGAAAAATGAGACTGCATCCTGCACACTACTGACAAGCTTACAGGGTAATATTTCTTAGTTCTGCATTTGAGCACATCACTTAGAGTGCATATTTCCTGTTTATGTTCACTCCACATACATACACACAGTGAGAACTGCAGTGCTGTCACTTTTATGCCAGGTTACCTATATGACACAGACATAGCATTCTGGTAATAATTTCTGAATGATGATGTTCTTTGGAAATGCATTATAATTTTTTAAATAATGATGTCTAATGTAAAGAGGTTTATTTTTTTAAAAAAATTAAAATATGATAGACTCCTCCTAAAAAATCCTATGGAATCCAACTATGTCTTGAGTGAAACACTGACTGGGTGAATTAAGCATGGCTTGAATTGATGTCATTTATGCTAGCTGAGAGCCTAGTTAGTTAAAGTCATCTAAAGTCTTCTCTTGGTAAATTAAAATCCCTCTATAGCTTTTAATAGATTGAGTTCTATTAATAGATAGCATAGATTCTACCAAGCTCAAAATTACAGAAAATAAACAGGTCATGTTGACCTGAATTGCATTAAATGTTCAGCAAACAAAATGCCATGAAAACAAAATATAGCAAAACACACACACACACACACACACACACACACATACACACACACACAGAGAAGTGGTATGTGTACATATTTAGCTCAATAGAAAATAACAATCAGAAAAAACTAGTTGTGTTTAAATCATAAAGAGCAGATATTACCAGGGAAAAATTAATAAGATATTTCTATTTTTTAATGTCTATTGAGATCACTGTCAGGAAGATGTTCTCTATCAGATAGGGCTTGTATCAGGTTTGACAAGGAGAGATGAGCTGTCTGGTAAATACTTCATACTAAGAGTAGATGGAACATTTAAAAAATCCTATTAAGCCCCTAGAAACCCTGTATGTCATCATTACCTAAAGCATTATGTCCTGAATAAGTAAATTTTCAAACACAGGTTTGACTAAAGGTAATGCAAACATCCCTCCAAGGAGATGTCACAGCTCAGGAGCAGATACAACGAGGAAACACAAGATTTTCAGTTCTTATTATCACAAATACTCTTCTGGAACACAGTAATTAAATACCATAAATTTCTACTCAATAGAGAGTCCAGGCAGATTCTATAAGTGTTGAGAATATAACAATCCTGGGTTATTATTAATGGCTATCTGAATAGAATATAGCATTTAACAAACAATATTGCCAAAATAATTACTCATCTTAACATTTTGTAGCTTCCATTTATTATAAACATGCTATTATGTCAGTAGGTGAAAATTTTTATAGGTAATCAAATGTCACCTCTTAAAATGCCCTCAGCTCTTTCTAAACTCCAATATAGTATCTTCCAATTGATCAGTATAAGAAACACTTAATGATCACACTTAAGGCAGGTAACATGTTGAAAACTGATTCCAGAGATCTAATGGGTTATTGAGAAAGTAATAGCTCTACTGGCATCTCTTTTAGAAAATTATTGGCTTCAGTTCACAAAACACAGAAAAAAGGATAACCTAAGGATGACATTGATAGAAGCTTCCACTCCATTTCACCCGTGACAGTCTCAAGTGGTCCAATTATCTAGTATGTGTGTGCCAGTAAGTTAAAATCTCTGCCTTGTTCGATTGAAGGGAAAAGCAAAGTTGCCAGCTTCTGCTTCAGCCGAAAGTATAGTCTGAAGAAGCACACCAAAACTATTAAGCTTCCTAAGTTTATTCTCTAAGTAGCTGAGCATTCCAATTTGTTTCTTCCCACTTTGCCCATCTGTTTCATCATCTTTTCATCAGATAGCACTATTCTGAGTAATGTCCAAATGTCACTGGGTTCACCCATTTGCATTGCTTTAAAGAAATACCCCAGGCTGGGTAATTTATAAAGAAAAGTGTGTTATTTGGCACATGGTTCTGTAGGCTGTACAGGCACAGCATCAGCATCTGCTCAGCTTCTAGTGAAGCCTCAGGAAACTTATGATGAGACGTAAAAGGGAAGTCACTGTATTACATAGTGAGAGAGGAAGACAGGGAGAGAGAGAGAGGGAAGGGGGAGAGAGAGAGAGAGAGAGAGAATGGAGGTGTTCTAGGCTCTTTTAAACAACCACCTCTCACATGAACTAACAGAGCAAGGACATACTCATAACAGGGGGAAGACACAGAACTATTCATGAGGGATCCCCCATACTCAAACAATCCCTACCAGGTCCTACCTCCAACGTTGGGGATCACATTCCAATATGAGATTTGGAAACGACAAATATCCAAACTATACTATTTCACCCCTGATCCCTCAAATCTCCTGAGCTTCCTACATTGCAAAATACAATCATTTCTTCCCAATAGTTTCTCAAAATTTTAACTCATTCCATTCTAGCATTAACTCAAACTTCCAAAGTCCCATCTGAGACTCAAGGCACCTTCCTTTTATCTTTGAGCCTGTAAAATCAAAACCGAGTTATTTACTTCCAAGATACAATGACGGTACAGGAAGTGGGTAAATATTCCTCTTCTAAAAGAGAGAAATTGGCCAAAAGGGCAACACATGACCCCATGCATGTCCAAAGGCCCCACGCATGTGCAAAACCAACCAGGAAAGACATTAAATATTAAAGCTAAAAAATAATCATTAAAAGATATTAAATCTTAAAGATAAAAAATAATCTTTGACTCCATGTCATGCATCCTGGGCACACTGGTGCAAGGAGTGGGCTCCCAAAACCTTGGGTAACCCTCCCCCTGCAGCTTCCCTGGGCACAGCCTATGTGGTAGTTCTCATGGGTTGGAATTGAGTGCTTGTGAATTTTCCAGGCTCAGGTGCAAGCTCCCAGTGACTCTGCCATTCAGGAATCTGGAGGAGAGTGACTCCATTCCCTCAACTCCACTAGCCTACATTTGGGACTCTGTGTGGAAGCTGCATTTCCCTTTGGCACTTCCCTAGTAGAGTCTCTCTGTGAGAACTCTATTCCTCTTGCAGGCTTCTTCCTGGGAACCTAGGCTTTCCCATATGTATTAGTTCATTTTCACACTGCTAATAAAGACATACCAGAAACTGGGCAATTTACAAACAAAAGAGGTTTAATGGACTTATAGTTCCATGTGGCTAGGAGGCCTCACGATCATGGCAAAAGGTTAAAGGCACATGTCAAATGGTGGCAGACAAGAGAAGAGAGCTTGTGCGGGGAGACTTCCCTATTTAAAACCATCAGATCTCAGGAGACTTATTCACAGTCATGAGAACAACATGGAAAAGAACTGCCCCCATGATTCAGTTACCTCCCACAGAGTCCCTCCCAGAACACATGAGAATTGAAAATGAGATTTGGGTCAGAACACAGCCAAACCATATCATTCTGCCCCGGCCCCTCCCAAATCTCATGTCCTCACATTTCAAAGCCAATCATGTCTTCCCAACAGTCCCCCAAAGTCTTATTTCTGCATTAACTCAAAATTCTACAGTCCAAAATCTTATCCAATACAAGGCAACTCCCTTCAGCCTGTGAGCCTGTAAAATCAATAGCAATTTAATTACTTCCTAGATATGATCGGGGTACAGGCATTGGGTAAATACAGCTATTCCAAATGGAAAAAATTGGCCAAAACAAAAGGGCTACAGGCCCCGTTAAAGTCTGAAATCTAGCTGAGCAGTCATATCTTAAAGTTTCAAAATGATCCCCCTTGACACCATGTCTCACATCCAGGTCATGTTGATGCAAGAGATGGGCTCCCATGCCTTGGACAACTCCACCCCTGTGGCTTTGCAGGATACAGCCCCCTTCCTGGCTGTTCTCATGAGCTGGCATTGAGTGTCTATAGGTTTTCCAGGCACATGGTTCAAGCTGTTGGTGAATCTACCATTCTGGGGTCTGGAGGATGCAAGATGGTGGCCCCCGTCTCACAGTTCTTCTAGGCAATGCCCCAGTAGGGACTCTGTGTGGAAGCTCCAACCCCACATTTCCCTTCTGCACTGTCTGAGCAGAGGTTCTCCATGAGGGCCCCTCCCTTGCAGCAAACTTCTGCCTGGGCATCAAACCATCTCCATCTAGCCTCTAAAATCTAGGCAGAGGTTTCTGAACCTCAATTCTTGACTTCTGTGCACCTGCAGGCTCAACACCACATGGAAGCTTCCAAGACTTGGGGCTTCCACTCTCTGAAGCAACAGCCTGAGCTCTACCTTGGTCCCTTTTAGTTATGGCTAGAGCAGCTGGGACACAGGGCACCAAGTCCCTAGACTGCACACAGCAGAGGGACACTGGGCCTGGCCCAAGAAACCATTTTTTTCCTCCTAAACCTCTTGGCTTGTGACAGGAGGTCTGCCACAAAGGTCTCTGACATGCCCTAGAGACATTTTCCTGATTGTCTTGGTGATTCACATTTGGCTCTTTGTTGCCTATGCAAATTTCTGCAGCCAGCTTGACTTTCTCCTCAGAAAATTGGATTTCCTTTCTGTCACATTGTCAGGCTGCAAACTTTCCAAACTTTTATGCTGTGTTTCTCTTTTAAAACCAAATGCCTTTAGTAGCACCCAAGTCACCACTTGAATGCTTTGCTGCTTAGAAATATCTTCTGCCAGGTACCCTAAATGATCTCTCTCAAGTTCAAAGTTCCACAGATCTCTAGGGCAGGGGCAAAATGCCGCCAGTCTCTTTGCCAAAACATAACGAGAGTCATCTTTACTCCAGTTTCCAACAAATTCCTCATCTCCATCTGAGGCCACCCCCTCCTGGATTTCATTGCCCATATCATTATCAGTATTTTGGTTAAAGCCATTCAACAAGTCTCTAGGAAGTTCCAAACTTTCCCACATCATCCTGTTTTCTTTTGAGCCCTCCTAATGGATCCAACCTCTGCCTGTTACCCAGCTACAAAGTCACTTCCACATTTTTGGGTATCTTTTCAGCAGCGCCCACTTCTGATACCAATTTACTCTATTGGTTGGTTTTCACACTGCTTATAAAGACATACTGAGACTGGGCAACTCACAAAATAAGAAGTTTAATGGACTTATAGTTCCACGTGGCCGGGAGACCTCACAATCATGGCAAAAGGTAAAAGGCACATCTCAAATGGTGGTACACAAGAGAAGAGAGTTTTTGCAGGAAAACTCCCCTTTTTAAAACCATCAGGTCTCATGAGACTTATTCACAATCATGAGAGCAGCACAGAAAAGACCTGTGCCCACGATTCAATTACCTCCATGGGGTTCCTCCCACAATGCATGATAATTCAAGATGAGATTTGGGTGGGGACAGAGCCAAACCATATCATCATACTTTTTCTGAAATCTACAGAGGATGCCAAGTTTCTTCACTGTTGCATTCTGAGACACACAGACTTAACACCACATTATATTCATCAAGGCTTATGGCTTGTGCCTTCTGAAGCAGTGGTGCAAGCTATACTTGGGGCTCTTTGAGCCATGGCTAAAGCAGCAGGGATACAGGGAGCAGTGTCCTGAAGCCACTCAAGGCAACAGGGCCCTGAGCCTGGCCCACTCAACCATTCTTTCCTCCTAGGTCTCTGGACCTGTGATGGGAAAGGGAGCCTGAAATATTTCTGAAATGCCTTCAAGGCCTTTTTCCCATTGTCTTGCCTGTTAGCACTCAGCTCTCTTTCAGTCATGCAAATCTCTCTACCAAATGGTTGCTCCACAACTTCCTTGTATTCTTCTCCTGAAAAGTCTCCTTCCCTCTCTATTACATTCCTAGTCTGCAAATTTTTTTCAAATTTGTACATTCTGTTTCCCTTTTACATGTTTTCCAGATTTGTCATCTTTTTGCTCCTATATCTGATCTAGGAAGTTAGAAACAGCCAGACCACCTCTTGAATGCTTTACTGCTTAAAAATGTCTTCTGCTACATACCCTACAGAATCACTCTTAAATTCAGTCTTCCACAGAGTACTAGGACATAGACACAGTGTAGCCAAGTTCTTTGCTAAGGCATAACAAGGGTGAATTTTGCTCTAGTTCTCAATAGGTTTCTCATTTCCATCTGAGACCTCCTCGGCCTGGCCTTCACTGTCTATATTTCTATATTTTGGTCACAACCACTTACCTAGTCTGTGAAAAGTTCCAAACTTTCTTTCATTTTTTTTGTCTTCTTCTGAGGCCTTCAAACTCTTCAAACCCCTGTCTATTATCTAGTTCCAAAGCCACTCTCATATTTTCAGGTACCTTTATAGCAATATCCCACTCCTAGGTACCAATTTTCTGTGTTAGTTCATTTGTGTTTTTATAAAGTTCATTTGTGTTCCTATACTCACAAATAACTGAGGCTCACAGCTCAGCAGGCTCTACAGGCATGGAACCAGCATCTGCTTTGGCTTCTGGTTAGCACTAAGGAGCTTAAATCATGGGGGAAGGCTAGGGGAATCTGCTGTGTCATGTGGTGAGAAAGGAAGCAAGATAGAGAGAAAGAGAGATGGAGAGAGGAGGTGCCAGGTTCTTTTATACAACCAGCTCTCATGTGACCTAACAGAGGAAGAACTCACTAATACACATGGAAAGGGCAGCAAGCCATTCATGAGAGATCTTCCCCCATTACCCAAACAACTCCCGTAAGTCCCCACCTTCAACACTGGGAATCATATTTCAACTTGAGATTTGGAGGTGACAAATTTCCAAACCATCTAATTACCAACCCAGGACCAGCTATCAGAAAGCTGCTATAGTTTACTATTATACATTAATAAAATTTGTGTGTGTGTGCGTGTGTGTGTACATGTGGTATTTGGTACCATGGCATGGGTTTGGTGGTATACACATAGAGGAAGAATGACAAACAGAATCTTTTTATAAGTATAGAAAAAAGTTTATGGGGAATTGGTTAACATGCCTGATGGAGAATCTCATAATTTTAAGCCTGAAAAATGTCTTGGATGAATCATTCAGTCTATGCTCATCACATCTTCCTCCAATTATAGTTTTATATATATATATATATCTCCATGTTTTTAAATCTTCAGAAAATAACCCTCAATCATCTCATTATGATGTTTCACAAGTATTGAAAAACAAACATTTTTATACCAAATTCTAAAATCCTTCTCTACTACTTTATTTTCATACCCCCTTTTCCTGATCTCTAGAAAAACAGAAAAAAAAAAATCATCATTACCTTTAAAACATATTTGTATAGTAACTAATATATCTAAGTTATCACCAACACAGAGAGACAATATAATAAAAAATAAACTGGAGGTAAAGGTTAAAAAAAAGTTAAATTTTAATCACAGATTCAATAGCTGCTAAGAGAACCTGGACAGTGACAACCTAACTGAACTTTATTTTCTCAACTGTCACTTGGGGCTACTAAAATTTCTATTAGTTATTATAAAGAGATGTGATTTCAAATGAGACAGTAGAAGTGGCAAAGTTTCTAAGGTCCTATAACACTTGTAATCTTCCAGCATAGAAACTGCAGCATCATTCCAACCAAACATGTGTTTTTCATCTGCAAAATTATATTAAAATTTCTTCCTTATAAAGTTGTTTTTAAATTGTATCTATGGAAAAAAATATAAAGTAACTAGTTCAGAGGGGCTGAGCAAGATGGCTGAAGTCTCCACAGACTATCATCCCCCTCACCACCACTACAGGTACACAAAATATTTAAGATCTACACACACACACACACACACACACATGCACGCATGCACACATACACACAAATACACTTTTATACAAATCAAAATCAATGAGCAATCATGGTACCTGGTTTTAACTTCATATTGCTGAAAGAAGCAATGAAGACAGTAAGAAAGACAGTCTTCAGTTGTTGATGCCACCACTCCCCTATCACCCAGCAGCACCCGCATGGTAGAGATAGAGAATCTGTGTGCTTGGTAAAGGAAAAGTGTAGCAATTGGGAGACTTTGCATTACCTTAATTGCTGTCCTGTCACAGGAGAAAGAAAAACTGGACTGAACTCAGCTGACACCAGCTCATGTACAGAGCATTTATTACAGCCCAAATGAGAGGAGAATCACCCATCTCAGCAGTCAGAAGCTGAGTTCCACCAAACCTTGGAACTGCAGGCTAAAGTGCTCTGGAGTTCTAAATAAACTTGAAAGATAGTCTAGGCCAAAAACACTGCAACTCCAAGGCAAGTCCTAGTGTTATGCTGGGCTCACGGCCAGTAGACTTGCATGGCATATGACCTAGGGAGACACTAGTTGAAGAAGCTAAGGTAGTGTTTCCATCACCCTTTCTCAACCCCAGACAGTTCAGCTTGCAGCAAAGACAGTGACTTTTTCCTTCTGCTTGAGGAGAGAGAAAAGTAAAGAGGACTTTGTCTTGCATCTTGGATACCAGGCAGAGTTGGGAGGCTCCCATTATAGGCCCCAACTGGATGACATTTCTAGACACACACTGGGCCAGAAGGGAACCTACACCTAGAAGGGAAGAACCCAGTCCTCACAGGATTTATCACCTGCTGACTAAAGAGCTGTTGGGCCATGAAAATTATCCCCAGAGAGTATTACATGGGCCTTGTGTGAGACTCTGAGATGTGCATGCTTGAGGTAAGACCCAGAACATTCTCAGCTGTGGTGGCTATAATGAGAGATACCTTCTGCTTGAGAAAAGCAGAGGAAAACTAATGGAGATTGAGTCTTGCACCTTAGGTACCAGCTCAGCCACAGTGGCGTAGGGCACCAAGTGATGCTTAGAGTCCCCTATTCCAGGCCTTGGCTCTTGGATGGTATTTCTGAACATGACCTGGATCAGAGGGGAACACATGGTGAGAACCAGGCCAGGCAGACTTCACCAAAGATGACTGAAGAGCCCTTGGGTCTTAAGTAAACATTGGAAGTAATCTGGCAGTAATTTATGTGGGCCTATGGTGGTGGTGGCCACAAGGAGAGGTTCCTCCGCCTGTGAAAAGGAGAGGGAAGAGTGGGAAGGACTGCATATCATGGTTTGAGTTCCAGCTTAGCCACAGCAGAATGGTACATCTAAGGTTTTTGACTACAGTCCCTGGCTCCTGGAGGCATTTATGGACTCACCTGGGGACTGGGGAATCTTGCCAACCTGAAGGAAAGGACACAAGCACACCTGACTTCACCATTTACTGATTGTAGAGCCCTAGAGTCTTAGGTGAACACAGGCAGTAGCCAAGTAGAAGTTACAAAGGGCCCTGAGTGACACCCAGGCCTATGCTAACTTCAGGTCTGACCCAGCAAAGTCTCACTGGTAGTGACCACAGCAGGGGGCTTGTGTCACCTAACACACAGCTCCAGGCAGCTCAGCACAGAGAGACTCCATTTGTTTGGGGGAAAGTGAGGGAAGAGAACAAGAGTCTCTGTCTGACAATTCAGAGAATTTTTCTTTATCTTATCCAAGACAATCAAGGCAGTACTTCTATGAGTCCACAAGAACCACAGCATTACTGGGCTTTTGTTGACCACCAATGCAGATAAGGCTTAGATCGTAACACCTAAGTTCCTTCAAATACCTGGAACACCTTACCAAGAAAGACATGTTCAAACAAGTCCAGACCACAAAGACTACAATCAACTTATAACTCTTCAATGCCCAGACACTGATGAAAAGCCACAACATCAAGACCATCCAGGAAAACAAGACCTCACAAAAAAAAAACTAAATAAGGCACCAGGGACCAATTCTGGAGAAATAGAGATATGTGACTTTTCAGACAGAGAATTCAAATAGCTGTGTTGAGGAAACTCAAAGAAATTAAAGATAACACAGAGAAGGAACTCAGAATTCTATCAGATACATTTTACAGAGAGATTAAAGCAATTTAAAAGAATCAGGCAGAAATTGAAAATGCAATTGATATACTGAAGAATTCATCAAAGTGTTTTAACAGCAAAATGGATCAAGCATAAAAAAATAATTAGTGAGCTTGAAGACAGCCTGTTTGAAAATACACAGTCAGAGGAGACAAAAGAAAAGAGTAACACAAAAAGATAAAGCATGCCTAAAAGATCTAGAAAATAGCCTCACAAGGGCAAATCTAAGAGTTACTGGCCTTGAAAAGAAGGTAGAAAAAGAGATAAGGATGGAAAGTTTATTCAAAGGGATAATAACAGAGAACTTATCAAACCTACAGAAAGATATCAATATTCAAGTACAAGATGGTTGTAGAACACCAAGTAGATTTAACCCAAAGAAGATTGTCTCAAGGTATTTAATAATCAAGCTCCCAAAGGTTAAAGATAAAGAAAGGATTCTCAAATCAGCAAGAGAAAAGAAACAAATAACATACAAAGAAACTGCAATACGCCTGGCAGTAGACTTTTCAGTGGAAACTTTACAGGCCAGCAGAGAGTGGCATGACATATTCAAAGTGCTGAAGGAAAACACCTCTTATCCTAGAGTAGTATATTCAGGGAAAATGTCCTTCAAACATGAAGGAGAAATAAAGACTTTCCCTGGCAAACAAAAGCTAAGGCATTTCATCAACACCAGACCTGTCTTACAAGAAATGCTAAAAGGAGCTCTTCAATCAGGAAGAAAAGAACACTAATGAGTAATAAGGAATCATCTGAAGGTACAAAACTCACTGGCAATATAAATACACAGAATAACACAGAATATAATATTGTACTTATGCTATGTAAATTACTCTTAAGTAGAAAGACTAAAAGATCAACCAATCAAAAATGTTATAATAACAACTACTTTTCAAGACATGAACAGTACAGTAAGATATGAGTAGAAACAGCAATAACTGAAAAAGTAGGTGGATAAAGTTAAGGTGTAGAGTTTTTATAAGTTTTCATTTTGCTTGTATGTTAATTTTTTGTTGTTTATACCATCAATATTAAGTTATTATCAGTTTAGAATAATGGGTTATAAGATATTACTTGTAAGACTCATGTAAACCTTAAATCAAAAAATATTCAATGAATACACAAAAAGTTAAAAGCAATAAATTAAATCATATCATCAGAGAAAATCACCTTCACTAAAAGGAAGAGAGGAAAAAAGAAAAGATAGGGGAGAATACCACAAAACAACCAGAAAATAAATAACAAAATGGTAGAAGTAAATCCTTACTTATTAATAATAACCATCCAGGCATGGTGGCTCACGCCTGTAATCCCAGCACTTTGGAAGGCCAAGACAGGTGGATCAGCTGAGGTCAGAAGTCCAAAACCAGCCAAGCCAACATGGCAAAACCCCATCTCTACTAAAAAAATACAAAAAATTAGCTGAGGATTGTGGCAGGTACGTGTAATCTCAGCTACTCAGGAGGCTGAGGCAGGAGAATCGCTTGAACCCAGGAGGTGGAGGTTACAGTTAGCCAACATTGCACCATTGTACTCCAGCCTGGGCAACAAGAGCAAAACTCTGTCTCTAATAATAATAATAATAATAATAATAATAATAACAACAACAACCACCACCTTGAATGTGAATGGACTAAACTCTACAATAAAAAGACATAAAGTGGTTTAAGGGATTTAAAAAAAGAAAAACAAGAAGCAAAGATTTGTGGCCTACAAATAACACACTTCACCTATAAAAACACACATTGTCTGAAAACGAAGGGATGGAAAAACATATTTCATGTGAATGGAAACCAAAATAGAGGCAGCTGTAGCATACTTATATCAGCCAAAATGTACTTCATGACAAAAACTACAAGAAGAGACAAAGAAGGCCATTAGGTAATTATAAAGGGGTCAATTCAGTCAGAGGAGTTAACAATTATAAATATATATGCACCCAACACTGGAGCACCTAGATATATAAAGCAAATATTAGAGCTAAAGAAATAGACCACAATACAATAATAGATGGAGACTGCAACACCTCACTTTCACCATTAGACAGATCTTCCAGACAGAAAAATCAACAAAGAAACATCAGACTTAATCTGCACTATAGATCAAATGGATATAACACATATTTATGAAACATTTTATCCAATGGCTACATAATACACATTTTTTTCCTCAGCACATGGATCATTCTCAAGGACAGACCATATATTAGGTCACAAAACAAGTCTTAAAACACTCAAAAAAGTTGAAATAACATCAAATATCATCCCTGACCACAAGGAAATAAAATTAGAAATTAATATCAAGAAGGATTTTGGAAACTACATAAACACATGGAAATTAAACAATATGCTCCTGAATGACCAATGCATCAATGAAGAAATTAAGAAGGAAATGAAAAAATTTCTTGAAACAGTAGATAACAGAAACATAATATACTGAAACCTATGAGATACAGTGAAGGCAGTGTCAAGAGGGAAGCTTAGGGCTGTAAGTGTCTACATTAAAAAAAAGCAGAAAAACTTCAAATAAACAACCTAATGAGGCATCTTAAAAAACTAGAAAAGATCCCTGATGAATATTGATGCAAAAATTCTGAACAGGCCAGGCACAGTGGCTCACACCTGTAATCCCAGCACTTTGGGAGGCCAAGGCAGGCGGATCACGAGGTCAGGAGACGGAGACCATCCCGGATAACATGGTGAAACCCCATCTGTACTAAAAATACAAAAATTAACTGGGTGTGTTGGCGGGCACCTGTAGTCCCAGCTACTTGGGAGGCTGAGGCAGGAGAATGGTGTGAACTCAGGAGGCGGAGCTTTCAGTGAGCTGAGACCATGTCACTGCACTCCAGCCTCAGTGACAGAGTGAGACTCCATCTCAAAAACATAAATAAATAATAAAAATCCTGAACAAACTGCTAGCAAACTGAATCAAGCAACACACTGAAAAGATCATTCATCGTGACCAATTGGGATTTATCCCAGGGATGCAAGGATGGTTCAACGTATGCATATCAACAGAATGAAGGACAAAAATAATATGATCATTTCATTTGATGCTGAAAAAGCATTTGATAAAATTCAACATCCCTTTATGATAAAAACCATAAAAAAACTGGCTATTGAAAGAACATACTTCAACATAATGAAAGCCATATATGACATACTGATAGGTAATATTATACTGAATGAGGAAAAACTGAAAGTCTTTCTTCTCAGATCTAGAACAAAACAAGGATGCCCACTTTCATCATTTCTATTCAACATACTACTGGAAGTCCTAGGTAGAGCAATTAGACAAGACAAAGAAATAAATGGCACTCAAAATGAAAAGGAAGAAGTCAAATTATCCTTGTTTTCAGATTATATAATCTTATTTCAGAAAATCCTAGAGACCACCAAAAAACTATCAGAACTGATAAAGAAATTTAGTAGAGTTGCAGGGTACAAAAACAGCATACAAAAATCACTAGCATTTCTATACGCCAACAGTCAACAATATGAAAAAGAAATCCAGAAAGTAATCCCATCGACAATAGCTACAAATAAAATAAAATACCTAGGAATTAACCAAAGAAGCAAAAGATCTCTACAATGAAAACTATAAAATAGTAATGAAAGAAATTGAAGAAAACACAAAACTATGAAAAGATATCCCATGTTTATGTATTGGCAGAATAAATATATGTCCATACTACTCAAAACAATTTACCCTTTCAATGCATTCTCTACTAAAATTCCAATAGCATTCTTCACAGAAATAGAAAAAAAAAAATTCTAAAATTCCCATGGAATCACAAAATACCCAGAATAGTCAAAACTACCTGAGCAAAAAGAACAAAAGTGGAGAAATCACATTACTTGACTTTCAATTATTCTACAGAGCTAGAGTAACCAAAACAGCAGGGTACTGGCATAAAAACAGATTATACCAATGGAACAGAATAGCGAAACTAGAAACAAATCCATATATCTACAGTGAATTTGTTTTTGACAAGGTTCTAAGAACATACATTGGGGGAAAGGACAGTTTCTTTAATAAATGCTTCTAGGAAAACTGGATATCCATATGCAGAACAACGAAACTAGATTCCTATTTTTCACAGTATAAAAAATCAAATAAAAATTGATTAAAGACTTAAATAAAACCCACAATCTATGAAACTGCTAGGAAAAAAACATTTGGAAAACTCTCCAGGACATTGCCTGGGCACGGATTTCTTGAGTAATACTCCAGAAGCACAGGCAATCAAAGCAAAAATGGACAGATGGGATCACATCAAGTTAAAAAGCTTCTGGAGAGCAAAGGGAACAGTTAACAAAATAAAGAAACCCACAAAATGGTAGAAAAATTTTGCAAACTACCAATCTGACACGGGATTAATAAGTAGAATATATAAAGAGCTCAAGCAGCTCTATAGGTAAAAATCTAATAATCTGATTAAAAATGGGCAAAAGATCTGAATAGACATTTTGCAAAAGAAGACATATAAATAGCAAACAAACATATGAAAAAGTGCTCAATGTCATTCATCATCAGAGAAATGCAAATCAAAACTACAATGAGATATCATCTCAGCCCAGTTGTAATGGCTTGTATTCAAAAGACAGGCAATAACAAATGCTGACAAGGATGTAGAGAAAAGTGAACCCTTGTAAAGTGTTAGTTGGAACGTAAATTAGTACAACTGCTATGGAGAACAGTTTGGAGGTTCCCCCAAAAACTAAAAAACAGCTGCCATGCAATTCATCAATCCCACTGCTAAGTATAATTAAAAGAAAAAAATCAGTACATTAACGAGATATCTGCACTCTCATCTTTATTACAACACTGTTCACAATAGCCAACATTTGAAAGCAACCTAAGTGTCCATCAACAGGTGAATGGATACAGAAAATGTGGTATATATACACATTGGTATACTGTTCGGCCATGAAAAAAATGAGATTCTATTATTTGCAACAACATGGAAACTGAGGTTATTATGCTAAGTAAAATAAGCTAGGCACAGAAAGACAAACTGCATGTTCTCACTTATTTGTGGGAGTTAAAAATTAAAACAATTGAACTCATGGACACAGAGAGCAAAAGGATGGTTACCAGAGGCTGGAAAGGGTAGTGGAGTGGGTTAGGGGAGAGGTGGGGATGGCTAATGGGTCCAAAAGTAGTTAGAAGAAATAACTAAGACTGAGTATTTGATAGCACAAATACTTGTAACACAGAGGATAAATGCTTGAGGTGATGGATGCCTCATTTACCCTGATGTGATTATTAAGCTTTGCTTACCTGTACCAAAATATGTCATGTACCCCATGAATATATACACCTACTATGTAGTCACAAAAATAAATAATTAAAACTATTTTTAAAATAAAGTAGTCAGCTCAAAAATCAGGTGCATAGTAGATGCTCAATAAGTGTATGTAAAGCAGCCGTCCCAATACGGAGTACATAATAGACATTCAATAAACAGAAATCATTACTAACAATAATACTAGAAGTGGTAGTATGTTACTACTAAACATTCTTTGCTTTATTTATACGAGAAAATATTTGGAACAAAAGGTTTAGTGAACACCTTGTGTACCAGGCATTTAACTGTTGATATCACATGTAAAACTCCAGGATGCCAAATAGTAGATACTAGTTTCCCCATTTTGTAAGCACAAAAATGGATGCTTGAGCAGGTTTTATGCCTTGCCAAAGGCTCACGGCTCAAACTAAGTTATGCTCAATTCCAAAGTCACTTATGTTCAGTTACAAGCTTTCACCTCCGAGAAGGTAAAAGTTAAGTCCCATACTCTTAGAAAAGCCTGCCTAGTATTGAATAAATATACATACTAGAAGATAATCACTCTTCTTCTACAAGCTCTTCAACCTTTACAAGCTTTACAATTTTTAACTACCCTTTCAGTTTTTTAAAATACACTGAGGAATAGGAGAAAATTTTAATTTTATTTCTGGAATAGAACTTTAATATTTTGATTTCTTTAATAAATAAGAAGAGTTATGGTAATAAATTCAATCAGAATTTCTTTTGTTAAATAGTTCCATTACTGTAGGAAATGGGTGTTATTACAGAGAACTACATTTTCTTATATATTTTGACATATGTAAACTCTGTGTTTTGCCACATCCTCTGTCTCCATATTGTCCTACTAATTATATTCCAAAAATTCTTCTCCCTCAAAATAGCTCACAATTACTTTAAGAATTAAGCAGATAAAATTCCCCCTGTAGTATAGCTTCTTGTGACTCTGCTGCTCTTTTAAAGTTGCAAAAATATTGAGATTGAGATATACATTCAAAGCTTGAAAGATTATGTCAGGACCACTTTCAACAAAAATAACAGACTTGGATCTGGTAATTCTTATTATTCTAGTATCACAAACAGCTGAAGTTTATCTGTGTTATAAATGTTTCATATTTTTAATTAATGTGATGACATTTGTGTTCGCCATTTTTTTCTTATTACTTATAAAGCCCTCAGTCATAGATTGTTTTCTATCTTCTTTGTAAACTAGCCCAGTTCTTTTTATATTTGCATATTATATGTGAATCCAGAAGTTTATATATATACACATTACATATATACATTATACTTATATATACATTATATATAATTTATAATATATGGGATTATATAAGGAAGGGATCCTTATATATTTAATATATATAATGTATATACACACTTTAAGTTCTAGGGTACATATGCACAACATGCAGGTTTGTTACATAGATATACATGTTCCATGTTGGTTTGCTGCAACCATCAACTCATCATTTACATTAGGTATTTCTCCTAACATTATCCTTCCCCAAGTCCCCCACCCCATAATAGGCCACAGTGTGTGATGTTCCCCTCCCTATGTCCATGTGTTCTCATTGTTCAACTCCCATTTATGAGTGAGAACATGTGGTGTTTGGTTTTCTGTCCTTGTGATATTTTGCTGAGAATGATGGTTTCCAGCTTCATCAATGTCTCTGCAAAGGAAGTGAACTCATCCTTTTCATGGCTGCGTAGTATTCCATGGTGTATATATGACACATTTTCTTTATCCAGTCTATCATTGATGGACATTTGGGTTGGTTCCAAGTCTTCACTATTGTGAATAGTGCCACATTAAATATATGTATGTGTGTGTGTGTCTTTATAGTAGCATGATTTATAATCCTTTGGATATATAACCAGTAATGGGATTGCTGGGTCAAACGGTATTTCCAGTTCTAGATTCTTGAGGAATTGCCATACTGTCTTCCACAATGGTTGAACTAATTTACACTCCCACTAATGGTGTAAAAGCATTCCTGTATCTCCACATATTCTCCAGCATCTGTTGTTTCCTGACTTTTTAATGATTGCTATTCTAACTGACGTGAGATGGTATCTAATTGTGGTTTTGATCTGCATTTCTCTGATGATCAGTAGTGATGAGCATTTTTTCATAAGTCTGTTGCCTGCATAAATGTCTACTTTTGAGAAGTGTCTGTTCATATCCTTTGCCCACTTTTTGATAGGGTTGTTTTTTTCTTGTAAATTTGTTTAAGATCTTTGTAGATTCTGGATACTAGCCCTTTGTCAGATGGATAGATTGCAGAAATTTTCTCCCATTCTGTAGGTTGCCTGTTCACTCTGATGGTAGTTTCTTTTACTGTGTAGAAGCTCTTTAGTTTAATTAGATCCCATTTGTCTATTTTGGTTTTTGTTGCCATTGCTTTTGGTGTTTTAGTCATGAAGTCTTTGCCCTTGCCTATGTCCTGAATGGTACTGCCTAGGTTTTCTTCTAGGGTTTTTACAGTTTTAGGTCTAATATTTAAGTCTTTAATCCATCTTGGGTTAATTTTTGTGTAAGATGTATGGAAGGGATCCAGTTTCAGCTTTCTACATGTGGCTAGCCAGTTTCCCCAGCACCATTTATTAAATAGGGAACCCTTTCCCCATTGCTTATTTTTGTCAGGTTTGTTAAAGATCAGATGGTTGTAGATGTGTGGTGATATTTCTGAGGACTGTGTTCTCTTCTAATGGTCTATATATCTGTTTGGGTACCAGTACCATGCCGTTTTGGTTACTGTAGCCTTGTAGTATAATTTGAAGTCAGATAGTGTGATGCCTACAGCTTTGTTCTTTTTGCTTAGGATTGTCTTGGCTATGCGGCTCTTTTTTTGTTCCATATGAAATTTAAAGTAATTTTTTCCAATTCTGTGAAGGCAGTCATTCGTAGCTTGATGTGGATAGCATTGAATCTATAAATTACCTTGAGCAGTGTGGCCATTTTCACCATATTAATTCTTCCTATACATGAGCATGGAATATTCTTTCTTTGTGTCATCTCTTATTTTGTTGAGCAGTGGTTTGTAGTTCTCCTTGAAGAGGTCCTACACATCCCTTGTAAGTTGGATTCCTAGGTATTTTATTCTCTTTGTAGTAATTGTGAGTGGGAGTTCACTCATGATTTGGCTCTCTGTTTTTCTATTCTTGGTGTATAGGAATGCTTGTGATTTTTGCATATGGATTTTGTATCCTGAGACTTTGTTGAGGTTGCTTATCAGCTTAAGGAGATTTAAGGCTGAGAAGTATGGGATTTTCTAGATATATAATCATGTCATCTACAAACAGAGACAATTTGACTTCCTCTTTTCCTAGTTGAATATCCTTTGTTTCTTTCTCTTGCCTGATTGTCCTAGCCAGAATTTCCAACACTATGTTGAATAGGAGTGGTGGGAGAGTACATCCTTGTCTTGTGCCAGGTTTCAAAGGGAATGCTTCCAACTTTTGCCCATTCAGTATGATATTGACTGTGGGTTTCTCATAAATAGCTCTTATTATTTTGAGATATGTTTCATCAGTACCTAGTTTATTGAAAGTTTTTAGCATGAAAGGCTGTTGAATTTTGTTGAATGCCTTTTTTGAGTCTATTGAGATAATCATTCGGTTTTTGTCGTTGGTTCTGTTTATTTAATGGATTGCATTTATTGATTTGCATATGTTGAACCAGCCTTGCATCCCAGGGATGAAGCTGACTTGATTGACCCACAAATTTTTAATATGTATTTTAACTAGGCACTTACCATTGCAATTTCTCAACAAACTATGTAATGGTAAACTATTCAAATGTAGTTTCACTACAAAATATCAATAGAAAATACATTTATAGAAACAATAGTTACATTAATAAATTAAATTCAAAGCAATTCTTTTGAGATCAAACAAAAACATCTAATCACTTGTTTTAATACCTAGTCCATAAAAAAACTTGTAACAGAAAAAATAATTCCCCATTTCTAACTCCACCTAGCTGTAATTCAGCTGGCTCTTGAGCAAGGAATTTCATTGTCCAATCCACCCTCCCTTGAACTTGATTGAAACCATTCTAGGCTATTTCACCAACACGCATTATTGTTTTTTATGACTGCCCTTGGTTTGATTTTGTTTTATTTTCAATTACAACCTACTGCGATCTGAAGGAGTCATTATTCTCTTTCTTTTTGCATCTAGTCAGATCCACTAAGAGAAAGAAAGAAGCCCAGATTCAAATTAACCCATTCAGTCCAGTAATAGAAGTGTGAACATTCTCCATGCACTCATATGTCCTGGAATAGCTGACTCATATAGATGTATGCATAGTGCTACGGCTAATAGCAACAGGGAATGACTCATGATCTGTGTTCCAATGTACTGGAAATTTGAGGTAAGTTATCATTACCTCTGGTCATACACTTTCAAAAGACACACAGATTAAAATAAAAAACAGAATTGCCCATTTTTATAGATGAATATGTAGATAGTCTTATTCACACACTCACATAAATTTCTTCTGGGACATTCAATGAGGAAAACAAAAAGATATGATCTTTATACACACACAAAAAAGTAATAAATCAGGATGCAACATTCCAGTTATCTAAGAAGAAGTTGATATACTTGTGAAGAATTCTCTCTTTAAATCCCTGTAACACTGTGAAACACTTTAATGACATCTATCATATTGTTTTGCATTATAGTTATTTATCTATTTATCCTACTCAGAGAATTATCTGAATACTAACCAGGGTGAACAAGAGTCTTAAATTCTGAAAGTGGCTGGATTTCCAAGAGTTAATTCTCAGTGAGTTTAGGACATGAAGAGGAAACTAATAATTTCATAACAATGGGCATAAGAGGGAAGACAGAAAGTTGATGTTAAGACTGAGAACATACAAGAGAGACTTAGAAGGTGGAACCAAGCACATTTTCCTGAGACTCTGTTGCACTGGGGAAGGAGTCTTATATAGAGTGTCATTGATGTTCCCATGGGCAGACTATCACAGACATTGACACAGTGTTTGGACATTTTGTAGACTGTAAGCCTTTAAATGTAAAGGATGTTGTATGTCTGACTTGTCATTCAGAGCAAGTAATTCCACTGTCCAATCCATCCTACCTCAAATGCCACCTCCTCTGTGAAGGTGACTTTGACAGATCCTCATATCAGCATTAATTGCTTGCTTTTTAGTGTTACCACAACATTTTGTTTATACCACTAGGATGGCCCTTGCTTCTCTATTTTAGAGCAAAATGGTTCTTTTTTGCCTCCACCAATAGAGTTCCTTAAAGGCTGAAACCGTATCTTATATTTATATCTACTGTGTTTTGCAACATGGAGCAGAAGCAATTCACAGATTCTTGAGAAGACCTGTCCACAAGTAGTAGAGACACTCAGCTAAGCCCAGCCTAGATGAGCTCACCTCTAGCCAGCTGATTGCTGTACGAGCTAAATGACTAGAGTTACACACCACTGAGACTTTTTTTTTTTTGTTTTGTCACTATATTATAGCAACAGCAAATGGATTCAAAAGATAATAAAAATAATAACCAATATCTATTCTGTTGAACAACAATGTAGCAGGAACTATGTTTCAGGAACTATTTTACATGGATGATCTCATTTTGCCCTAAACCATCCTAAGAAATAGATGTTGTTTTATGCACATTTATTAATAATAAACTAAATTAAAGTTAATACTGCTTTTAAGTAGAGAGACCAAGGTAGAAATTCAGACACTCTAATTCCACAAATTATGATTTTTGAACACTATGCTTTTCTAAAAGTATTAGAACATTGATGAAAATATTACTATAATTGCATATTACTATATGAAAATAATATTAAAAGTTAATGGTCTCTCCAATACAGCATAGTGTCTGGACAAGTATCACCATTTAAATGTGAAATAGATCATTGACTGTATTTTTCCTGGCAAGTACCCTGTAATCCTTAGAGCAAGGCTTTCTGGGACAGGGTAAATTGAAGAAAGTGACTTAGATTTAAGGTAAGCTATCATATTTCCTACCCTGAATAAATTTTTACCTGTTCATGCTTAGGTTTGCCTACACACTGAGAGATCACTAGGTTTACAGAGCAGGATCAGAATCTACCTACTCAACTAAAGAAATTAGAAAAGATGGCAAGACTGATGTACTTGTCCAGCCAAACTTCTAGAGACAGGATGAGCAGTCAGGCTCCAGTAGAGTGAATGTAGCAGATGATGCGACGTATTGCTGGGATTCCACCGACAGAACTAAGACTCTTATTCCTCTCACTCTCAGCACTATTAATAGTGTCTATAGCGTACAGTTCACAGTTGCGTCCTTCTCTGGAGATTGTCCTCCACCAAAGAGAGCTGCCTTGCCCAAGAGTATGTCTTCTTCCAAGCAGCTATATCCAATGACTGACTGGTACAAAGGCCTGGCAATAATTTTGTCGATATGACCCCAAAAGTACAGACAACAGAAGCAAAAATAGACAGATGACATTGCATCAAACTAAAAAGCTTCTGTACAGTAAAGGACACAATCAACAGAGTGAAGACATAAACTACAGAATGACAGAATATATTTGCAAACCATATATCTGATAAGGGGATTATTATCTAAAATATACAAGAACTCAAACAGCTTAATTATAAATAAATAGATTAATTAATTTTAAAAAATTAACTAATTAAAAATGTGCAAAAGACCTGAATAGATATTTCCTAAAAGAAGACATATAAATGGACAACAGCTATATTAAAAAAGTTCAGTATCATAAATTAGGGAAATGCAAATTAAAACCACAGTGAGCTATCCTATCACAAAAAATAATATGTCTTGACAAGGTTGTAGAGCAAAGAAAATTTTTATATACTGTTTATGGGAATGCAAATTAGCACAGCCATTGTGGAAAACAGTATGAAAGTTTCTCAAAATGTTAAAACTAGAGCTACCATATGATCCAACAATCTGAGTATGTGTGTGTATGTGTGTGTGTGTGTGTGTGTATATATATATATAAAGTGTGTGTGTGTATATATATATATATATATATATATATATATATATATATATATATAAAGTGTGTGTGTGTGTGTGTGTGTGATGGTTAATACTGATTGTCAACCTGATTGTATTGAAGGATACAAAGTATTGATCCTGGGTGTGTCTGTGAAGGTGTTGCCAAAGGAGATTAATATTTGAGTCAGTGGCCTGGGGAAGACAGACCCACCCTTAATCTGGGTGGGCACAATCTAATCAGCTGCCAACATGGTGAGAATATAAGGCAGGTAGAAAAATGTGAAAAAAGAGACTGACTTAGCCTCCCAGCTTACATCTTTCTCCTGTGCTGGATGCTTCCTGCCCTTGAACATCGGACTACAAGTTCTTCAGTTTTGAAACTCCGACTGGCTCTCCTTGCTCCTCAGTCTGCAGATGACCTATTGTGGGACCTTGTGATTATGTGAGTTAATACTCAATAAACTCATATACATATGTGTTTATATATATATAATATATATATATAAGCATGTATATTTCATTAGTTCTGTCCCTCTAGAGAACCCTAACATAATATACAAAGGATACGAATATTCAGTACATCAAAGAGATATCTGCACCTCCACATTCACTGCAGCTTATTCACAATAGCAACAATAAGGAATCAATCTAAGTGTCCATCAATGAATGAACGGATAGAGAAAATGTGAGATATATATATATATCTATTATATATATATAATAGTTTATATATATATATATATATATATAAACTATTCATCAACCTTAAACAAGAAAGAAATTCTGTCATTTGTGACATCATACATGAACCTGGAAGACATTATGTTAAGTGAAATAGGCCAGGTACAGTAATACAAATACTGCAGGATTTCACTTACATGTAGAATCTTAAAAAGTAAAACTCAGAAATCAGGAGAAAGGTTTACCAGAGGCTGGGATGGAAGATACGTAGTTGGGGAAAATGTTGGTCAAAGGATACAAAATTTCAGTTAGATAGGAAGAAGTTCAAGAGATCTACTGTACCTCATGGTGACTATAGCTAATGGCAGTACACTGTATACTTGAAAATGGCTAAGAGAATAGATGGGTTTTCATCACAAAGAATGATAATAATGAAGTAATGGACATGTTTAGTAGATTGATTTGTCCATTCCACGTTGTATACATAGGTCAAAATATTGTGTTGTAATCATAAATACAGACAATTTTTATACATCATTTTAAAAAAAGTCCAAAGGCTCAGAAACCTTGCTTTGATTATGGACAACTCTGGTCCATTTCCACTCTAGCACTGCCATAGTATCACGGAGGTTTCTTTGCCTATACATCAGTTTCAAATGTCTCTCTCCTCATCCTGCCTCCCAATTTGCTGTTCCAAATCTATCTTCTGTTCAACAATATATGCCATGGGGTCTGTTTCTTGGGAACCTAAGACACTGGGATGTGCTACCACATGGAGAAAGGGAGTATAAGGGAGTCCCATTTTTGTGCACAAGAAGGGAAAAAGGAAGTAGAAAGTATGGACCTCAGTCTTTAAGTCATAACATCCACCTACTAAGAAACATGACCCAATAAATGCTGTGTCTTCTCCATATTGGAAACTCTCTACCAAAAGAAGGAGTGACTATGGAGGATGCATAATTGTTTTAAGAATACTCGAAGTGTAGAGAAGGTGTTTAGATAGAAGTTCTATCTTCATTGCACAAAAGGAAAAATGGACAATGAAGGGGAATTATTTTCTCCCTTAAAAATTATTGTCCTTGAATTATAAAGAGTATGTATTTGCATTTTAAGGAAAGCAGAAGAAAATATTCAGAAAGTCTTTAAGGTTTTTAGAGCAAGTTATTTTTTAAACATTTAAAAACTGTAAAATAATTTCCATAATAGAAATGGGAACAAGAAAATAATTGATTAAAACCAACGAGCAATTAAAAATCAAGATACAGCAAGTCCTTAATTAATAAAAGAATTAAGCTCTAAAAGTATAATTGTAAGGTCAATGTTTAAAATTGAATACACTTGTCCTTCAGAAATAATTTTCCAAGGTATCTTTCAGGGAGTTTGTGATATAATAGGATAGAGAGACAAGAAAATAGAAAGTTGCATAATAGATAGTGCCGTGATTGGGTCTACTAAAAGGGAATGATTTTCCTCATTCCCATTGTTTCCATCCAGGTGGAAGGAGCTCAGTTACTCACACTTTTGGCCCCATATCCCTTTGCTTCGAGAAAAGTGGAGTGATTTAACCTAACTGATAAATTTAAGAACAGATGACACGTTCAGCTCAGCTTCATCTAATTTTTACCACTTGGAAGACACCAAGGTTTCCTCTGCTCCTCCATCCTGTAAGACAGCATGCAAGTTCAGAGACCTGAATAAGTCTGGTTAATTGTGGGATCCATTTAGCAGGTCCATTTGGCTCTTTTACTAGGCCATATCCTTCAATTTAGCATCTCCCATATTATTTCTCTTATTTTCTACCCTGGACAATGAAGAATAGGGATATGTATAATTTTATTTTAAAATTCCCTAAGTGTAAATCTTCTGGATCATGGGAGCATACAGAAGAAACATCTAAACCAATTTTGCAGGTGCAGGAAAGCTTTCCTTCTGAAGAAGTTTGACATTTTAAGTAGGCCATAAAGGTGAATAGCTAAAGTAAGATAATCCAACAAGAGAGGATGGCATAAAAAAAAAAAAAAAAAAAGCACTCTGGGAGAGAAAGATATTTATAAACATCATTCAGATCTTACTTTATTCAGAATTTTAGATTAGCCAACATATTCTAAGATTTTATTGAGTGCCTCTAATATACCTTTCTTTTATTTATATCCTATATTTTTCCTTATCCCACATTATCTTCCTACTCTATAATCTTATTTATTGATTAAATTTTAATCATGCTTCTTTCAGAATTGTATCTGTAGTAATAGATGTCATTTTTTTTTTTTTGGCTTAAGGCTATTCTGTTCTCAAATGTTAGACTCTGATATATTCTCTTTTCTCTTATTGCTGTTGGCTTACCTATTTATTCAACACACAGATCTTTAGACTGCCAAATGCTGGCTTACCAAATATCACCAATAGAACTTGGTAGATTGAGTTGATTATTTATCAGCACAGGAGAGAACACCATCTCTGCTGCACTATGGCCATGTCTCAGAGAGAAGATGGCAAGGCTAGAATTTACTGAGAATTGCAAGTTTGATTTAAGGCAGCTCTATCAATGTGAGGCACTTGACTGGGACTAGGTTAGAACTATGATACAATAGACTAAGACGGTGGAAACAGTAAACTAACATTTTGAGTACAACACTTCTAAAAATCTTAGAGCTCTCCCCTTTTCTGGCCTGAGACCCCTCCTCAGGTTGCCCATGTTTTCCATGGACAAAGTGTGGCTTCCAGGGATAACTCCTTGTGATGGGGAGGGGATAGCTACAGGCAGTACTGAGCAAGAAATCGCCACCTGTAGACACATGCCACTCAATGCCACGCCAGCTTTCTGGCCTGCATTCTCCACTCTCCTGCCCTCCCCAGCCTTTGGTCCACAGGGGAGAAGGGAGTGAGTGTGTGCATGGATGGGAAGCTGTTAAACACATCGACTCAGTGACCCAGCCTGAGGAGGCATAGCCTGTCTCCGAATTTCTGAGGGAACCCACACTGCCCAGCTGTCTATCCGAGGTGGGAGTCTGGGGGTTATAGCTCTATCCCAGGAGCTTTAGGCTTGAGAAGAGCCAGTCAACAGCCTTCAGTCCTGGTACCCAAAGGAAGAGGCCCCACCACACAGGAAGAAGAGGGTTTCAATGGCTGTAGTTGAAGTCTCACCCTTGAAGCCAGAACCATCTAGATTCTATTATTGGAGCCCTCACTGCAGCATTTGAGACTTTGAACATATTTCTTCTTATGTCTTCAAGCCCAAGTTTCTCCATTTCTAAAGCAGGATAGTGATACCTCAATTAGGGTATTGAGGCTATTCTCAACTGTCTGCCTCCCTTTCCTGCCTTTTCTCTTGGACAGCAGACCCTGGGGCCTGGGCCAGGCCACATCTCTGCTTGGGGCTAGAGCTGCAACTGCGGTAGGAGAGGGCTGGAGTGACACAGCACCTGAGTCAGTCAGTCAGGGCTGATCTTGCTGGGGTCTTGGCTGCAGGCAACTGTGATCTCCAGAATGGGACCCGGTGGATTCATGTCTTCAGTCCCTCTAATGGACTTGGAAGGACCTGAATCTGCTGTCATTCCACCCAGCCCAGCACCCAGTCCCACAGCTGTTCAAAGATGCCTCTTCCATTTAACCTGTCTTCAGTGGAATTTTCGCTTCTGAGAACCGTTCTCAGGGCTGGGAGCTACAAATGCTCTAGGTAAGAGCCCTGGCCTCAAGTGGGGGGCTCAAGGAACCTCTAGAAAAACCTTCAGTTCCTGCCCCAACTCCTACACACATTCAGTAGGTCTTCCTGTTTTCTCTGAGCCTGCTTCTGTTTTCTTTACAAACTGGGGC
The DNA here is from genome assembly GCF_002776525.5 of Piliocolobus tephrosceles. Lineage (NCBI taxonomy): Eukaryota > Metazoa > Chordata > Mammalia > Primates > Cercopithecidae > Piliocolobus > Piliocolobus tephrosceles. The sequence continues at coordinate 56,110,597 of NC_045455.1, forward strand.
AATAAAAGTATTTGACAAAGTTCAACATCTATTCATGATAAAACTCAGTAAAATAAGTATAGAAGAAAATTTACTCAACACAACAAGGGCCATTTATGAAAATCCCACAGGCAACATCATACATAATGGTGAGGAGTTGAAAGCTTTTTTTCTAAGATCAGAACAAGACAACATGCTCATTCTCACAACTTCTATTCAATATAATACTGAAAGTCCTAGCCAGAACAATAACACAAGAGAAAGAAATAAAAGGCATCCAAATTTGAAAGAAGTAAAATTATCTTTCTTTGAAGATGACATAATTGTGTATCTACAAAGCCCTAAAGATTTCACCAAAAAAAATCTTACAACCAATAAACAAATTTAGTAATATTGCAAGATATGAAATCAACATACAAAACTTAGTAGCATTTTGTTTGTTTGAGATAGGATGTCAATCTTCACTCAGGCTGGAGGGAAATGGTGAAATCATGGCTCACCGCAGCCTTGACTTCTAGGGTTCAATCAATCCTCCCACCTCAGCCTCCTGAGTAGCTGGGATTACAGTTATGTGCCATCATACCTGTATTTTTTTGTATTTTTTTGTTGAGACAGAGTTTCAACATGTTTTCCAGGCTGGTCTTGAACTCCTAGGCTCAAACGATCTATCTGCCTCTACCTCATAATATGCTGGGATTACAGGCATAAACCATCACACCGGCCAATAGCATTTCTTTATACCAAGAATGATTTAGCTAAAAAGTAAATCAAGAGAATAATTACATTTAAGATAGCATCAAACAGAATAAAATACTTAGAAATAGATTTAACAAAAGAGGTGAAAAATCTGTACACTTAAAAACTGTAAAACATTGGCTGGGCGCGGTAGCTCAAGCCTGTAATCCCAGCACTTTGGGAGGCTGAGACGGGCGGATCACGAGGTCAGGAGATCGAGACCATCCTGGCTAACACGGTGAAACCCCGTCTCTACTAAAAAATACAAAAAAAAACTAGCCGGGCGAGGTGGCGGGCGCCTGTAGTCCCAGCTACTCGGGAGGCTGAGGCAGGAGAATGGCGTAAACCCAGGAGGTGGAGCTTGCAGT
>NC_045455.1:56111778-56295664 GCF_002776525.5 Piliocolobus tephrosceles
AAAAAAAAAAAAAAAAAAAAAAAAGTGTAAAACATTAATGAAAAAATTGAAGAAGACACAAATAAATGGAATAACATCCCATGTTCACAGACTGGAAGAATGAGTATTATTAACATGTCCACATTACCCAAGGTGATTTACAGATTCAACACAATTCCTATCAAAATTGCAATTATATTTTTGCAGAAATAGAACAAAACAATTCTAAAATTTATATGGAAACTTTAAAAACCCCAAACAGTCAAAGCAATCTTGAGAAAGAAGAATAAAGTTTCTAATTTCAAAGCTGTAGTATTCAAAACAGTATGGTGTATGGTGCTAGCATAGGAACAGGCACATAGTCCAATGGAACACAAGAGAGTTTACAAATAAACTCAAGCATATATGGTCAACTAATTTTCACAAGTGTGACAAGAATAGACACTGGAGAAAGGACAGTTTCTTAAACAAGTGGTGCTGGGGGAACTAGATATCACTGTGCAAAAGAATAAAATTAGACCCTTACATTCCACCACACACAAATATCAACTCAAAATGAATTAAAGACTTAAGTGTAAGATCTGAAACTTATAAAACTCCTAGAAAAAAAAAAATAGGTGAAAAACTCCTTTACATTAGCTTTGGCAATGTCTTTTTGGATATGACACCAAAAGGTTAGGCAACAAAAGCAAAAATAAACAAGCTGGCCTCTATCAAACTAAAAAACTGCACAGCAAAGGAAACAGTCAGCAAAATAAAAAGTCAACCTCTGGATTGGGAAAAAATATTTGCAGAACACATTTCTAAACAAGAGCTAAATATCCAAAATATATTATATAAGGAACTCACACAACCCAATGACCAAAAAACAAATCACCTGATTTTAAAATGGGCAAAGGACCCAAATAGTCTTCCAAAGCAGACATAGAAATGGTCAAAAGTTATATGAAAATGTGCTGTTATCATTAATCATTAGGAAAATGCAAATCAAAATCTGGTATCTATTGAGTTCCCATTATATTTCAAGAAGTTTGGAAAGTGCTTAACGTGAATTATCTCTTTTAGTTCTCAGGACAATTCCATAAAGTAAATATTATTAGTATCTCCATTTCATAGGAAACTAAGAATCAGAAAAATTAAAAAATATATGACTTGAAATGGCTAAACCAGAATTTGAATTGAAGGCTTTTATCAGATTTCAGAATGCATGACATCTTTAAGGTCAAATATTACATTTCACTTGTTTATATATCCTAGGAATTATAATAGTGCCTAGTATACATTGGGACTTTAAGACATATTTATAAAGCAAGCACTATTTTTGATCATCAATAATACACTTCACCAATACTAGATCTTCAATAATATACTACAAAACATACACTGGTTAAAATTAGACAAATATAAAAATGCTTATTTTTCATCTAAGTGCCTGCAGAAGTTTCAAACAAAGTTTGACATCTTCTCTATACAACATCAAGTTACACTGGCTGAAATAGTTTGTCTGTAAGATGACTGCATCCTTTCAATTACATTTTACCTTAAAAGTTTCTGATAAAACGTGTCAAATATGTGTTTTCCTTATCTGATGAAAACAAGCAATTAAAAATATTGACACATAGTTCGCCCCGCGCCGTGGCTCACGCCTGTAATCCCAGCACTTTGGGAGGCTGAGGCGGGCAGATCACAAGGTCAGGAGATCAAGACCATCCTGGCTAACACGGTGAAACCCCATCTCTACTAAAAAATACAATATATATATATATATTTACACACACACACACACACAAAAATAGCCGAGCATGGTGGCGGGAGTCCGTAGTCCTAGCTACTCCAGAGGCTGAGGCAGGCGAATGGCGAGAACCCGGGAGGCGGAGCTTGCAGTGCGCCGAGATTGCGTCACTGTACTCCAGCCTGGGCGACAGAGCGAGACTCCGTCTCAAAAATAAATACATAAATAAAATAAATAAAATAAATAAATATGGAGACATAGTTGCTCTTGTCTCAAGGCAAAATACTTTGATTCTTTCTGGTTCTAAAGGCTGTTTTGTGCACAGAGCTTTTCATGCTGAGTTGATATTATACCCTTTGCCTTTCGCAATTATAGAGAATTAATAACTGATTACATACACTGAAATATCTTGTCAGATATGCAATCCTGTTTCCAAAGTAAAATGACAACCAAACAAACAAAATGCAAAGTAATACAACTCCCAGCCCAGGCTGGGTCCCAAGATATATTATACCCAGCAAATATCAAACAATATTTAACTAATAGACTTGTCAGGAAAGACAAACATCCCACAGGGGCTACCTTGTTAATAATGATCAAACTGTGACACCCATAAATTTTATTCTAAGGACTTTGTAAACTAATCACATTCCCTGTTCATTTCTTTCCTGTCTTGAGGGTGGCAGATCACACTGGAAGGTTACAAGGTATTATTTACATTTTGAAAGTCCTTGCCAAATGAAAATATGAGAAGCTGAATAGTTATCAGCCCTTATAAATTATTGTAACTACTTTTTCTATACTGAAAGAAGAGTGTTGACTGCACAGTGTTATAATGATGTTAAAATTTGCTTGTTTTAATCATTTTACAACTAAGATACTGAACATAGCTATTAATAAGTAATTATACCATTTATCCTTATTTGTTTTCCCGTGACATTCTTCTTTTATCTTTGGCAAATTTTACAAATTGAAGATGCAGAAATTCTTACCCACCTAACATTATCCTTATTCCTGTTTTAGAGTACTCATCAAAAAAAAAAAAAAAAGAAAGAAAGAAAAAAAAAAGAAAAAGGAAAAAAGCCTAATGAAAATAAATTAGCCTCTTCCAAAGGGAACAGATAATCCAAGATGTGAATGTAGTACTTAGAAATTTTAGATACTTTCAAGTCAGAACCAACCACTGAATGACTCATTAGGCTTTAGTAACTTGAAAGCCCTGGATCTTCAGTATAACCTCTTAAGAACATGATGTGCCATTTATTTATTTATTTATTTATTTATTTTATTTATTTATTTATTTATTTATTTATTTATTTATTTATTTATATCCAAGTTTTACTATTTATTGTATATCTGATTGTCTAAAATGATAGGACAAAAATAATTTGAGAAGCTTCTCTCTTCTTATCTATATTTATTACTTGACTTGTATCATTACCTTCAAGTAAACAATAAATTTAGCAAGGTTAGGATCCTGAAGCCTAAAAAGATAATAATTCTTCCTTTGGAGCTTAATGTAGCATCAGAGAAGAACGTGAACACTGGAATGAAATGGTGAAGTGGTTGGCTACCTCATAAACCTATTACAATAACTTTTCACACCGAAATCTTAGCATTTCACTTCATTCCATTGCAGAAAAAGAATGCATGGAGGGAGGAAACATGGGTGGAAGGAGGACTTTGATAAAAATTCGTTTATAAAAGAAAGCCAGTGATCTAATAAATAGTAACATAGATGTAAAATCATGGCAAAGTCTTGTCATTACATCAGTAAATCTGTGGTGCTCTTTCATTTTACAGGTTGCATTGAAATACCCAGGTATACAACCTCTTTCTGAAGTTAAACAATAAATAATACATGCAGAATACAGAGAAGGGCAATGTATCAATGGTATTTCTTCCATCCACTTCAATGTTATCACAATTAATGGTATCATCAATAGTTATCTGCCTCTGGTAAGAACCATTAAATTATTCACACTGTGGCTTTCATCTCCCCACCATCCCTCACACAATTACACTTGCCCACATAAACAGATTCACCCTGCTTCCATATAGCACCCTATTTTCCTTAGGCTTTTTTGAGAAACACTCTCAAAATAGGGATGGTAAAAACACATCATTTTCCCCTTTCCTGTTTGAATTCTATGATGTCCACCATTGTCAAAGACCCAGGACCTTGGTCATCTCTTCCACACAAAGCCTAGAATTTCAAACACTCTACTGGCTTCAACTCTCACAAATAATGAAACCTTGATTCCCACTACGTCCTTGAACTCTGCTAAGTCAATCAAACCCACTAAGACTGCTATTACCTCTTCTGCCGAAGGTACGCTGTATCCTTGTAATAATATGTTGGCTGTTTCAACATAATATGATCACACTAAGAGCCTTTAAAATAAAAAAATCAAAAGCCCTGTGTACTTTCTACCAAAGAGGAAGGAAGCTTACTCTCTTCCTTGCCTTTATGTTACTGCATTGTTTGGCTCTTTAAAAATGTCTGCAATATATTTTAAGTACTGATTAGAGCATTTTAGTGAAATAGCCTTTTCGGGTTGTATTTACTGTTTTCACTCTCCCTGGGATTCACATGTAAGACCACAAGGGGGTTTATTAGCATCAATTGGGGTGCCAGTGTTGTTTATGGTTTCCCCTCTCTTGTGAATACTCAACATGCAGTTGGAGGAACTGCCACATGTCAAAATCTCACCCTTTCTTCCCATTGGGTGATATTTTTCAAGAAGATTCCATTTTGGCCAACTCATGCATTCTTCTAGTCAGGCTTCACATATATTAATCCTAAATGGCCAAAGGTTAGTCTCAAACTAAGAATTATTTTACTATGCACAAATACATAAAAAGTTGTTATATTCTTTTGTTTCCTCCATTTAACAATGTTCTTGTCTTTACTCTATGTCCCTAATTAATAATTAACCCTAAGTTGAAAGGAGGGAAGAAGTCTGACAAGGTGACAGAGAGAATACATGTAACAGTCAAAGAAAAAATATGCTAATAAGTCAGCCTCACTAATGTGAATAAATTATTTCCATGACCCTTTTCTGTAATCACTTCTGTCAAGTAATCACAATGTGCCCTAAAACTTGATAGTTAAATTAAAATCAGCAACTTTCATTGAGTGTTGCAGTAATTTCGTATTTCCAGTCACAATAGCATGATGTTGTGTGGTTGCAGGGCACTCATTTGTTCATCCCTTCATTCATTTAACAGCATATATTATATGCTCATTATGTTCTGGACGGATGTGAATATAAGTAATTGCACTATCGCAGGTTAAGGGAAGATGAGCAGTTTGGACCAGAACCAATGGGAGTACAAAGGAGAGTGTAATCAATTCTGCTTGGTTGCGTCAGAGAAAACTTAACAGAGGAGAACACACAAGAGGTTTGTTCTTGCAGGATAAAAGTTTTAGTCTATCAAGGGAACAGTAAGAAAGAACATTACAGACAGAATGAAAGTTTGTGCAAGATATGAAATAATGAAACTTGTCCAAAGAACTGTAAATAGATCCATATACTTGGGAAGCCTTAGAAACTGCAGATTTTGGTGTCAGAAAAGCTGGATTTGCATACAGCTCCAACATTTACTGCTTTGGTAATTTTGGTCAGATCACTTAATCTTCCAACACTTCTATTTTACTCATTTTGAAAATGAGGATAGCAATGGTATACACCTCAGATTTTGGGGTATGGATTGAATAGCATATGTCATTTTACAGAGTTTTACACTGCTTTTGGCATGTGGAAAATACCATACAATTGCAAGAAGTTGTCAGAGTTGAAGCTGTCATCATGGTTGTTGCTGTTAACATAGGAAAAAAGAGGAGATAAAGTTGAAGAGGATTGTGGATGTTCTGCTAAGACATCTGACACACATATTTTTAAATGTTAATTTAAAAGTTAATTTCATTAACAACATTTTTCAAAATTGAGTGAAATCCATCCTTAAACCTTAACATCTTTTATATGTACAACTTAAACTTCTAGTTATATTTCTGTATCAACCTTCAATACTTTCACTAATCCTTTCCTTGGCCCACATTTTTACAATTGTCAATTTACTGTTATGTTTAATCATGTAATTCTAAGCATTTTCCCAAGATGCAAAAATTAATTTTCATTTTCATCTTCACTTGCAGTCATTTCTGTGAATGAGGAATTAAACTTTTAACTTGACACTTTCATTGTAAAACGTCCCAGACCTCTTTTTGTCAATCTTCATTTTTATTTCACCATACTCATTTGTTCAACTGATTAATAGTTAAGAAAACAGAAAAAATACTTTCATATGCATGCTTTAATAGAACTACAAGGCTGACATAATTATATTAATTTATGGCATATAAATAGAGCTTTCATTATATATTGTCAAAAATCATGTTTTTAAATAAATGTTTTAAATAAATATCTAAAACAAAAATCATGTTTTAAATGAATGTATACAGATTATTTGATTCAAATATCCTGGTTTGAAATTTTTTTAAAAAAGCTATCTGTGGAAGCTATCAGGAAGACATTTATGCATGAAAATGATTTTAGGTCTGAATAGCATCATGCAAAAGTATACATTTTTTACTATATTTCAAAATAGTCATTTCCCTCTCACCCATGATATATTTACATTGCCAAATTCCTCCTACTGAACTAGCAAAAACTAAAAAAAAAAAAATCAGACACAAAGATGTTTAAAGAAAAATATATAATGCAAAGTAGTTACACTTTGCATGTATGCAAGAATACTACCTTTAAATTTTTCCCATAGTAAAATCATTTTTTAAAAATTATTTTTAAAATAACATTGTCTTGGGATTAAGAGGAATGAAACCTTAAATATTGAGGAGTATATAAAGTAGGGACATTTCAGCATACTTACTGTGATATCATTTATATACCATAAAATTCACCCATTTAAATGATTTTAGTATATTAAATGATTTTAGTATATTAACAGAATTAGGCAACCACCCCACAATCTAAGTTTAAAACACAGATTAATCACTCCTACAAAAACCATGTACCCATTACAGACAGTCCTAATACCCTCTCCAGCCCTAGGCACCATTATCTATTTTCTTTCTATCAATTTGCCTGTTCTGAGCATTTCATATAAATGGAATCATACAAACGGTCTTTCATAATTGGCTTCTTTCCCTTAGTGTAATGTTTTCAGGGTTCATTCATTTTGTATCATACATCAATAATTAATTCCTTTAATTTCTGAATAATATTCTTTGTGTTAATATAGCACAATTTTTTTATCCATTCATCAGTTGATAGATGATATGGTTTGGCTTTAAACCCACCCTAACCTCATCTTGAATTGCAGCTCCAATAATTCCCACATGTTGTGGGAGGGACCCAATGGGGGATAATTGAATCATTGGGGCAATTTAGTCCATACTGTTCTCACAGTAGTGAATAAGTGTCATTCAATCTGATGTTTGTACAAGGGGTTTCCCCCCCCTTTTTTTTTTTTTTTTTTTTTGGTTCTGATTCTCTCTTGTGTGCCACAATGTAAGACATGCTTTTAACCTTCTACCATGATTGCGAGGCCTCCTCAACCACGTGGAACTGTGAGTCCATTAAATCTCTTTTTCTTTATAAATTATCCAGTCTCAGGTATGTCTTTATCAACAGCATGAAAATGGACTAATACAGTAAATTGGTATCAATAGAGTGGAGCATTGCTGTAAAGATACCTGGAAATGTGGAAGCAACTTTGGAACTGGGTAACAGGCAGAAGTTGGAACACTTTGGAGGGTTCAGAAGAAGAAAGAAAAATGTGGGAAAGTTTTGAACTTCCTAGAGACTTGTTGAGTGGCTTTGATCAAAATGCTGATAGTGATATGGACAATGAAATCCAGGCAGAGGTGGTCTCAGACGGAGATAAGGAACTTTTTGGGAACTGGAGTAAAGGTGACTCTTGGTGTTTTAGCAAAGAGGTTGGCAGCATTTTGCCCCTACCCTAGATGTCTGTGGAACTTTGAACTTGAGGGAGATGATTTAGGGTATCTGGCAGAAGAAACTTCTAAGCAGTAAAGCATTCAAGAGGCAACCTGGGTGCTGTTAAAAGCTTTCAGTTTTAGAAGGGAAACAGAGCATTTGCAGCCTGATAATGCAATAGAAAAGAAAAACGTGTTTTCTGAGGAGAAATTCAAGCAAAAATTTGCGTAAGTAATGAGGTGCCAAATGTTAATCACCATGACGATCAGAAAAACATCTCCAGGGTATTTCAGAGAACTTTCTAGCAGCACTTCCCATCACAGACCTGGAGGCCTAGGAGGAAAATATGGCTTTGTGGGCTGCGTCCAGTGCCCCACTGCTGTGTGCAGCCTAGGGACTTGGTGCCCTGAGTCCCAGCTGCTCTAGTCATGGCTAAACGGGGCCAAGGTGCAGCTTGGGCCATGGCTTCAGAAAGTGCAAGCCCAAGCCTTGGCTGATTCCACATGCTGTTGATCCTGTGGCTACACAAAAGTCAAGAATTGAGGTTTAGAAACTTTTGTCTAGATTTCAGAGGATGTATGGAAACACCTGGATGTCCAGGTAGAAGTTTACTGCAAAGGCAAGGCTGTCATGGAGAACCTCTGCTGGGGCAGTGCAGAAGGGAAATATGGCATTGCAGCCCCCACATGGAGGCCCCACTTGGGCACTGCCTAATATGGAGCTGTGAGAAGAAGGCCACCATCCTCTAGATCCTAGAATGGTATGTCCAACAACAGCCTGCATTGTGTGCCTGAAAAAGATGCAGACACTTGATGCCAGCCCATGAAAGCAGCCCAGAGGGAGACTGTATCCTGCAAAGTCACAGGGCCAGAGCTGCCCAAGACCGTGAGAACCCACCTCTTGCATCAGGGTGACCTGGATATGAGATATGGAGTCAAAGGAGATCATTTTGGAGCTTTAAGATTTCAGACTTGCATGGGGCCTCTAGCCCCTTCATTTTGGCCAATTTCTCCCATTCAGAATGGGTGTATTTAACAAATGCCTGTACCCCCATCATATCTAGGAAGTAGCTGACTTCCTTTTGATTTTACAGGCTCATAGACATAATGGACTTGCCTTGTCTTAGATGAGACTTTGGATTATGGACTTTTGAGTTAATGCTGAAATGAGTTAACACTTTGGGGGACTGTTGAGAAGGCATGATTGGTTTTGAAATGTGAGGACATGAGATTTGGGAGGGGCCAGGGCAGAATGATATGGTTTGGCTGTGTCCCCACCCTAATCTCATCTTGAATGGTAGCTCCCATAATTCCCTCATGTTGTGGGAGGGACCCAGTGGGAGATAATTGAATAATAGGGGTGGTTTTACCCATACTATTCTCATGGTAGTGAAAAAGTCTCACGATATTTTTATAAGGGGTTTCCCCTTTTACTTGACTCTGATTCTCTCTTGTATGCTGCTATGTAAGACATGTCTTTTGCCATGATTGTGAGGCCTACCCAGCCACATGGAACTGTGAGTCCATTAAACCTGTTTTTCTCTATAAAATACCCAGTAGTGGATATCTCTTTATCAGCAGCATGAAAACAGACCAACACAATGAACATTTGAGTTGTTCCTATATTTTGCTTATGATAAATGATGCTATTATTACCACTTAGATACAAATTTTGCATGCATGTACATTTTAATTTAACCTGGTATATACAGAAGAGAAGCATTGTCATAAATTAAATACTATGCTTAACCTTTTGAGAAATTGCCAAACTGTTTTCCAAACCACTATACCATTTTACATCCCCACCTGCAATGTGTGACGATTTCAACTTATTAATATTTTATTAATAAAAACTATCAGTGTCTGCTGGAATGAACTATATCCCATCAGGACTTGTAAGAATTCATTCTCTTGTATTTTTGACATTTTCTAGAAGGGTTACTGACTTTGTGATGCGAAGTTATTGCCCATGCACCTACTTGTAACAGTCTGTCTTTGCTTATAGCTATCCTAGTGAATGTAAGGTGGTACTGCACTGGGGTTTTAATTTTTTATTCATCACTTTCTCTTACAATCCATTTTGTTTTTTGATGGGCTAGTAGATATATCATCTTTTATTCCTGATTTTAGTCATTTGAATCTCTCATTTTGTGGGTCTAAATTGACCAATGATAGCTTTTCAATACTGTTGGTCTTTTCAGGTAATCAACTTTGATTTTGTTGATTTTCTCCATTATCTTTCTATTCACTATTGATTTATTTTTCCTCTAATATTTATTATTTTTTCCTTCTATTTTTCTGGGTTAGGCTTGGTCTTTTCTGTTTGTTTTTTAATGTGGAATGTTAGGTTAGTGATTTGAAATTCTTTTTTTTTTTAACATAGATGTTTACAGCAATAAATTTCCCTCTGATTATTGCTTTTGTGTATCCCATGAGTTTTCATATATTGTGTTCATTTCTTTCCTTTTTCCCAAGGTGCTTTTTAATTTCTCTCGTGATTTCTTCTTTGAACAAGAAATTGTTATGTAAGACTATGTTGCTTAATTTCCATATATTTCTGAATTTGCCAAATTTGCTTCTGCTATTGACTTTTTATTTTATTCCAATGTAATTAGAGAACATATTTTGTATTATTTCAATCTTTTTTAAGTTTAATGACACTTGTTTTATGGCCTGAGTGGTTAACAGCCAGTAGAAAACTTACATATATGCAATCCACGTTTTAAAGAAATACTCTGTTTTATAATTTAAATCAATGTAGTTATACTATTTGTAACATCATAAAGTACTATTGTTGCCTTTGATAACTTTGAATCCATTAATGCTTGTATACATGAATTAGGACTTAAATGCATAAATACCTATCCTTTCTAAATACATTTATTTTTATTTTATCCTTTTGATTAACAAATAATAATTGTACATATTTATGGGTTACACAGTGAAGTTTCAATATATTTAATGTACAGTGATCCCATCAGGGTAATCAGAATATCCATCATGTCAAGAATTTATCATTTCTTTGTGTTGGGAGTATTCAATATCTTCCTTTCAGCTATTTAAAACTCATTAAATAATAGTCTTGACCATAGTCACCCTGAAGTGGTATGTAACCCTACAATTTATTCCTCCTACCTAGCTATATTTTGTATTCTTTAATAAATCTCTTCCTATGCCTCTCTTCCCCTACCCTTTTCAACTTCTAATATTCTCTGTTCTACTTTTTATTTTTATGAGATCAACTTATTTTTAACTTCCACATATGAGTGAGAAGATGCAGTGTTTGACTCTCTATGCCTGTCTCATTTCACCTAACATAATGTCCTCCAGTTTCATCCATGTTACAGCAAACCTTTCTAAATCTAATGCTTATATCATCCTGTCCTTACACTTGAGACTGTCTCTGTTTTCTTTGAGATATTGTCACTTTACCAGGAGTAGGCAGTAAACACTAATTTATTGCTTTTAAAAAAACTTGCTTTCCAAATTCTTCCATAAAATATCAAATATTTTCAAAAATTATTAGTGGAGGAAATGTAAGAACAGCATCAAATGCTCTACATTACACTGGTAGACTAAAACTAGCCTCATCCATATTTATAACTCTATCTATAACCCTCTCCTCTACTCTCATCTATAGGCACATCTATGCTTAGCATGCAGTGTATATCCAATATGAATGTTGGTTTGTCTTTTCAGAAAGTCCAGTCATACTGTCATCAACTGAAAAATATCTACAAGAGCCGAAGTTTTTCTCATAAAAAGAGAGGAGAACTCTTTCTGAGTGGACACTTCTCTCCAGGAAACATAAGAATTTGGAACTCCAGACAAATCCCACAACATGTGCCACTGAAGCAGACTATAACTTTCCCCAAAGAGAAGAAAAAGATCAACAGGTACAATAAGTTTATAATGTTATAAACTTTTCCCAAAGAGAGGGAAAAGAAAAATAACTGCTAAACAGTAGGGTTGCCAGCAGAGCTTGAGAGGATAGAAAATGAACCTAATATAGAACTACCTAAAAATCAAGACAATGCAAATGTATAGAACAGAAAGATGGGCAGCAACTTCACATCACAAAGTCAGTAAACCTGATAGAAAATGAAAAAAAGTACAATGGAATGAATTCTTACAAAAAACTTGTCCTGATGAGATATATTTCATTCTGGCAGACATCAATAGTTTTTATTAATAAAATATTTATTCTATGTGCAGCACTGACAATTGTAACATATCTTTTAGGTCATGCATTTCCAAATGTATCACAACTTGTTCATTGTTCACATGTCACATTTTTAGTAAAAAACTCTTTCATTCTTTTCATTTCTGTTTTTCTTTTCTTTTTCAAGGTTTTATAACTATCTTTGTGTTCCATTTTGGTATTATAATTCATTTGGCCTCTTCCCTCAATTTTACTTTTATATTCTTCAGTGGTTTCTCCAAATTCTTATAATTGGTTCTGCAATTTTTATACTTCATAAACTTTTCAAACATTTGCTGAGTAAATACTCAAAACATATTACATGCTTTAAGAAAGTAAACACTGAGAAACATACATTTTACTTATGAATGCTGGTATACTCCACATTAGCATTAAAAGACATGGCGTATATGTAACATGTCAAGTATAGATATCCCAATCACGGTTTCAAAAATATTAATAAACACTCAAAAATGTATATAAAGGATATTCATCAGTTTTGTCAACATTTCTAAATTTATGGTTTTTACCTACTCCTGAGAGTCTTTTGTGATTCTTGGCTGAGGTAGTGACATAAATATATACTCAGCTGAACCTTGAAGAGAAATAAAGAAAACAATTCTGTAGTTTTGAAGAAGCAGAAGTTGAATTACTAGTAGAGCCTTAAAGCAAACACGTGGGACTAGAAATGTTTTTTCTGTTAAAGGAAGCTGTAGATAGACAATATGGGAAGTTTAGTGTATGATCTTACACAAATATAAGAGATATTTGGTTGGGAGCAAGATGGCCGAATAGGAACAGCTCCAGCCTCCAGCTCCCAGCACGAGCAATACAGAAGACGGGTGATTTCTGCAATTTCAACAGAGGTACCAGGTTCATCTCACTGGGGAGTGCCAGACAATCGGTGCTGGTCAGCTGGTGCAGCCCAACCAGCGTGAGCTGAAGCAGGGTGACGCATCGCCTCACCTGGGAAGCGCAAGGGGGAAGGGAATCCCTTTTTCTAGCCAAGGGAAACTGAGACACACAACACCTGGAAAATCGGGTAACTCCCACCCTAATACTGTGCTTTACCAAGGGTCTTAGCAAATGGCACACCAGGAGATTATATCCCATACATGGCCTGGAGGGTCCCACACCTATGGAGCCTCCCTCATTGCTAGCACAGCAGTCTGAGATCAAACTGCAAGGTGGTAGCAAGGTTGGGGGATCGGCGCCCACCATTGCTGAGGCTTAAGTAGGTAAATAAAGTCACGGGGAAGCTCGAACTGGGTGGAGCCCATCGCAGCTCAAGGAGGCCTGCCTGTCTCTGTAGACTCCACCTCTGGGGACAGGGCATAGTTAACAAAAAACAGTAGAAACCTCTGCAGATGTTAATGACCCTGTCTGACTGCTTTGAAGAGAGCAGTGGATCTCCCAGCACGAGGTTGAGATCTGAGAACAGACAGACTGCCTGCTCAAGTGGGTCCCTGACCCCTGTGTAGCCTAACTGGGAGACATCCCCCACTAGGGGCAGACTGACACCTCACACAGTGGGATACACCCCTGAGATGAAGTTTCCAAAGCAAGAATCAGACAGCAACACTCGCTGTTCAGCAATATTCTATCTTCTGCAGGCTCTGCTGCTGAAACCCAGGCAAACAGGGTCTGGAGTGGACCTCAAGCAATCTCCAACAGACCTACAGCTGAAGGTCCTGACTGTTAGAAGGAAAACTAACAAACAGAAAGGACATCCACACCAAAACTCCATCAGTATGTCACCATGATCAAAGAACAAAGTCAGATAAAACCACAAAGATGGGGAAAAAGCAGGGCAGAAAAACTGGAAATTCAAAAAATCAGAGTACATCTCCCCCTCTAAAGGAACGTAGCTCATCACCAGCAAAGGAACAAAGTTGGACGGAGAATGACTCTGACGAATTGAGAGGAGAAGGCTTCAGTTGATCAAACTTCTCAGGGCTAAAGGAGGAACTATGTACCCAGCACAAAGAAAGTAAAAATCTTGAAAAAAGAATGGAAGAATGGATAACTAGAATAATCAATGCAGAGAAGGCCATAAATGAACTGACAAAGACAAAAACCATGACACAAGAAACACGTGACAAATGCACAAGCTTCAGTAACCAACTGGATCAACTGGAAGAAAGCCTATCAATGATTGAAGATCAAATGAATGAAATGAAGTGAGAAGAGAAGTCTAGAGAAGAAAAGGAAAAAGAAATGAACAAAGCCTCCAAGAAATATGGGATTATGTGAAAAGACCAGATCTATGTCACATTGGTGTGCCTGAAAGTGAAGGGGAAAATGGAACCAAGTTGGGAAACACTCTTCAGGATATCATCCAGGAGAACATCCCCAACCTAGTAAGGCAGGTCAACATTCAAATTCAGGACATACACAGAACGCCACAAAGATACTCCTCGAGAAGAGAAACTCCAAGACACATAATTGTCAGATTCACCAAAGTTGAAATGAAGGAAAAATGTTAAGGGCAGCCAGAGAGAAAGGTCATGTTACCCACAAAGGGAAGACCATCAGACTAATAGTGGATCTCTCAGCAGAAACACTCTAAGCCAGAAGAGAGTGGGGGCCAATATTCAAAGTTCTTAAAGAAAAGAATTTTAAACCCACAATTTCATATCCAGACAAACTAAGTTTCATCAGTGAAGGAGAAATAAAATCCTTTACAGATAAGCAAATGCTTAGAGATTTTGTCACCACCAGGCCTGCCCTACAAGAGACCCCGAAGGAAGCACTAAACATGGAAAGGAACAACTGGTACCAGCTATTGCAAAAACATGCCAAAATGTAAAAGTATCACAATGACAGGATCAAGTTCACACATAAAAATATTAATCTTAAATGTAAATGGACTAAATGGTCCAATTAAAAGACACAGACTGGCAAATTGTATAAAGAGTTAAGACCCATCAGTTTGCTGTATTCAGGAGACCCATCTCACATGCAGAGACATACATAGGCTCAAAATAAAGGATGGAGGAAGATCTACCAAGCAAATGGAGAACAACAAAAAGCAGGGGTTGCATTCCTAGTCTCTGATAAAATAGACTTTAAACCATCAAAGATCAAAAGAGACAAAGAAGGCCATTACATAATGGTAAAGGGATCAATTCAACAGGAAGAGCTAACTATCCTAAATATATATGCGCCCAATACAGGTGAACCCAGATTCATAAAGCAAGTCTTTAGAGACTTACAAAGAGACTTAGACTCCCATACAATAATAATGGGAGATTTCAACACCCCACTGTCAACATTAGACAGATCAATGAGATAGAAAGTTAATGAGGATATCCAGGAATTGAACTCAACTCTGCACCAAGCAGACCTAATAGACATCTACAGAACTCTCCACCCCAAATCAACAGAATATACATTCTTCTCAGCACCACATCGCACTTATTACAAAATTGATCACATAGTTGGAAGTAAAGCACTCCTCAGCAAATATCAAAGAACAGAAATTATAACAAACTGTCTCTCAGACCACAGTGCAATCAAACTAGAACTCAGGACCAAGAAACTCAATCAAAACTGCTCAACTACATGGAAACTGAACAACCTGATCCTGAATGACTACTGGGCATGTAACGAAATGAAGGTAGAAATAAAGATGTTCTTTGAAGCCAATGAGAACAAAGATACAACATACCAGAATCTCTGGGACACATTTAAAGCAGTGTGTAGAGGGAAATTTATAGCACTAAATGCCCACAAGGGAAAGCAGGAAACATCTAAAATTGACACCCTAACATCACAATTAAAAGGACTAGAGAAGTGAGAGCAAACATATTCGAAAGCTAGCATAAGGTAAGAAATAACTAAGATGAGAGAAGAACTGAAGGAGATAGAGACACAAAAATCTCTCCAAAAAATCAATGAATCCAGGAGCTGGTTTTTTGAAAAGATCAACAAAATGGATAGAGCACTAGCAAGACTAATAAAGAAGAAAAGAGAGAAGAATCAAATAGATATAATAAAAAATGATAAAGAGGATATCACCACCGACCCCACAGAAATACAAACAACCATCAGAGAATACTATAAACACCTCTACACAAATAAACTAGAAAACCTAGAAGAAATGGATAATTTCCTGGACTCTTACACTCTCCCAAGACTAAACCAGGAAGAAGTTGAATCCCTGAATAGACCAATAACAGGCTCTGAAAATGAGGCAATAATTAACACCCTACCAACCAAAAAAAATGTCCAGGACCAGATGGATTCACAGCCGAATTCTACCGGAGGTACAAAGAGGAGCTGGTACCATTCCTTCTGAAACTATTTCAATCAATAGAAAAAGAGGGAATCCTCCCTAACTTAATTTATGAGGTCAACATCATCCTGATACCAAAGCCCGGCAGAGACATAACAAAAAAAAAGAGAATTTTAGACCAATATCCCTGATGAACATCGATGCAAAAGTACTCAATAAAATACTGGCAAACCAGATCCAGCAGCACATCAAAAAGCTTATCCACCATGATCAAGTGGGTTTCATCCCTGGGATGCAAGGCTGGTTCAACATACGCAAATCAATAAACATAATCCAGCATATAAACAGAACAAAAGGCAAAACCACATGATTATCTCAATAGATGCAGAAAAGGCCTTTGACAAAATTCAACAGCCCTTCATGCTAAAATCTCTCAATAAATTCGGTGTTGATGGAACGTATCTCAAAATAATAAGAGCTATTTATGATAAACCCACAGCCAATATCATACTGAATGGGCAAAAACTGGAAGCATCTCCTTTGAAAACTGGCACAAGACAGGGATGCCCTCTCTCACCACTCCTATTCAACATAGTGTTGGAAGTTCTGGCTAGGGCAATCAGGCAAGAGAAAGAAATCAAGGGTATTCAGTTAGGAAAAGAAGAAGTCAAATTGTCCCTGTTTGCAGATGACATGATTGTATATTTAGAAAACCCCATTGTCTCAGCCCAAAATCTCCTTAAGCTGATAAGAAACTTCAGCAAAGTCTCAGGATACAAAATTAATGTGCAAAAATCACAAGCATTCTTATACACCAGTAACAGACAAACAGAGAGCCAAATCATGAATGAACTTCCATTCACAATTGCTTCAAAGAGAATAAAATACCTAGGAATCTAACTTACAAGGGATGTAAAGGACTTCTTCAAGGACAATGACAAACCACTGCTCAGTGAAATAAGAGGACACAAACAAATGGAAGAACATACCATGATCATGGATAGGAAGAATCAATATCGTGAAAATGGCCATGCTGCCAAAGCTAATTTATAGATTCAATGCCATTCCCATCCAGCTACCAATGACTTTCTTCACAGAATTAGAAAAAAATGCTTTAAAGTTCATATGGAACCAAAAAAGACCCCACATTGCCAAGACAATCTTAAGTCAAAAGAACAAAGCTGGAGGCATCACGCTACCTGACTTCAAACTATACTACAAGGCTACAGTAACCAAACAGCATGGTACTGGTACCAAAACAGAGATATAGACCAATGGAACAGAACAGAGTCCTCAGAAATAATACCACACATCTACAGCCATCTGATCTTTGACAAACCTGACAAAAACAAGAAATGGGGAAAGGATTCCCTATTTAATAAACAGTGCTGGGAAAATTGGCTAGCCATAAGTAGAAAGCTGAAACTGGATCCTTTCCTTACTCCTTATACAAAAATTAATTCAAGATGGATTAGAGACTTAAATGTTAGACCTAAAACCATAAAAACCCTAGAACAGAACCTAGGTAATATCATTCAGGACATAGGCATGGGCAAGGACTTCATGTCTAAAACACCAAAAGCTACAGCAACAAAAGCCAAAATTGACAAATCAGATCTAATTAAACTAAAGAGCTTCTGCACAGCAAAAGAAACTACCATCAGAGTGAACAGGGAACCTACAGAATGGGAGAAAATTTTTGCAATCTACTCATCTGACAAAGGGCTAATATCCACAACCTACAAAGAACTCAAACAAATTTATGAGAAAAAAACAACCCCATCAAAAAGTGGGCAAAGGATATTAACAGACATTTCTCAACAGAAGATATGCATACAGCCAATAGACACATGAAAAAATCCTCGTCATCACTGACCATCAGAGAAATGCAAATCAAACCACAATGAGATACCATCTCACACCAGTTAGAATGGCAATCATTAAAAGTCAGGAAATAACAAGGGCTGGAGAGGATGTGGAGAAATAGGAACACTTTTACACTGTTGGTGGGATTATAGACTCGTTTAACCATTGTGGAAAACAGTAGGGCGATTCCTCAAGGATCTAGAACTAGAAATAACATATGACCCAGCCATCCCATTACTGGGTATATATCCAAAGGATTATAAATCATGCTGCTATAAAGACACATGTACACGTATGTTTATTGCAGCACTATTCACAATAGCGAAGACTTGAAATCAACCCAAATGTCCATCAGTGACAGACTGGATTAAGAAAATATGACACATATACACCATGGAATGCTATGCAGCCATAAAAAAGAATGAGTTTGTGTCCTTTATAGGGACATGGATGCAGCTGGAAACCATCATTCTCAGCAAACTATCACAAGAACAGAAAACCAAACACCGCATGTTCTCACTCATAGGTGGGAATTGAACAATGAGATCACTTGGACTCGGGAAGGGGAATATCACACACCGGAGCCTATTATGGGGAGGGGGGAGTGGGGAGGGATGGCATTTGGAGTTATACCTGATGTAAATGATAAGTTGAGGGGTGCTGATGAGTTGATGGGTGCAGCACACCAACATGGCACAAGTATACATACATAACAAACCTGCACGTTGTGCACATTTACCCTAGAACTTAAAGTATAATTTAAAAAAATAAAAAATAAAAACATAAAAACTTAAATAAATAAAAAAAGAATTTTTTAAGCAGATAACTGGTATAATTAGTGAAACAGGTATATATATGTATATGTGTGTGTGTGTGTATATATATATAGAGAGAGAGAGAGAGAGAGGGAGCGATAAGAGTATTCAATATCTTCCAGCTATTTGAAACTACATTAAATAATAGTCTTGACCATAGTCATCCTGAAGTGGTATGTAACCCTACAACTTATTCTTCCTACCTAGCTATAGCTTTGTATTTTTAACAAATCTCTTCCTATGCCTCTTCCTATGCCTCTCTTTCCCTACCCTTTTCAACCTTTAATATTCTCTGTTCTACTTTGTATTTTCATGAGATAACTTCTTTTTAGCTTCCACATATGAGTGAGAAGATGCAGTGTTTAACTCTCTGTGCCTGTCTCATTTCACAGATACACACACACATACACACACACACACACACACACATATATATATACACACACACACACACACTCACACACAGTTGTTGTCTTGCCACTGAAGAGTTTTCTAGAGGAGAGATAATAGATTTTCAACAGTCACTGAGAAGAATAAATGCAAGGTCTTTACTACTATTTATTAAAGGGCTAGATCCTATTGAGAAGGAAACTGGATTCTCCTCTAGCCCCCTCATACTCTCCCAGGTAAATTCTTAAAGGGTAAAGGGATGGAGGATGACTGGGCATGTTTACTTTATAGGAGTGTTTTCTCGACATTACGTGTTTCTCGTAATCATGGGATGCCTGGGAGCCACCCCTACAGATTCTAATAGAACTGGCCTGGAGCTTGGACTGGGAATCTTGTAAGGTCTCCTGTTAATTTAGGTACAGCCTAGATTGATAACCACTTCTCTATAAGAAAGTATACAGCTAGACATAGATAGATAGATAGATAGATAGATAGATAGATAGATAGATAGATAGATGATAGATAGATAGATAGATAGATAGATAGATAGATAGATACATTTTTTCCTTTAGATACACACACACACACACACACACACACACACACACACCCCAGTGAAAGTTCCAGAATTCTTTTACTGGAAATGTCTTAGAGATGGCTATTCTGGTTGGAAGGTAGTCTGGAGATGTGTCTGGAAGCTGCAACTTTTCAGCAAGAATATTATTTATTTATATTTTATTTGGAAGGGCTGTTAGTGGTGGGGCAAGTGATTGCCCCAAAACCCAAAAGCCTTTCTTGGCACCATTGCTGGTGAACACAAAAGCTGAACTCTGGATTGCATCATTCTCTCAGCATCTGTCATCTGTCCCTGACAATAAACAGAGCAAAGCCTTCATTAGTTCTGGTTTAGAAAAAAATTACCTGAGATTCTCTTCACTCTGATAAACACAGAAATTGTGAGGGAGAGGGAGAATCAAATGGGAAAGCAAGGAAGAGAATTAGAGGGGAAAGGAGAGACAGAGAAATTCACTTGCTGTGTATTGTTTTGTATGTTCTGTTATTTTCATATTCTATGGTCTCATAGGATCAGAATTGGGCTCCAGAATTTTAGAATACCAAAAGACTCCAGAATCTTTGAGTGTTTTGTATTTGCCTTCTCTTAAATGATTATACATTTTCCCCAAAATGTGCTTTCTGAACACCTATATATCCTGTCTTTCTGTCATAATCTATATCTTGTATATATTTTCAAGACCAAAATATAGCCTAGCCACATATGTTTCAAAACTGCTTTGATGCTGTCTACAGTGAGTTTAACCATCTTGCTCTTTATCAATAAACAGTACATTCTTTCCTTCAGGTCTTTGTTATGCAAAGAGGAAGAAAGAAAATTTCTTCCGTTTTGCATTTCTCAATGTACTAAACTGGAGTCTCACACTAGCTGAATATTTAGTTCTGCAATCAAAAAGGCCACACATTATAGTTGCTTCCTATAATGAAAGTTTCAATTGAGGTATTTCTAATATCTAAATTTTCAAAGAAAGGAAGATTTTCAGCTAGAAAAGACTTTATCAGTATCAAGGGAGAACAGTTCAGCCAGCAGTCTCTACAGGGCTTTGAAAATGTGAGAGTCTGTTCATCACTGTTTTCTTACATCTTGAATGTGTTTTCTTCAAACATTGGCTATGATCTCTTTTCTTTGATTTCATGCTGACAGTCCCTAATTAAATTACAAGTGATTGAGCCTTTCCCTGGAGTATCCATTGATCAGCAATTATACTTTTGTTTTTCTATTCAGCTGGCATACATAGATTTGTTGACTGAAGTAACAATTATCTTGTTTCACTATTGTTGTTCTATTGCTTGTCTAATTTTCTACAGCTACTTTTAGTACTATTGTACTAAAAAGTATTGTATTGTACAGTACTTTTGTACTATTACTTCTTATACCGTTGAGTAATAGTATTTTGTTTTCAAGGTATTAGGTATATATATTTGTGTAGATTTAACCATTTTCTTCTAACTTTCACATCTCAGTTTTCAAGTCGAACTTGTATTCAGTCTCTGTTGAAATTAGTGAAAAGTTTAAGAATCGAGGCATCAGATAGGCTATGTTTAAATCTTGAATAGCTTCCTAATTAGCTGTGTATCTTTGGAAAGTTACAGAACTTCAAAAGTCATGGTATTGTTCTTAACCTTACTATATAGCCATTGATAAAATCTTAAGAAAATGTATAGATGAGAGCATTTTTGTGGCCTATAAAACTCTATATAAATGTAATATATTTTATTATAAACTCTGTCATCAGCAATGGTCTTACTTTCAAAAGTAACAGGTAGTAACAGCATTCTATAATTTAAGAAGTATTTTTGGAAGAGTGCTCCAAACCACCCCACTCCTGTCAAAAACAAACAATTTTGCTTTTCAGCTTGAACTCATAGTCAAAATCCCACTAAGAGAAGTCATTATCCAGTTATACACATTTATATCCCCAGAGAGATGACAAATACTCAGCGACAGTGCTATTTTGAGGTTAAAAGCCTGGGTGCTGAGACAACGTTGCCTGGATTTAGATCCCGGCTCTGTCATTCACTAACTTTGAGAATTCAAGTGAGTTTGTCAACCTTTTTGTGCCTTAATTTCTCTGTGTGTAAAATGGCAATAATTATAGTATCTGCCTCATAGAGTTGCAATGATGTTTAAATGTATTAATAAACATTAGGAATTTAGAACAGAGGCTGGCACATCATTGACATTAAATAAAAGTCGTAACTCTTTGTTATTGTTACTAGTATTCATTCACCCATCTGCCTTACATTAGCTGTTTCTTACCCACTAGCTGCTACCCATCTGACATAGATAGCCAGTTCTCTTGAGGGAAGAGAGAGAGCCTCTCACATTGTTTTGTATTGTTTTATACTCAGTACCTGTTTTAAGAAAAAAACAAGGAAGTGAAACCAAAGACAGGCAGTCAGGTGCCAGGCCCGAAACCAGGCCTGAGCCTTCCTGGCCTAAACCTAGCAGTTAAAAATCAACTACATTGTATAAAAGAACATTTTAAAACTCCCTGTTCTGTTCTGTTTCACTCTGACAACCAGTGCATGAAACCCCTGTCACGTATCCCCTAGATTGCTCAATCAATCACGACCCTTTCATGTAAAATATTTAGTGTTGTGAGCCCTTAAAAGGGACAGAAATTGTGCACTCAGGGAGCTCAGATTTTAAGATGGTAGCTTGCCGGTGCTCCCAGGTGAATAAAGCCCTTCCTTCTACAACTTGGTGTCTGAGAGGTTTTGTCTGTGGCTCGTCCTGCTAGACTTCTTTGTTCCCTGACCAGGAAGCGAGGTAACTGGTGGTGGAGGCAGCCCCTTAGGCAGCTTAGGCCTGCCCTGTGGAGCATCCCTGCAGGGTACTCCAGCCAGCCTGAGCCACGTGATACAAAGAGCGCTCCCAGGTGGGCAATTGCCCCGGTGGAACGCCTCACCAGAGCAGCTCGTAGTAGGCCCCCACGGAGGATTAACACAGTGGCTGAACACCAGGAAGGAACTGTTACTTGGAGTCCGGACATCTGAAACTTGGTAAGACTAGTTTTTGAAACTTGCCAACTCCGTTTGAATGGAAGTGTGACCTGATCACCCATGGTGTGCCTGTATTGGCACTTTTGTTTTGGTTTTTACTTGACTTGAATTGCTGGATACTTTGGTTTTGGTTTTAACTTCACTTGAATTTCTTGGTATTCTGATTTTGAATTTCTTGGTATTCTGATTTTGGTTTGGTATAAAAGATAAAATTGTGTGTGTGCCCTCTTTACCCATTCTTTGTTTTGTGGTGAGTGTGTGTGGTGTGAGCATGGTATTTTGTCTTGAGAAAGCATGGGTCGGGTGCAAAGTAAGCCTACCCCATTGGGAACTATGCTAAAAAATTTCAAGAAAGGATTCAATGGAGACTATGGAGTCACTATGACTCCAGGAAAACTTAGAACTTTGTGTGAAATAGACTGGCCAGCATTAGATGTAGGTTGGCCATCAGAAGGAAGCCTAGACAGGCCTCTAGTTTCAAAGGTATGGCACACAGTAACTGACAAGCCAGGACATCCAGATCAATTCCCATATATAGATTCCTGGTTACAGCTAGGGTTAGATCACCCGCAGTGGTTAAGGGGACAGGCAGCAGCAGTACTAGTAGCAAAGAGACAGTTAGTTAAGGGACATTCTCGCTCCACCGTCCAAGGGAAGCCAGCACCTAAAGTTCTATCTGACCCAGAGCGTGAGGACTCATATCAGGAGATGGCACCAACAGTGCCCCTCCCTTATCAAGTGGAGAGGACCCCTTCTCCTGAGCCCACAACCCCTAGACCACCCAGAGTAGACAAGAAAGGAAGTGAAGCTGAAGAAAAACTCTTCCCTTGGTGGCCCATTTATGGCCCAAGACTGAAATCCAAACGCCCCTAAGAGAGCAACGATATACTGGGATAGATTAGAACAGACACATGGCAGAAAAACGTGCCTTTGTCTATCACCCATTCACTTCTGCTGACCTCCTCAATTGGAAAAATAACACCTTACACTGAAAAGCCTCAAGTTCTAATTGAGTTACTCCAAACAATTATCCAGACTCACAGTCTTACTTGGGCTGATTGCCACCAGCTACTCATGAACTTCTTTAACACAGATGAAAGGCAAAGGATGCTCCAGGCAGCAACTAAATGGATACAGGAGCATGTCCCCACCGATTACCAAAATCTCCAGGAACACATAAGAATTCAGCTGCCAGGAATGGACCCCCAGTGGGATTCAAATGAAGAACCAGATATGGAGAGGCTAAGATGGTACCAAAAGGCATTAATTGAAGGTTTGAAAAAAGGGGCTCAAAAGGCCACCAATGTAAAGTTTCTGAAGTCATCCAAGGAAAGGAGGAAAGCCCAGCCCAGTTCTATGAAAGACTGTGTGAGGCCTATCATATGTATGCTCCTTTTGATCCAGATAGTCCTGAAAATCAGCCTATGATTAATATGGCCTTAGTCAGAGCATGGAAAATATCTGGAGAAAATTGCAAAAACAGGCTGGGTTTGCAGGAATGAATACCTCGCAGTTACTGGAGATAGCTAATCAAGTATTTGTAAATAGAGATGCAACAAGCTACTGAGAAAGCCTTAAGGAGAGTGAATGTCAGGCCAGGAGAAATGACGATTTGCTGGCTGTGGCAATTAGAGGAATCCTCCCGAAAGGGCAGGGAAAGGGGGGTTCCAGGAAGAATGCCCAGTCCAATCACTCACATCTGCAGGGTAACCAATGTGCCTACTGTAAAGAAATAGGACATTGGAAAGATAAATGTCCCCAACTATAGGACAAGCAGGGTGATGCAGAACCAAAGACCTCAGACAAAGATGAAGGGACTTTGTTCTGTCTGGCTGAAGGGCTACTAGACTGAAGGGGACCAGGCTCAAATGCCTCCAAGGAGCCCATGGTCAGGAGGAAAATAGGGGTCAAGGACATTAACTTTTTGGTCGATACTGGAGCCGAACACTCAGTAGTAACAACCCCGGTGGCCCCCTTATCTAAAAAGACCATTGATATAATTGGAGCAACAGGAGTCTCCACCATGCAGCCTACCATGCACCTGCTCGGTGGGAGGACATAAAGTGACTCATCAATTTCTGTATATGCCTGACTGCCCCTTGCCTTTGTTGGAAAGAGACTTGCTTAGAAGGCTGAGAGCCACCATTTCCTTTACAAAACAGGGCTCTTTACACCTGAAGTTACCAGAAACAGAAGTCATCATGGCCCTTACTGTCCCCCAGGAAGAATAATGGAGACTTTTTCCAAAGGAGCCAGGCCAGGAAATAAAACTGGCTCTAGCTAAGCGATGGCCCCAGGTATTGGAGGAGGACAATCCTCTGGGGCTGGCAATCAATCAAGACCCCATACTCATAGAAGTTAAGCCTGGGGCCTAGTCAATCAGACAAAAGCAGTATTCAGTTCCCAGGGAAGCCCTTAAAGGAATACAGACTCATCTTAGACACTTAAAAGCCTTTGGAATTATAGTTCCTTGCCAGTCTCCAGGGAGAACCCCCCTCCTACATGTTTCTAAACCAGGGACCAAAGACTACTTACTTGCACAGGACCTAACACTTGGTAAACCAAGCTACAGTGACTCTGCACTGAACAGTTCCTAACCCTTACACACTGTTAGGATTGCTCCCAGCTGAGGATGGAAAGATACCTTCTTTAGCATCAGACTAGCTTCTGAGAGCCAAAAGCTGTTTGCCTTTCAGTGGGAAGATCTGGGGTCAGATGTCACCACGCAGTACACTTGGACTCGGCTTCCCCAAGGGTTCAAAAACTCCTCCACCATCTTTGGGGAGGTGTTGGCTCAAGACCTCCAAAAGTTTCCTGCTGAAGACCTAGGCTGTGTCTTGCTCCAGTACGTAGATGACCTTCTGCTAGGACACTCCATGGCAGTCGGGTGCAAAAGGGACAGATGCCATGCTTTGGCTCCTGGAGGACTGTGGGTTTAAGGTGTCCAAGAAAAAAAGCTCAGATCTGCAGACAGTAGGTATGCTCTCTGGGATTCACTATTCGAAAAGGGGAGCACAGCCTAGGGTCAGAAAGAAAGCAGGTCATCTGCAGCCTACCAGAACCTAAGACCAGAAGGCAAGTAAGAGAATATTTAGGAGCTGTGGGGTTTTGCAGATTATGGATTCCAAACTCTGTGGTGCTAGCCAAACCATTGCATGGGGTTACAAAGTGGGGCGACCGAGAGCCCTTTGAATGGGGGCCTCTACAACAGCAAGTCTTTTGTAAGTTAAAAGAAAAACTTATGTCAGCCCCAGCTCTAGGACTACCAGATTTGACAAAGCCCTTCACACTCTATGTGTCAGAAAGAGAAAAAAATGGCACTAGGAATTTTAACTCAAACTGTGGGGCCCTGGCCAACACCAGTGGCCTACCTGTCAAAACAACTTGATGGGGTTTCTAAAGGCTGGCCTCCATGTGTAAGAGCCTTGGTGACAATGGCCCTGTTAGCACAAGAAGTGGATAACATAACCCTTGGACAACACCTAAATATAAAAGCCCCCCATGCAGTGGTAACTCTGATGAATACCAAAGGACACCATTGGCTAACAAATGCTAGATTAACTAATTACCACGACTTGTTATGTGAAAACCTCCTCATGACCATTGAAGTCTGTAACACTTTAAATCCTGCCACCTTGCTCCCAGTATCTGACAGCCCTGTTGAACATAACTGTGTAGAGGTTTTGGATTCTGTTTATTCTAGCAGACCAGATCTTCGAGACCAGCCATGGGCCTCGGTAGACTGGGAATTATACGTGGATGGGAGCAGCTTCATCAACTCACAAGGAGAAAGGTGCACAGGACATGCGATAGTAAGCTTGGAAGATGTTATAGAAGCTAAGCCATTGCCCCAGAGCACCTCGGCCCAAAAAGCAGAACTCATGGCTCTAACTTGGGCTCTGGAACTCAGTGAAGGTAAGACTGTAAACATCTACACTGATTCTCGATATGCCTTTCTAACCCTTCAAGTACATAGAACGTTGTATGAAGAAAAAGGCCCATTAAATTCTGGGGGAAAGGACATAAAATATCAACAAGAAATTCTACAATTATTAGAAACAGTGTGGAAACCCCAAAAGGTGCCTGTCATGCATTGCAGGGGACACCAGGGAGTTTCCACCTCGGTGAGCCAAGGAAACTCCCGAGCAGACACAGAGGCACGAAAAGCAGCATCTCCTCCTTACCAGGCAATAGTCACAGCCCCCACTACTCCCTTAAACTCTTGATCTGGTGCCAACTTATTCTAAAGAGGAAGAAGATTTTCTTCAGGCAGAGTGAGGACAAACAATAGAGGAAGGATGAATAAAGTTACCAGATAGAAGAATAGCTGTACCACAGCTGCTAGGAGCCACAGTCAAGCTGGCTGTACATGAAACTACCCATTTAAGGCCAAGAATCACTTGAAAAGCTGTTAGGCCAGTATTTCTACATCTCACACTTGCCAGCTCTTGCTAAAACACTAGTGCAGCGATGCGTTACCTGTCGACAGCACAATGCAAAGCAAGGCCCCTCTGTGCCTCCTGGCATACGAGCTTATGGAGCGGCTCCTTTTGAAGATCTTCAAGTGGACTTCACAGAGATGCCTAAATGCAGAGGTAACAAGTATTTACTGGTTCTAGTGTGTACTTACTCTGGGTGCGTGGAGGCTTATCCAATAAGAACTGAAAAAGCTCGTGAAGTAACCCGTGTGCTTCTTCGAGATCTCATCCCTAGATTTGGACTGCCTCTACGTTGGCCCAGATAATGGGCTGGCATTTGTGGCTGACTTGGTACAGAAGACGGCAAAGGTGTTAGGAATCTCATGGAAGTTAAGTGTGGCTTACAGACCTCAGAGTTCCGGAAAGGTGGAGTGAATGAGTCGAACTATCAAAAATAGTCTAGGGAAAGTATGTCAGGAGACAGGACTAAAATGGATACAAGCCGTTCCTATAGTATTGTTTAAAATTAGGTGTACCCCCTCTAAGAAAACAGGATACTCCCGCTATAAAATTCTGTATCATAGGCCTCCTCCTATACTGCGAGGACTTCCGGGTACTCCGCAAGAGTTAGGTGAGATTGAATTACAGCGGCAGCTACAGGCCTTGGGGAAAATTGCCCAAACAATCTCAACTTGAGTAAATGAGAGGTGCCCAGTCAGCTTATTCTCCCCAGTTCACCCTTTTTCTCCAGGTAACTGTGTGTGGATCAAGAACTGGAACATGGCTCCTTTGTGGCCATGGTGGAGGGGACCCCAGACCGTTATCCTGACCACTCCCACAGCTGGAAAGGTGGAAGGAATCCCAGCCTGGATTCACCACAGCCACATGAAGCCTGCAGCTGCTGAGACCTGGGAGGCCAAACCAAGCCTGGACAATCCCTGCAAAGTGACCCTGAGGAAAACGACAAGTCCTGCTCCAGTCATACCTGGAAGCTGACTGGTCTATGCATGGCCAAAGAATGAGGAAAATCGTCGTGGGACTTATTTTCCTTATAACATGGACTGTGCGGTAAAAGCTTCCACTACTCCTTCCCACACAGAGAACTACCTTCAGTGCATACATCACGTCGCTGAGGTAGGACAACAAGTTAAGAATTTTTTTTTTTTATAGTTATTATGAATGGCTAGGAACTCCAAAGGGAACCTGTTTGTACAACAACACTCAGTACCAAGTGTGTAACCCAGGAAGTGACCAGCCCAATGTGTGCTATGACCCCTCTGAACCCCCCATAATCACAGTCTTTGAAGTAAGACTAAGGACTGGTCCTTTTCTAGGTGACACAAGTAAGGTAATAGCTAAAACAGAAGAAAGAGGGGTCCCCAAAAATGTAACCTTAAAATTTGATGCTTGTGCTGCTATTAATAATAAGGAGCATGGATTAGAATGCAGTTCTCTACACTGGGAAAATGTTACATAGCAGAAAATAAGCATATCTGTCAAAAATCAAATTTATGTAGGGTGTGTCAATACTGGTCTTGTGTCATTTGGGCTACTTGGAAAGAAGACAAAAAAAGATCCTGTTTGGCTCCAAAAAGGAAAAGTCAGTCCCTCTTGCACAAGTGGGAGCTTCAACCCTTAAGAATTGGTAATCACAAACCCCTCAGACCCAAAATGGAATAAAGAAAACTACATATCATTAGGCATTGACGGAAAAGGACTAGATCCTAGCGTAAGCCTCCTAATAAAAGAAGAGGTTCAAAGACACTCTCCAGAACCAGTATTTCAGACTTTCAATGATGAACTAAATGTGCCGGTACCTGAGATTCCAGGAAAAACTAAAAATTTGTTTTTGCAATTAGCCAAACATGTAGCCCAGTCTCTAAAAGTCACTTCATGTTATGTTTGTGGAGGAACCATAATAGGAGATCAATGGCTAACAGGAGATCGATGGCCATGGGAAGCCCGAGAGTTAGTTCCTACAGACCCAGTTCCTATGAATTCCTGGCCCAAAAGAACCACTCTGACAATTTTTGGGTTCTAAAAGTCTCAATTATTGGACAGTATTACATAGCTAGAGAAGAAAAGGGATCCACTCATCCTGTAAGGAGGCTTAGTTGTCTTGGGCAAAAGCTGTATAATAGTACTGCAAAAACAGTTACATGATGGAGTTCCAATTGCACAGAAAGAAATCCATTCTGTAAATTTCCAAAGTTGCAGACTGTTTGGACTCACCCAGAATTCCACTGGGATTGGAATGCCCCCAAAGGGTTATACTGGATATGTGGACATAGAGTTTATGCTAAGCTGCCTGATCAGTGGACACGTAGCTGTGTAATTGGCACCATTAAACCATCTTACTTCTTACTGCCCATACAAATGGGCGAACTTCTGGGCTTCTCAGTCTATGCTTCCCACAAAAAACAAAGCATAGCCATAGATGATTGGAAAGATGATGAATGGCCCCCTAAAAGAATCATACAATACTATGGACCTACCACTTGGGCACAGGATGGCTTGTGGGGATATTGGACCCCCATCTACATGCTCAACTGAATCATACGATTACAAGCTGTTTTAGAAATTATTACTGATAAAACCAGTCAAGCCTTGACTGTTCTTGCCTGGCAAAAGACTCTGATGAGAAATGCTATCTATCGAAATAGAGTAGCTCTTGACTACTTGGTAGCAGCTGAAGGAGAAGTTTGTAGAAAATTTAACCTTGCTAATTGTTGTCTACGTATAGATGATCGGGGGAAGTAGTTAAAGATACAAAGATATAACAAAACTGGCACATGTACCCATGCAAGTGCAGCATGGATTTAATCTGGAAGCCATGTTTGGAAATTGGTTCTCAGCATTAGGAGAATTTAAAACTCTTAAAATAGGAGTAATAATAGTAATAGGAACCTGCCTACTGCTCCCTTGTTAGCTACCTGTACTTCTCCAAATGATAAAAAGCTTTGTCGCTACCTTAATTCACCAAAATGCTTCAGCACAAGCATACTATATAAATCACTATCAATCTATTGCACAGGAAAACATAAATAGTAAAAATGAAGGTGAGAGCTCCCACTAATAAAATGAGTGAGTCTCAAAGGGGGGAAATGAGGGAAGACAGAGATCCTCTCACATTGTTTTATATTGTTTTATACTCAGTACCTATTTTAAGAAAAAACCAAGGAAGTGAAACCAAAGACAAGCAGCCTGGTGCCAGGCCCGAAACCAGGCCTGGGCCTGCCTGGCCTAAACCCAGTAGTTAAAAATCAACTACATTGTATAAAAGAACATTGTAAAACTCCCTGTTCTGTTCTGTTTTATTCTGACCACCACTGCGTGAAACCCCTGTCACATATCCCCTAGATTGCTCAATCAATCACGATCCTTTCATGTAAAATCTTTAGTGTTGTGAGCCCTTAAAAGGGACAGAAGTTGTACACTCGGGGAGTTCAGATTTTAAGACGGTAGCTTGCCAATGCTCCCAGCTGAATAAAGCCCTTCCTTCTACAACTTGGTGTCTGAGAGGTTTTGTCTGTGGCCCATCCTTCTACACTCTCATTGTTATTACAATAAAATATCACTACTTTCAGAAAGCCTTCCTTGGTATCTTACCTCCTTCCTGCTGGAGTAAATACATGAGAAGAGTAGAACTATAGACGAGAGATGGAAGGGAATAAAGGAAAATTTTTTTTCATTTTAACTTTACTCAAGATCTGCCCTACCTATAGAAAATGCCTGAGAAAAACGATGAATTTCCTTCCTTTGCCTACTCCCATCCCAATGTGACACTGAGAGAGAGTGGAGATGGGACAGAGTAGAAATGGGAAGGATGCCATACCTGCAGATTGCAGGGCCTTGAAGAAACTAAAATAAGCAGCACCATACTTTAAATCTTACTCAAGGGAGTTAATTCTATCACCTGCATGCACACAAGACCAGAAGGATGACCAATCTTTACACCTTGGCTCATTTCAATACTAAAATCCGTGCCCAGGAAAGGGGTATCTGCCATTTTCTGATTATGCAATGTATGTTTTTGCATGGTCTCTTACTATGCCTGTGCATCAGCTCAGCACTCCACCTCATACATGTAATGATTCTTCTTACCTCATGAGTTTTCCATGTCACCCTCCTCAAAACACCACAAGAACCTTTGCTCAGGGAACCAGCTGCAGAACTCATCCTCTGGGCTGTCTCCATTTTGCTTAATCTGTCCAGGCATAAGTCTTAATAAACCCTAGCTGGGAAAAGTTTGCCTGACCTCCTGTCAGTTTATATTGCATGGGAGCCTAAGAACCTGTGGTCAGTAACAACACCAAGAGTGGAACGTGAAGAATTATTTTCATCCACAAAACCCTCTCTCCTGCCAGTTGGTTGAGTCAAAGCAAAATTTACTGGACAAAGTTAAATTGATAAAGAAGACTTTATTTCAAGCTATTGCAATAGGGGAGAGAAGCCAGACGTCAGGCTGTGGTTAACTCTGATGACAAACAAAAGGTGGGAAAGTTTTTAAGTGCTGGTCCAGTAGCTAGTAAAAAATGTACCAGAAGACTTTAGTATGGAGGTTTATCAATGGGATGTATTGAGCACATGAAGCTTTTCCTGAGTTTCCAAATGTTGTTCTCTGTGATTAGGCCATCTGTGTTTGCTAATTGACTCCAACTGAACAGAGCCCTGGAGGTAAGAGTGCTTTCTTCCTTAAGATTACCTTTCAAAGAGATGGCTCCCAGGTCCTTGAGGAAGACATTCCTGGGTTGGAAAACTAGAAAGAGGCTTTTAAAAAATGTACATATGCAGTTGACCCTTGAACAACACAGGTTCAAACTGCATGGGTCCACTTCTACACACATCTTTTTTTCTATAAATATATCAGAAATATTTTTGAGTTTTGCAATAATTTAAAACAACTCACAGATTAACCATGTAGCCCAGAAATATCAAAAAGTTAGATTTGTCATAAATGCATAAAATATACAGATACTAGTCTATTTTTATCATTTAATACCATAAAACAAATAAATCTCTTATCATAACTTAACATTTATCAAAACGTATACACATAGAGATTGTAGTTGGTGCCATTCACAGTGGAGAGAAATACAAGAAACATAAAGGTGCAGTGTTGAATCACAAGTGCATAAAATTAACTGTAGTGCATACTGTACCACTGCGATAGTTTCATAGCCACCTCCTCTTGCTATTGCAGTAAGCTGAAGTGTTGTGAGTATCTGCTTAAAATGCTGTGTGACACTTATCATCTCCATGTAAGTAGTTCATCTCTCCAGTAAATTGTGTACCACAAAGAGTAATATCTCTCGGTTCTTGCATCTTTTCATCATGCTAAGTGTAATACTGTAAGGCATACGTAACACCATGGGAGACAACAAAATGCCTCTAGTGATGTTGGAAGTGCTCCCAAGAAGCAGAGAAAAGCCACGGCATTACAACAAAAAGTTCAACTGCTTAATATGTACCATAGATTGAGATCTGCAGCAGTGGTTGCCCATGATTTCAGATGGACAATTCATTTTGTAAACAGATGATGCAAAGTTACAGTATTGATAAATACAGCACAATACTGTAAATGTATTTTCTCTTCCTTTTGATTTTAATAACACTTCTTTTCTCTAGCTAACCTCATTGTAAAAACACAGTATATAACACATGTAACATATAAAAATGTGTTAATCGGCTATTTATGTTATCAGTAAGCCTTCTGGTTAATGTAGGCTATCAGTAGTTAAGTTTTGAGGTAGCCAAATATATACATAAATTTTTTTATTTCACAAGGGTCAGCACTTCTATCTCCTGCATTTTTCAAGCCTCAACTGTATCTCAAAGAGATAAAGAATTTATAA
Source organism: Piliocolobus tephrosceles (assembly GCF_002776525.5). NCBI lineage: Eukaryota > Metazoa > Chordata > Mammalia > Primates > Cercopithecidae > Piliocolobus > Piliocolobus tephrosceles. The sequence goes on from NC_045455.1 coordinate 56,144,813, forward strand.
TTACACATTTTTCTAGGGTAAATGCTCTAAGAAAAGGCCAGGGGCCTGTCTAAAGTTTGATGCAGCTCAGAGAAACAACAAGGCTCTCTTGGTCAGTTTCTATTATCATCTCTGCTCCAAGTAACGACTACAAAAGAATGAAAATACTGACATTATCAAATTCTTTTGAGTGATCTTCATTTTATTCTCTACCTCAACATGTCTTATGATGTTGAGATTTCAAGATTTTGGTTCCATTCAAATGTTGATTATTTTTCAAAGTTCTAGAACAGAGGCATTTCAAGTACAGCAATTAACTGAAATATAATATCATTAACTTATGATAGTAATATGAAAATAATAATAGAACAAATAATATAACAAGTTTGGGTATGTGTGTTTGCATGCATAGGCACACATATGTGTGTGTGTGTATACCAATTTACCTTTGGAAGAAAAAAATGTTGGTAAAAAGAAATAGTAGTGAATATTTGACAGTTTGTTCTAATAACATATTTTTAACATTAATTAAATCAAGCAAGGAATGACTCCTTATATTATGGACAAACTTTTTTTAAATGTGCTTGGGCTTACCAAACAGATAAATTAATGCCACATTTTCACCTGAGAGACTGTTTCATTTTTACGTTCAAAATAAGAAAATTAGGAAGTTTGTTCACATGTTTCATCTCTGTCAAATAAGCTAATAACTCAACAGAAATTCATGCAGCATGAATTTGTAAAACTCAACTAAATCTCTCTAGACTTTTGTCAAGTGATAAAGAAGCCACTGCATCAAGTTCACAAATCAATGGCAATTGAGGATTGAGTCAGCTTTTAATATGATGCTTTTGGAAATCTAGGAAGCAGCATTAATTCTAGTTCTAGAGAAATAACTGTTCGCAGGGTGACTTTTTTTGAAAGCATACATTGAATTCATTCAAGTGATATATTACCAGTAAGTCTAAGTATCGCTAATTTTCTCTGCCCTGAAAGTAAAAGGTAGCCATATTAACTTTAAAATAGTCAATAAGATACAAAGTTACTGAGGTTAAAATATTGACCTTGCAAACCCATGTGAAATCTGAATGCAGGGATACTTTTGTAATTTAAGTAAAAACATATACATCTATAGTTGTATTAGTCAGTTTTCACACTGCTAATAAAGACACACCCAAGACTGGGTAATTCATAAAGGAAAAACGTTTAATGAACTCACAGTTCCACGTGACTGGGGAGGCCTCACAATCATGGCAGAAGATGAAGAAAGGGCAAAGAAACGTCTTACATGGTAGCAGGCAAGAGAGAAGTGCCAAATAAAAAGTGGAAAATCCCTTACTAAACCATCAGATCTTGTGAGAACTCACTCACTATCATGAGAAAAGCTGGGTGGGGATAACCACCCCCATGATTCAATTACCTATCACTGGGTCCCTCCCAGGACATGGGGATTATGGGAACTACAATTCAAGATGAGATTTGGATGGGAAAATAGCCATATCATTCCATCCCTGGTCCCTCCCAAATCTCATGTCCTCACATTTCAAAATGTATTAATGCCTTTCCAAAAATTTGGAAAGAAATTGGCCAAAGTTAAGGGGCTACAGGCCCCATGCAAGTCCAAAATCCAAATGAGCAGTCAACACTTAAAGCTCCAAAATGATCTCCTTTGATTCCATGTCTCACATTGAGGTCACACTGATGCAAGGGATAGGCTCCCAGAACCTTGGGCAGCTCTGCCCCTGTGGCTTTGCAGGGTACAGCCCCTCTCCCAACTGCTTTTATGGTTTGGTGTTGAATACCTGTAGCTTTTCTGTGTCTGGAGGATGGTGGCCCTCTTCTCACAGCTCCACTAGTCAGTGCCCCAGTAGGGACTCTGTGTGAGGGCTTCAACCCCACATTTTCCTTCTGCACTGCCCTAGCACAGGTTCTCCATGAGGGCCCCACCCTATAGCAAACTTCTGCCTAGACATCCAGGTGTTTCCATACATCCTCTGAAATCTAGGTAGAGGTTTTTGAGCCTCAATTCTTGACCTCTGTGCACCTGCAAGCTCAGCCACATAGAAACTGCCAAACCTTGGGACTCAAATCCTTTGAAACTATGGCCCAAGCTGTACCTTGGCCTGGTTTTAGCCACAGCCAGAGCAGCTAGGACATAGGGCACTAAGTCCTGAGGCTGCGCACAGCAGGGGGGTCTCAGATTTGGTCCAGGAAACCATTTTTCCCTCCTAGGCTTCTGGGCTTGTGATGGAAAGGGCTCCCACAAAGATCTCTGACACACCCTGGAGATATTTTCCCCATTGTCTTGGAGATTCACATTTGGCTCATTACTTAAGCAAATTTCTGCAGCTGGCTTGTATTTCTCCTCAGAAAATGGGTTTTTCTTTCTTACTCCATAATCAGGCTGCAAATTTTTCAAACTTTTGTGCTCTGCTTTCTCTTGAACACTTTGCCAGTTAGAAATTTCTTACTCAAAATACCTAAATAATCTCTGTTCATGTTCAACATTCCACAAATCTCTAGGGCAGGGGCAAAATGCTACAAGTCTTTTTGCATAGCAAGAGTGACATTTACACCAGTTCCCAATAAGTTCCTCATCTCCATCTGAGACCAGCTCAGCCTGGACTTTATTGTCCGCATCACTATCAGCATTTTGGTCAAAGCCATTCCACAAGTCTCTAGCAAGTTCCAAACTTTCCCACATTTTCCAGTCTTCCTCTGAGCTCTCCAAACTGTTCCAGCCTCTGCCTGTTACTCAGTTCCAAAGTTGCTTCCACATCTTTGAATATCTTTACAGCAGCACCTCACTCTGCCAGTACTAATTTACTGTATTCGTTCTCATTTTGCTAATAAAGACATCCTCAAGACTGGATACTTTATAAAGGAAAGAGGTTTAATGGACTCACAGTTGCACATATCTGGGGAGACCTCACTATCATGGCAGAAGACAAAGGAAGAGCAAAGGGACATCTTACATCATGGCAGGCAAGAGAGAAGTGCTGAACAAAAGGAGGAAAAAACCCTTTATGAAATCATCAGATCTCATGAGAACTCACCCACTATCATGATAACAGCAGCATGGGGGTAACGTCCCCCATGATTTAACTACATCCCACTGGTGTCCTCCCAAAACACATGTGGATTATGGGAACTACAATTCAAAATGAGATTTGGGTGGGCACAGTCAAACCACGTTAATAGTAAAACAAAATCAAAATCTCCATAAAATACTAAAAGGGAAGAAAGCTTAGGGAGGAAAGTGCTGATATGGAATATCCAGTAACCCCAAAGTGGTGAAGATACAAATTAGTTTCATTTTAGGATGCTGTGTGATTAGCTTACTTTCCAAATTTAAAAAAAAAAAAAATCGTTTTTTCCTCCTAATTTGAGGTCATACTGGTAAGCAGATAAGTGTACTACTGGGCATCATTTCTTTGCATGAATTAGCGTTTCTTAGAGAACCTAAGAGGATAAAAAACTCATTAGCAGGTCATCTATCATAGTTTTGCTTTTTAAATGCCAATCTTGTGAAAAAGATGGCAAAATAAATTCACAGTTGATGTGACATTAGGCCCGGGCCAGGGGAAAGGACATTGAATTTATACCCGAAAGGGAAACATTGGCCCCACCATCCTGGATGACTGGAGTACTCAGGCTCCCTCCGCACCACAACTTATTCTGAACATTGCTTTTCACTCCAGTTATATTGAAGCATAGAGTCATCTTAAGTACTCTTTTGACTGCTTAGATTTTGTTTATTTAAAAATTTTTAATATTGCTTCTGTTAGTCTTTAAAAGCCAGCTATTTCTCCTAAGATGAACAAAAATCTATTCTAGATTTAGATTCATAGAAATGAGGAAATGAAATAAGTACATTCATTTATGCTTTTACAGGGTCTATAAGGTACATATTCAATCTTGCTTTAGTTTAAAACACATAGATAATATAAAGTAAAACCTTATTAATTCTATTCTGGTTAGACTGTTCAGCAGAGAAAAAAAAGCAATTATACTGGAGAAAAAGGAGGGAGGAAGGAATAAAGAAAAAGATTTGGTAGACACATGGAGCTTCACAAAATTCTCTATCTGCAAACCTAAACTACTGATTTTTGTAGAACTAGCCCAAACTAAGATTCATTTGATTTGTAGTATTTTTGTATCTAAATACCTGGTATAATATACCTGTAAATTTTATCCTTATCTAAATAGGACTGAGAAAAAATACTTATTGTCCTCAGGGATGAAACAGAAATAAATTATTATCAATACAATTTCACACTGTTAGTTTAAACATGTCAGGAAATATAATATCTTTCTGTAGTGTAGAAACCTTGTTAATTACTGTTATGCAGGTTTCACAAAAAATAGTAGATAAATTATAACTGGCACATCCCTAAAGACTGCAGATGAAGAATAAATACGCTAGAAAAAATGTATCTCCACTAATTACCTTCAAAATCCTTAATAAATGTTGTTAAGAAGTGATTTAAAAACCTTCTCTCTGACAGTAATGAATCATTTGTCAATTGTTATTGTAAAGTGATGATAGAGTTATTGTGTAGCAAAGAGTTTAGAAACCAATGCTGATGTTTTGGAGCTATTTATACTTTGGCAAACATTGGAGATAAGGACTGGGAACTGGCACCAAAACAGAACTCTCAGCTACTTCAGGAGAAAGCTATTTTATTCTGAAATTTTTCATTGAGCAGCAGAAACTCAACAATAACTATTGGAAGCCAGCAACTCTGTGATAACATTCAGATCTAAAAATCTAAGACCTGGGTCAATGCCTGCTGGTTTCTTTTCAGCAACCACAAGAAAGTAAAATAAGCTACAGAAATACACTAAGATATTTACCTTTGAAACCATTTTTCATTTCAAGCAATATTTTATTTATTTTGCAAATACTGATACATGAATAAAGTTTGTTTTAAAAGTGTGAAGATACTCAAAGTTTGTCCTTTGAGAAGGAAGTAGTTATTATTTATTTTATGTGTAGAAATTTGTAATAGGGAAAATGGATATAGATTCCTTTGCATTGTGTTCCTGTAATATTTATTTTATATATGTATATAATTTTAATTTTTTAACTTATTTCTCATATCTCACAACAATCTTATCTCACAGTTAATAGCTTGACTTTTTTCTTATGAGATGAGACTAAAAGATTTGGAGTTCTGAAGCAGAAGTTTTGTGGTTTTTAAAAATTGTTTTTTTTTTGTTTGTTTTTTTTTTTTTTTTTTTTGGTACATCCCAAAACACAACTTAACCCCACAGATCAAAAGATTAACACATACATAACATGTACGGGTACATTCAGATCTTCCAACAAAATAGGTAATACCAATCTCAAACAGAACATAAGACACTTTATTTCTAAATTGAGTTGAAATAGCAATATTTTAAAGTTGTTTAGGAAAATGACAAAGCCAAACTCAACCAACACCTGTGTAAGAATTTCATTTCAACTATGGATTCCCATAGACTAGTGGCAGAAAAGTATTTCAACAAATATTCAACATTTCACGTGACTTTTAAACACTAAAATTTTAAAGAAATATGGCAGTTGTTTCTCATAGCCAAAAATTATAGTAGAAAAAAAAAGAAAACAAAATTCTAGATAAAATTCTTGAGAATTCTCCAAGTCAAATAGATTTTTATTCCAGTGTCTAAATAATTTACCTTTAGCCTTGGGGGTAAAAAAAAAAAAAAAAGAATAAAGACTGTCTTTGATACATACATGTTACCCAGAGGCAGAATCTCAGAATGTACAAAAGTTATTTTGCTCAATAATAAAAAATGGAAAACTTCCTAAATGATGTTATAAAGCTAACATGGCTTTGATATCCAAACTTGGCAAATACAGTACAAGAAAAAAAAGAAAACTGAAGGAATTTCATTAGTAAATACTTACACAAGTGCCAAATAAAATATTATGCAAATCAAATCTGGCAGTTTACTAAATAGATAACATACCAGAACAAATACGTGGTTTGAAAAGATAGACAGATGCCTCAAAATTAGGAAATCAATTCAGAAAACACATGTTATCAGTAGGTTAAAAATGTCCAAAAACACACAATTATCTCAATAAATGTTAATAAATAAATCATGAAAGTTTAATATCAGCCCTGATTTTAAATTCTTAATACAATAGAAAGAGAAGGAAATTTCCTTAGAATGATTATGATACATATCTGGCCAAAATCCAATAGTAGTCTTTACAAAGAAATGTTAAATTATAATAAATGGAATAAGGCAAGATTGACAAGCAGTAACACTGTTATTAAAATTTTTCTAGCCAAAGCAATAAATTAAAAGAGGGAGGTACAATAGAAAATATAACTATCTGAAAATAAGGCAAAACTTTCATTACCTGTAGATGATACTATTATCAACCTAAAAATGATTATCAACCCCCAAAATGATTGAATAATCAATTAAACTTACAAGTGTTTTCTATGTTTAAATTTTGAAAGAATATATAGGAATCAGTTCTTCCATAAACCTCAAATAGCTCATTGAAGTATATAAAATTAATCACAAAGTAATAATAATGTCACAATGACTTCACATATAAAATTGTTTGCAATACTTTCAACAAGAAATATTAAATAACTTTAATAAGAAATATGAAAGAAAACTTTACTTAGCAATATAAGAAAAGTAATAGATAAAGATGCATTATTCCTGAATGGAAGTATACAATATTTTAAGTATTATAATTTTCATCAAAATAACTTATAAATTTAAAAGTACTTCAGTAAACAAAACTAAAACTTATTTTATATATATATATATATATACACACACACACACACAAATATATATATACATATATATGTTTACATATACATGTATCAGATTGAACAGAATATTTTTGAAACAGAAAACTGATGTTGGCTTCTGTGTTTCAAATTACTAAAAGCAAATTTTAAACATCAACAAGAAAAAAAAAATGCCTGTAATCTACCAATATCCAACTTTCTATTGTCCCTCCTAGCCATGGCAAGAAGATAAGGAAAAACAGTGAGAAATAAACACTGGAAATAATCAAATATTTCACTGTTTGCATGTGTTATGATTGTTTTGCTATGAAATCCAAGACAATCATTTGAAAAACTATTATAACTGTTAGGATATTAGCAAGGCACAAAAGTGATAGAAAACCTTTAACAGTTTTCTACACACACACACACAAAACAATGTATGAGAAAAAAATTCACAACAGCAATAAATATCCATAAATAATGAAAAATAATACACTCAAGAAAGGAGAAAATAGTAATACAGATTGAGTCCTTTCTGTCTAGAAGAAAAATATATCATAAAAGTCTAGTAAATAAAGGAGGATTGTGTTAGCTCAGCATGAATAAATAGATAAGTGAAATAAAATAGAGATTCCAGAACAAATCATGTATATAGGAAAATATGTTACTGGCGGTAAATCCAAACAGGTCTGCAGCAACCTCAATTCTTGCCTCCTCAGAGGAAAAAAATCAACTGAGGGGCATGAGGCAGAAGGAGAGACTGAGGGAAGTTTTAGAGCAAGTTTATTGAAAAGCTTTAGAGCAGTAATGAAAGGAAGGACAATAAAAGTACACTTGGAAGAGGGCCAAGCAGGCAACTTCAGAGATCAAGTACACAATTTGACCTTTTGACTTGGGGTTTCATACAGTGGTATACTTCTGGGATCTTGCATCACTTCTCCCAACTCCTGAGATCTTGCTGGAGAGCTGCTGATCACCAGTTTCAGGTTTTTTTCTATGTGTTTATTAAGAGACTGCCTTTTCCTAGTGCTGGCTGTGACCAATTACTTTAGAGACAGTTAACAGCCACCTGACCATCACTTAACGGTTGCTGGACTCTCCTGGTGTGTGGGTGGGGGGCAGGAGGTCTTTCCTGCGCTGTCCATACCTGACTAGTTACTTACTGTAACAAATATGGTATTCAATAGAGGTGAAATTTCAAGTCAATGTGAGAAAATGGAGTTTTTAATAAACAGTGTTGGATCATTTGGAAATCCATATGAAAAAACTAAATTAGAGCTTTACCTCACATCATGCACTCATGTAAATTATAGCTGGATCAAAATTTCCAACGTAAAATTATACAAAATACTGGAAAACTTACAGAAAAATATTTGTATAACATTGCAAAGGAAAGATATGAAGCCTAAGTAACCAAAAAAATGGACAGGTTTGACTACAAGTTTCAAACAACTGTATAATAAAATAGACCAGTAATAAAGTTAAAAGACAAGTAATACTCTAGATCAGATTGAAAATGGTGGCCCATGGACTGACTGCTAGTTTTTGTGAATCAAATTTTATTGGTGCACACTCATACCCAATCATTTACATATTGTCTGTGGTTGCTTTCATACTCTGGGGAAGGCTGGACTATTGTGACAGACTCCATATGGCCAACAAACTCTGAAATATTTGCCAACCTCTGCTCTAGGAGAAAATATTTGCAACTTAACATAACAGACAAAAGATTAATCTTCAAAATAGTCACCAGAATAAGATGTCGATCATGCCCAACTGAGTTTACCACTCACAACACCAAAAGAAAATACTACTTCGAAAGAGTCTCAGTAATGTCTTGCAAGTTGGTAATGAAGAGTGAATATTAACAGCGTTTTGAAGTCTGGGTTCTAGTACTTAAAAGCAAGTCTTTCAAAAATGAAATCTGGTTGAAATTTAAAAAATATACTACTAATAAAAAACAATGTTATTAAAGTATAACTGTCACATGAAAAGCTACATATATTTAAATATATAATTTGATGTTTAGACATATATATATATATATATATATCTCATGAAACTGTCCTTACAATCAAATAACCAACAGGTCAATCACCCCAAGAAGATTACTGACGGCCCTCCCTGCAACACTCTCCTTCCCCAGTCAACCACAATGGATGTTGCTGTATTAATTTAGATCCACTGTATTTTCTCATAGCAATGTTTTATAGTTTTCCGTGTACATGTCTTGCACATCTTTTGTCAGATTTATCTGAAAGCACTTTGTAACTTTTATGTTGTGGGAAAACATTATTTATTTAACTATAATTTCCAATTATTCATTAGTAGTATATAGAAACATAATTAACTTTTCTACATTGATCTTGTACTCTAAAATCTTGCTAAAATTTTGTATTAGTTCTAGCAGCATTTTTTGTAAATTTCATTAGGTTTTTTGATACATGTGATCATGTCATCAATAAATAAAGACCATATAATTGTTTCCTTTTCAAGGTGAATGATTTTCTTTTTCTTTCCTATTCACTGCCTAGAAACTCCAGTGTAATGTCGAATACAAGTCATATAAGTGGATATCCTTATTTTGTTCCTGATCTTATGGGGAAAGTATTCAGTCTTTCATCATTAGATATGATGTCAGCTGTGGGTCTTTCATAGATGCCCTTTATCACATGCCCTTCTCTTAATTGGTTTAGCATTCTTCATCAGGAATAGACATTGGATTTTATCAAATTCATTTTTTCAGTGTCTATTCAGATGATGAAATGCTATATATAATACTTAAAAGAGCAATCCTGTTTTTCAGAAAGTCACTCTATTGACAATGATTTTTACAGAAGTGATAAAATGCATATTTTTATATGTCTCAGTAACCCAAGTTCTATATTAAGTTCACACAGCTTAACTATGTCCTATTTTTGTTCAAAGTCTAAAACACAGGAAGCATATCATATAAATTATTTTCACTCTTCATCTTACTTGAATCATTCCTTTCAAATGGCATTTCTAAACACGTTGAAGAGAGAGGGAAAGAGAATGAGAAAGAGGAGAGAGAGGTAGGTAAAGTGGGAGAGGGAAGGAAAAAGGGGGATGAGTTAGATTAAAAACAATCTAATGAAATATAAGCAATGCACAGAAAAAACTAAAATGTCTAATTAACATATGAAAATGGCCCCTATATGATTAAAATTTACCTTTCAGAATATTACCTTTCATTAGTATTTACCTTTGGAGCCCGTATATAAATTTTGTGTTGTGTTCTATTAATCTATTTGGTCTCATGCCAACATTATAGTACTGTATTTATCTTTTAAAAAGTTTATGTTAATACAAAATAAAATAAATCCCCTTTCATTATTCCTCCTTTAGAAAAGTCTCATATTTTTGCTCATTTATTTTTCTAAAAAAGGTTTTTAATGTTTAATTATGCATTTTGCTATATTTTAATTTTGAAATTTTCACAAAGTTTGTGACGTCCTATCACATGTTTATTAGTCCTGCCAGTGTGGGAATTAAGTACTTATTGTTGGTGAATTAGATATCTAATCCCATTAGTCACTGTTATTCAATAAGTACTTCTCTGGTTTCTAGCTTAATTTTAAAATGTTGAAAATGTTCAGTGATTTCTATGGTTACTGATTTTTAGCTTGAGCAGAAGAGATAAAGAAATCTGTTGAACAAGCAAAACAGCACACCTGCAACCTAAACAAAAATTCATTTTGGCAAGATAATTCAGGAAAATATTCAATTGTGAGAAGTGCATAAAACAAGTTAATTATACAAGTCATTTATAACTTATACAGCTAATATATCTTAAATGTTAAATAAATGCAAAATGAAAAAATTAACATGGAAACTTACATGAAGACTGAACATTTGAATAAATTTTGGAGATGCATGTGATCACGGACCTATTCATTTTCCATGATTTCACATTATCTTGCCCATGGAGACCTCTAGAACCAACTGTGTTTCAGTTTTATATACATTAATTAAATGATTTCTGAATCTACATATCTTTTATCTTATATTTTCTTGTATCTGTAGACCATAGTCTGCATTTATATATGCATAGTGTGTATAGTCTGAATGCAGGAAATTCAGCATTACCCTGATACCAAAACGAGACAGTTACACAACACCAACAAAAAAGAGATTACAGGCCAATCTTCATGATAAACATCAATGCAAAATTCCTCAACAAAATACTAACAAGTCAAAGTTAACAACGAATTTAAAAGATTGTTTACCATATTCAAGTGGAATTCATACCAGAGATGAAAAGATGTTTCAACATTATCAAATGAAGAAATGTGATATATCACCTTAACAGGATCAAGGACCAAAAAAAAATGATCATTTCAATAGGTGCAGAAAAAACATTTGATAAAATTCAACATCCCTTCATGATAAAAGCTCTCAACAAACTAGGTGTAGAGAGAACATACCTCAACACAGTAAAGGTCATATATGATAAACCCAAATATAACATCGTATTGAATGCCAAACAGTTGAAAGCTTTTCTCTAAGAACTGGAATGAGACAAAGATTTCCACTCTCACCACTTCTATTCAACATGGTACTAGAAGTCTGACAGAGCAATTAAACAAGAGAAAGAAATAAAGCACATACAAATACGAAAAGGAGAAGTCAAATTATCCTTCTTTGGAGAAAATATGATCTTATAGCTACAAAACTCTAAAGACTCTACCAAAAAAATATTGTTAGAATAAACAAATTCAATAAAGTGTAGGGTACAAAATCAATATAAAAAAATTGTAGTGTTTCTTTACACCAATAGTGAACAATCCAAAAAAGAAATCAAGAAATGAATCCCATTTACAATAGCTACAAAAAGTGAGAGTCCTAAGAATAAATGTAAGCAAGGAAATAAAAGATATCTACAACTAAAACTATAAAATGTTAGTGAAGGAAACTGAAGACATACACAAAAATGGAAAGATATCCAGTGTTCATGAATTGGAGGAATTAACTTTCTTAAAATATTCCTACTACCCAAAGCAATCTACAGGTTAATTGTAACCCCTATTAAAATACCAATGACATTCTTCACAGAAATAGAAAAAAATAATTCTAAATACATACGAAACAAAAAAGATCCCAAAGAGCCAACATATGACTTGACTTCAAAATAAACTACAAAGATCGGGTAACTAAAATAGCACAACACTGTCATAAAAATAGACACATAGACCAATGGAACAGAATAGAGAACCCAGAAATAAGTCTATGCACTTACATTCAACTGATTTTTGACAAACATTATAAGAGTACAAATTAAAGAAAGGACAGCCTCTTTAATAAATGGACCTGAGATAACTGGATACATAGGCAGAAAATTCAAGCTATCCCCTTATCTCTTACTATAAAAAAATCAACCAAAATGGATTAAAGCCTTACATGTAACACTTGAAAGGATAAAACTACTAGAAGAAAACATAACAGAAATGTTTCCTGGCATTGGTATGGGCAAGGATTTTTTTTTATATGACCTCAAAAGTACAGGCAACAAAAGCAAAAACAGATAAATAGGACTACCTCAAACTACAAAGCTCTGCACAACAAACCATCAATAGAGTGAAGAAACAACCTACAAAATGGAAGAAAGTATTTGTAAATTATGCATTTGATACAGGTTTATTATTCAGAACACATAAGGAACTCAAGCAACTTAATAGCAAATCATCATCATCAACTAATTTAAAATTGGGCAAAATACCTTAATAGACATTTCTCAAAAGAAGACATATGAATGGCTCACAGGTATATGAAAAAATGCTCAACATCACTAACCATCAGGAAAATGCAAATGGAAACCAGAATGAAATATCACCTCACATTTGTTAGGATTATAATTATCAAAAAGACAGAGATAACAAGTAATTGTGAGTGTGTAGAAAAAGGGAACTTTGTATTTCATTGATGGGAGGACACATTGTTACAGCTGTCATGGAAAACAGTAGGAGATTCCTCAAAAAATCTAAAAAATAAAACTACCATATGATCCAGTAATCCCACTACTGGGTATATATGCAAAGGATATAAAATCAGTATGTCAAAGAGATATCTGTACTCGCACATCTATTGCAGCTCTATTCACAATAGCCAAGATATGAATCAACCTAAGTGTTCACCAACAGATGAACAAATACCGAAAATGTAGCCTGTATTCACAATGGAGTACTATTCAGTCTTTAAAAAAGAATGCAATCCTGTCACTTATAACAACATGGATGAGCCTGGAGGACATTATGTTAAGTGAAAAGAGCCAGGCACAGAAAGATAATGATCCCACTCAATTGTGGAATCTTAAAAAAGTTGATTTTGTAGAAGTAGAGAGTAGAAAAGTAGTTATAAGAGGCAGCGGAGGGAAGGAAGGAAAGGTGATAGGGAGAGATTAGTCAATGAGTACAAAGTTACAGTTAAGAAGAAAAAATGCTGGTTTTCTATTGCACAGCAGGGTAACTATGATTAATAATACTATATTATATATTTTAAAATAGCTAGAAAAGAGATTGTATTGGTTCGTTCTCACACCGCTAATAAAGACATACCCAAGACTGGGTAATTTACTAAGGAAAGAGCTTTAATTGACTCAGTTTAGCAGGGCTGGGGAGGCCTCAGGAAACATACAGTCATGGTGGAAGGGGAAGCAAACACATCCTTCTTCACATGGTGGCAGGAGAGAGAACGAGAACTGAACAAAGTGGGGAGCCCCTTATTAAACCATCTGATCTCATGAGAACTTACTGTCATGAGAACAACATGGGGAAAACCATCTCCATGATTCAATTACCTGCCACCAGGTCCCTCCCATGATATATGGGTATTATGGGAGCAACAATTCAAGATGAGATTTGGGTGGGGACATAGCCAAACCATATCAGAGGTTTTGAATGTTATCACTACAAAGAGATATTAAATGCATGAGGTGATGGATATGGTAAATACCCTGATTTGATCTTTACACAATGTACACATATATGGAAATGTCACATCATACTACATAAATATGTACAATTATTATGTGTCAATTATAAAACTCTCATTACTATATGCTTTTCATAGAACATTTATGATGAGCATTTAAAGCCTTGATGTCTTGATGTTTTCCATGAAGACTTGACTTTGACATGTTGATAGTCTCTTCTAGATCTGAAATTGTGAATTTTACTATGAGTGATTTTAGAAATAATGAACCTCCTGCTAACTGATGTTTCAAATTTTTAATTTGCTTTATATAGGAAAAAGTCTCTAGATGATTGCAATAGCTTCAGATAAATCAATGAACCCTTGTGAAAAAGGTTAAAAATTATACAAATCATTTAAAACTCGGAGACCTAATATATCTTAAATATTAAATAAATGCAAAATGGATAAATTAACTAGTAACTTGTATACAGACTCTTGGAACACTTGAAAGAGATTTTAAGATGTCCTAACATAATGGAGGACCAATTCATTCCCTATCTCTCAATGATTTCACCATACATATTCTTGCCCTTAGAGCCTCTGGGACCAACTATGTTTCATTTTATTTATTAATTCAATGGTCTCTGAATCCATATATCTCCCATATAACATGTCCTGGTATCTACAAACCATAGTCTATGAAACTTAAATCATTATTTTATCATCAAAACCTTTGCTTTAACTTGCCCAATATGCTTACTGTTACAGAGTTACTCCATTTTCACAGGATGATACATGTGTCATACATATTTTTTAGCCACTTTCACTGTTCATTACCTTTTCCAATCTTTATATTTTTTAACATTTTGGAAGCTACAAAAATGAATCATGAGCTGACCTGCTTTTTAATCATAAAATTGTTATGATTTGGATAGCATCAAACAAATGTTTCGAATCCAACCTCACCCTATAAAGTACACATTATCCTCTATTTAATTAAGATACTAAAATACACAGAATTTGTTGCCCCTTCTCATGTGCCCCCCTCCCAAATTCTTTAGTTATTAAGTGGCTTAGCTGGGATTTGGACCAATATCTGTCCAACTCCACAGTCCCTGACATATCCAAAAGAACTGCCCTCTATACATAAATATAACAATGACAAAAGTCATTTTCTCTAAGTGCTCTTGATATGATCATTCCATCATAGTAATTCATTTTACTTTCAATCATTATTTACCTATAACTTTTACTCTCCCCAAGTTACACTACTCTTACTTAAGTGTGTTTGTATAGTTTTGTAATCTTTACTAGCATCAAGTAAACCTGTGTCATTAATTAACAATGAGTATTAATTTATGTGCTGAGTTCATCCATTACTATTCTTGGTTTCTTTTATTCACAACTTGATTAAAGTTTTTATTTACCCTTTTATGAAACTTTTCTTAACATATTCTAGAAAGTTTCAAGTTCATCTATTCTAAACACTCAACCACCATTTGGATTCAGGAACATAGTCTCTGTACAGTTGCAATTGTTGCACACATGTTTGTTCACTTGTACTAATTCTTCCTCCTTTGTTCTCCAGTATTGCTATGTGCATGAAATTTTCCAGAGAATTTGGTAGAGTGGCCCATCAGTGAAGGCATATGCTTGACTACTGCTATATGCTCTGAATATGGTAAAAATCAGGTATACTAGTCAGGGTTCTCTAGAGGGACAGAACTAATACGATATATATATATAGAGAGAGAGAGGAGTTTACTAAGGAGAACTGACTCGCATAATCACAAGGTAAAGTCCCATGATGGGCTGTCTGCAAGTTGAAGAGCAAGGAAGCCAGTAATGAATCAGTCCAAGTCCTAAAACCTCAAAAGTAGAGAAGTTGGCAGTGCAGTTTTCAGTCTGTGGCCAAAGGCCTGAGAGTCACTGGAAAACCACTGGTGTAAGTCCAAGAGTCCAAAGATGAAGAACTCAGAGTCTGATGTTCAACAGCAGGAAGCATCCATCACAGGAGAAAGTTGAATTCTGGAAGACTCAGCAAGTCTGCTGATGCCACCTTCTTCTGTCTGCTTTTTCTAGCCTAGCAGCAGAGGGGATGGTGCCCACCCAGATTAAGGATGGGTCTGCCTGTCTTAGTCTGCTGCTCAAATGTTAATCTCCTTTTGCAACACCCGCACAGTCACACCCAGGAACAATGCTTTGCATCCTTCAATCCAATCAGGTTGACACTTATTATTAACCATCACATCAGGGTAGCCATAAATGCAGAGGATGCTTAAGCAAAGAAATAAATGGTTTATCTTCAAACCTTAATTACCTGTCTGAAGTGAGAAGGTAATATATCAGAATACAAAAAGATAGGGTCTCAAACAATTAGAGTCTACCTTCGAGTAAGTCCCAGATTGCACTGCACCCTTGAGGTGGGGTTGAAGGACTACAATACTAAAATTTAATTTCCTATAGTAATATCCTATAGTACACATGAGACAAGATTGGCACAAAATTAAAATATGACAAAGTTGGCTAACTCTTGGGAGGCTTTCAACAAATGTTTATTTATTGAAAAAATGCCCAAAACATTGTTACTTTTTTAGTTTTAATGCTGTTACTCTATTTATACAGAAGTGAGATGGAGTAAAGGTGAAGGGAATTTTGTTCTCTGTAAACCATCCATCTACTTTATCACAAAGTTGCACTATGTAAATAAGTCAGAAATCCAAACTTAACAATTTGGTCATAAAAGCCACCAAAAAATTTTTAATGTCCTTGTTTCAGTTCTTTTGGGCTGCTATGACCAAATACCTTAGACTGGGTAGCTTATAAACAATATAAATTTATTTCCCACTGTTCTGGAAGCTGGGAAGTCCAAAATTCAGGCACTGGCAGGTTCAGTACCTTGTGAGGTCCTAATTCTAGCTCTGTCTTGACAAGGTGAAAGGAAAAAGGCAGCTCTCTGGGGCCTCTTTTACAGAGCATTGATCCCATTAATGAGGGTTCCACTCTCATGATCTAATTACCTCCCAATATTCCAGCGCTAACACCATCATGTCAGCAATTAGATTTCAACATATGAATTTTGGAAGGACACATTCAGACCATGGCAGTCATGTCATAAAATAGCATATTCTAAATATCTTAGTTATTAACATTGTATTTATTTACAAGGCAAATATAATATTCTGGTTTTATTAAATACAAGTGAATTCACCAAAATATCAGCAAATTATATAATTGAAAGTAATAACTGATTTGCTCAATTTTATTGATTAGCATTGAAAATAAATATATTAATGCATTTTAAATATTAAAACTTCAGTAACTGTGTGGTATTTTGCCCGACCTCCAACAAATCTTTTTGTTATGTTACTTTGAAGCAAAGATTGCAATTTCCAAAGACAAAAATCTTGTTACATATTGTTAAACCTGTTTCCTCCCAAAATTACCCAAAAATGAAAATAAATTAAAACAATTTTAAAATTATTAAAAATTATTTAAAAATAATTAAAACAATTTTAATGTCCAAAATTGAAAAGTAGCTCCTTTTGTAGTTATTACAAAACTTTATTTATTTCAAATGAAAGTTTTATCCCTTTCTATTGGTATAATAAATTATTACCAATAATTTATTTTGTGCTTCTTAATTTATTTTCCTTAGCTTGCTCTCTAAAACTCAGCATAATATCTTTAACACAGTAGTCATTTTTCTTTACAATGACAAAGCTAAAAGCTGCCCAAATGTAGGACTAATTCTTTTATTTTTCTCTTGGTGAACAATTAGCACCAGGCCCTGAGCTAGGCACAATGGTTACAAAATTAACAGTCATCAAAGGATTCCATTTATTAAATAAAGGTTCTCTATTACAAACTGTCCTCTGATTGCAAACTCTAACTTTTCCAAAATTTTATTACATGTATTCATAGTTTCAGATCAGAATCTATAAAGTTCAAACAAGAATTATTCTCTTTAATGGGCATATCAGCTTGGATGGTTATAGATTCTTCTATTCTTATTCTGCTGGCAAGTTACATTAAGAATTCTCTTAAAAATTAGTAATGATGACTGAGGCCCTAAAATATAACCCATCCAAAAGCCCTGATAATGCATTTCTTTTAGACAGGACCTGCCTGCACCATGAGTGTATGGTCAAAAAAAGGGATGTACCAGTAACCACAGTGGGAAAACTAGTAAAGGAATGACTGAAGGACCTTGTTAATCACAACTTGAGTAATTTATCATAGCAGTAGACAGGTCAGGAAGTATAGTCCAGGACAACAACTGTGCACACAGCAATTGGAAGTAGAATAGCATGAAGGAATGTAGAATATTTTGGTGAAGAAAAATGTGTAAAAGAAAACGTCTTAAGTGTTGACTTAAGTCATGACTATGAATATATGAGATACTGAGATCTAAACAAGGATGAACGTGCATTGACTTTGCCTTAGATGATCTAGTGTTCTTAACCACTGTTTTTAGACTTAGAAAAAATTAGAAATTCTAGTATTATAAAAAAAAGTCCACCTTTTTAACTATGACATTTTTTTGCTTGCTTATTGACTGATTTAAAGGTAAGGCATTCACATGCTCAAAATTCCAAAAGTATACAGAATACAGTAATAAGTTTTCTTTAACTCCTGTCCTGCCACCTACTTCTCCTCCTCAGAGGCAACTAATATCAATATCATATACAATGCTCAATGCATATATGAACAAATATATTCATATAGTTGTTCCTTCCTTTTACACAAATAATAATATTCTATTTACCTGGAAACTTATTTTTTCCCACTAAACTATACCTTGGAACTTATGCCCTAACAGCAATAAATTTACTTTCTTTTTTCAGTAGACAGTATTCTATTGAATGGATGTATCATAATTTATGTTGATAGACATTTAGTTCATTTTCAGTCTTTTGTTATTTCAAATAATGCTGCAGTGACTTGTATTATACATATGTCATTTTGCAGGTAGGTAAGTGATCTCTAAGATAAATTCCCAGAGGTAGAGTTATTAATGTTAAAGGTATATGTGTTTGTAACTTTGATAAATGTTGCTAAATTACCCTACATGGATTTTTTTTTAATGCTTCTTTCACACACACTCACTAATGCACAGTGTTGTCAAGCTTTGTGATCTTTTTCAATTTAATGGGTCAAACATGATATTTCAGTATGATTTTCATTTGCATTTCTCATTATGAATGAGATTTATACCTTTCCATATATATTTTAGAGCCATTTATATTTCCTTTCATGTAAACTGGTCATAATCTTTGCCCATGTATCTTTTGGATTACTGGTCTATCTAGAGTTTTTTAGATAAGATTCTTCATATTAAAAAATCTCATTTATCTGTTCTTTACAGATACATAAAAGTTGGCACTTTGTGATATGAATTGCACATATTGTCCTAGTATTTTCAGAGTTAATGAACATTAAAAATTATTTATTGCTTTTATATTTGAATGAAAATTTGGATGATATAAGACACTTGGGTCATACTTCCTTTTCTTGAAAATTTTAGAGGCATCTCTCCACTGTCCTCTAGAATAAATACTACTGTGGAGAAGTCGGATGTCAGTCTGTTTTGTTTTCACTCTCTAGAGATGAACCAATGCTTTTGCCTGATTATCCAAAGGAGTCTTTCTTTATCTTCAAAGTTCAGCCGTTGTATTAGGATATGTCTCCGTGTTGATCATAACATGTTAATTTTTCCTAAGACCTGACATGCCATTTCAAAGTTCATATTTTCTTCAATCATATTTCAAGTATGTATTCTGATCTATTATATAGGAATTTCCAATGAGTGTATGCTAGATCTCCTTTATCTCCCTAGATATTACTTTATCTCTAATTATTTTTAAGTTATATTTATTTTCATTCATTTTGATTGTTTTTCTCATATTTAATCTCTATAGTCCTTTTTGCATTCTCATCACGATGAATCTTTTTAAATTGCCATAAGCACTCTCCTATCTATCTCTACACTCTCAATTATTTTCTAATATAGGACAAATCTAGGAAAATTTCAGCAAAAAGAGAGATAATGATATAATGGGTTTAATTCATAGAATAAAATAAGAATCTGCAAGTCCATAGAGATTTAAATAAAAAGATACTTATTTACAGTAAAATGCTAGATAATAAACATAGAAGGACTGCAGAAATAAGAAAATCACCTATGGCTTTCTAAGTTAATAGTAAAAGTTTGGTGAGGAAGAGTATATTTACATGATCTCAAAGTAATTTTGACTTAAAATCTCCTGACAAAGAGTTCTGGCTAAATGAGATGATATACTCATTTTTTTCTAAGGAAGTTAGACCTAAGTGCCTTTACATCAAAGCAGAATGAGGTTTTCTTAGTTATTTCACTTTTTTTCTTTCCTTTCTATCTGTTTCCCCACCATCACCCTGCTTAAACCAATAATCTTGATGGGATGAGAAAGTCAGCTTAAACCAATAATCTTGATGGGATGAGAAAGTCAACTTGCTCCTTTTGCAATATAGTAGAATAAAAAACTAGTTCCTAAATACATTACTAAAGAATACATAGAGCTTTGAGAGTTTCCAAAGCAATGAATATGGAATGGGGGTTCTTTGTCTATAGCTGGAAACTTTTGAAGGGGCGTGCAATACAAAAAAGTTACAAGTATCAATTTCCTTAGTATCAAGAGTCTTTTGTATTTTTTGCAAATACTTGATAAGCCAAAGAACTTATCATGCTGGTTCTCTTGTCCCAGTTGCCTTTCTCCCACTTTACAAAAAAAAAAAAAAAAAAGACACACATTTCCTACATCCAGAATCTTGTTGCAGTGAATTGTCCCAACCTCTGAAAACCACCAAAGCAGCAAAGGGTAATTTCAATAGAGGATGCTGAAAAGGCAAAAGGTATTAGTAACCGGGAAACAAATCCATTTCCAAGACAGGTAATTACCAATTATTTGCTTAAGACAAAATTGAAAAACCAAAAAATGGCCTAAAGCTATCAACTGGTAGAGATCAAACATAATTTTTGATGACAGTTCAGTCTGTAATTTTTAACAAATAAGGTAGGAGTTCAAAGTAACTTATTTATTTGTATCTATTTCTATGTGGTTTTCAGCACTTAATAAAAAAGAAAAATAGCGTAGAACTAGTGCTGAATTATCTCATTCTCATATTAATACATCAATTTTTAAAATCCTATAAACATAAATTTTGATTATTTAATTATCAAAAATTTTAGGTTTCTGTTCCAATGGTAATTTTAAACTGATAATTATAATGATAACTCAATGAAGATGTTAACCACTTAGAACATTATTGATCACAAGAAATAACATTTTAATTTATATACATAGTTTCATTGAATAAAATATATAACTCTGATCTATCAAACAAAAACATATTTTACATTAATGTAAAATTCTGTTGAGTAAGAGGAAAAAACAAGATCACAGGAAAAAATGAAGTAAAAATTTTTAACTGTTAAAGAATATTCATGTGTATTTTTTTAAACAGCTGATGATGAGTATCAAATTGCTCTGACATTTATTTCCACTGAAAACTTTTAAAAAGGTAATTTGATGTTTTTTTAAATATAAACATATACAACATGATAAAAGTTACATCTTAAATGAAAATTTAATATTGTATGTGTGAATGTACAGTTTTTCAACATCTTGTAAGAAGTTTTACAAAGAAAGTTTGAGAATAATCGACTCAAAAAGTATTAAGTTGAAATTTGGAGAAACAGATTTTCCATTTAAAAATACATGATAACTGTTGCCTAGAGCTCATCTAAAGAAACTCTTGTGGAATTAACTATGAGAGTTTGCAAGTATTTGTGCTCACTTCTCATGTCAATATTAAGACTGCATAGCATTTTGAAGTCTGGCGTGACTTTTCAAGAGTTTAATAAAGTCAGCATTACAACATTACAAAAAGTAGGATGGAAAAACCTTAATATCTATAAAATTTAGGAAAATTGCTAAAGACTTACAAAGATGAGCAAGCAGCTTACCAGTAATCAATATAGACTAATTTGATATCTGTTGTACTATCTGCACAGTAGGAACAATGTCTTTACACCTTTATTCATCATTGACTGTGATCGCTGATTCTATAACCTTTCAATGGATTTATTAGAATTCCTGCTTTAAAAAAAAAACAGGAGAGTGGAGGGGTGTCTAAATAATTTCACACTACTTTACTTTTCTGATCATCTTTACAAAAACAAGATATAGGATTATCTAGCCTTCCATTCCTTTTAAGTGGAGAAGAGGTAAAAGCACAATCACTTAATAGTCTACTAGAACATTTTACAAAATGTGCGAATAAAATTTACACATCATGAAGTCACAGAACTGAAGAGATATTTGCTCCAATTTTAAACTTTATATTCATGTAATTTCATTTTTTCAATTGCATGTATAATCAAACTCTAGCAAATTAATATTAAGTTGCAAATTAAATTGAAGAGTGGAATGGACTCTTTCCACCTAGTCAAAAATATTTATCTTACGATGTTCCAGTAGGCTATTTAAGAGTATTTTCCCAAGGTATTGTATCTTTTAATTCTACACTAGTAGTTTGAGAGTATCCATTTTTTTCTTTTAGTTTAAATAGTGTTCCAGAGAAACAATCCATATGGAAATAATGTTTTGAGCTCAAAGTTACTAATGTCCTCTGTAAAAAGTACATTATGAAAATTCAAGTTCCTTAAATTATTGTTAGCTATTAAGTTAGCTACTAAAACAAAAACTGCCGAATACTGTGAAACCACCTTCACAGGTGCCATAGGGTTGAAGGACCAAAATTAACCTTTTATTTATTTATGTTTTTTTTTTTTTTTTTTTTGCGACGGAGTTTTGTTCTTGTTGCCTAGGCTGGAGTGCAATGGCGCCATCTCGCCTCACTGAAACCTCCACCTCCCGGGTTCAAGCGATTCTCCTGCCTCAGCCTCCTGAGTAGCTGGAATTACAGGCACCCACCACCATGCCCGGCTAATTTTTGTATTTTTAGTAGAGACAGGGTTTCACCACGTTGGTCAGGCTGGTCTGGAACTACTGACCTCAGGTGATCCACCCGCCTCGGCCTCCCAAAGTGCTGGGATTACAGGCGTAAGCCACCGTGCCCGGCCCAAAATTAACCTTTCTGAGAGAGAGAGAGAGAGGGAGAAAGAGAGAGAGATGTAATTTACGTTGACAAGAAGATACGTATTAACAGAAAAAAAAATTATTATGCATTTCAGGGAGATCAGAAGTTCAGCCTCTGATATTAATGTATTAATGAGGTTATTCTATCTCTGCGTTTATCAAAATTGTTTTGCTGGAAAACTAAATAGGGAAAATGTATAAACCCTTGGGAAATGAAGCGTTTAGTTCTTAAAATTCAATTCTTTTTAAATAAGATGTCAGTAACCTCAGACAGTAAGTTGAGGAATTTTTGTATTTACTTTTCCATACAATCCCCATTTAGTCCTTCTCTTGGAGAAATTTAATACTGTCAGAGGTGATGTGCATCGAAGTCTAAAAGGATCTTTTCAGGGAGCAGAAGGTATTTTAAAAGGCAAGCTCTTAACTGGACTGTCTTTCCTAAACTAGGGATTCTTTTTCTCCTTTTAAAAACAAAAAAGTTAATAAATTATTGGCCACTATTAAAATAATAATACAAAAATATATATAATAGAAATATTTTTAAAAAGAGAGACTCTCTTAGAAATATACTTTATTGCAATAAAAGGTCAAAAGCTGTTGACAATTCATCAGGCAATGTAGAAATAGAGCTATAATGTGCTTAATTTGAACCATGTTTTGATTTCTTGCCCAAATTCAAGTGGATCTTTCCAAGCTTCACAAGGACTCTCTCAGGAAGGAGCCTATTGGCTAATCTACTATATTTTTAGTAACTTTTTTTTTTTTTTACTGTTCTATCAGTGCTAACATTAATTTATTTCTACTAATTAAGATTGAGAAGAGTTCTTTCCACCATAGACCCAAATAAATATTTCAACATAAGTTATGTAAAAATGAATGGAAACCTGTGAAACTCTAATTTTAGTCAACAGATTTAAGCAGTTATCATTATGCCTTTATCTATTTCTTGAGAACTATAGTTAGAAGAGTTACACACCAATAATTTGTTCCTGGGTTATAGACCAGCAATGAAAGCTTCCATGAATGTTGATTTGCTCTAACCTAAAGGTAATGACATTTATTTTGCTTATCAGCAGAACCTTGAACTCTACTTCATGATTCTTCACCTGAAACAGCTACCCACTTGTTCTACTTTGGAGATTCTCATCTTGACTCTATCTGAAATAGTTCTTTTCTGTATTGAATCTCAGACTCACCATTAAAATCACATTTGGAGACATTTTGGTCATTCAGTGTCCTAGCTCATTTTCTGTTGCTATAAGTGAATATCACAGACTGGGTAATTTATTAATACAAAGAAGAGAGGTTTATTTAGCTCACTGTTCTGGAGGCTGAGAAGTCTAACAGCATGGGACCAGCATCTAGTGAGAGCCTTAGCTGGTCCTAATTATCTTCCAAAGGCCCCATATCCAATCAACATATGAATTTTAGGATTAGATTTCTAACACATGAAATTTGGAGGACACATTCACACCATAGCACTCAGTATTACAGAAAAGGCAAAAAAGTTACAGCCATATTCTTATATAAACTGGTATTCAGATTGAGGTCACCTTTATGGGAGATTATTCCTTGTAAGTGAGCAAACAATATGCAATGAATTTAAGAGGTATAAAAAACAGCTCTGGAAATGATTAACTTTACTGCTTTCAATCAGGTGTGTGGATCAGTATGACAGAATATTGAATTGGTAGCCAATTCTTAAAATTGGATGAAAAGGGCAGATAAAACCTGGAGAATCTGAGAACAGCAAGTTGGTATAGGAAAACCTCCCCCGAAATGAGAACCATTGAGTAACTCAGAACAATTTCCGGAAAAAAAAAAAGAAAGTAATCAGAGTACCTGGTTATATTTAAGAGTGAAAACCCAATGCAGAAACCTAACATTTTGAGTATGCCAATATAAGTTGTACTAGCAAAACGTTTGGCTGCAGATTACATATATTCCAACTACTAGAGGCATAAACAAACAAGAGTTTCTTTTCCTCGTATAAAAAGTCTAGAGATAGGCAGTTGCTGGAACTACTTTATCTGTTCGTGGAAACTACTCTGCTCACTGCAGCCTCTGCCTCCTGAGTTCAAGCAATTCTCCTGCTTTAGCTTCTCAAGTAGCTGGGATTACAGGTGCATGTGACCACACCCAGCTTATATATATATAATAGTAGAGATCCCCATCTCTACTAAACATCATCACCATGTTGGCCAGGCTGGTCTTGAACTCCTGACCTCAGGTGATTCACTTGCCTCCCAGTGAAACTACTCCTAACCTAGTGTGTTATTCTGTTCTGCCATCTTATGTTGGCTCCCATTCACCTGGGTATTACCCAATGGTTGCAAGATGGCACTGCATCTATAGACAAGTCTGTGTTCAAAGTCAGATTAGTGGTGTGGGTGGTTGTATCAGCTTCATATGTCCCTTTGGAATGTAAAAACTTTCCTAAGAAATCCAAGAGAAATCAATTTACATATCAATGGTCAGAACTGTCATATAGCCACTCCCTAGCTATAAGATAAGCTAGAAATTCAGTACATTCTGATTTGCTATGTGTGTTTCTTTTTTTCTTTTTGATTTAGTTTTTAAAAAGTGGCTATCTGGATTTACGTTACATAAATTAACTAATATGTGATTGATAAATAAGGCAAAAATGTCATTATAAAGCAATTAATATGTTATTTCCTGTGTAATACTCTTATGCAAAAGGACCCAGAACATGAGAAGTAAATTCATGTTATATTGATTTTAAAATGTACATTTTTTTCATATTTTAACATTTTTGAAACCAGTGGAGTTTATCATTGTTGTAGGCCAGATGTAATTCATTATAAATTGCCATTGTCTGTGTATGCATATGCAAACTTGGTCATAGTAGTATATATCGTCATGCATTCAAATGAATTATGCACTGTTGGTACTGCATGCCAAGCAATGTATCTGAAGGCAAAAGAAAGTGAAAAATTCCTCAAAGTCAATGAAAGAAATTTCACAGCAACAAGAGACTGACTGCTATATCTATTAATCACGTAAAACTATCATTAAGACAGAAAACATCAGTTTGTCAGAAATTTAATGCTGATTTTTGATGAGAAGCTGTTTAATATTCAGTGATGCATGATTCAGTAAGGTTAAATAAAGCTATAAATTAGTCAAATGTAAAAACATCAGCTTCAAAATTCATAAGTTAGTAACTTGGAAGAAAACTTCAAAATGCTTTTAAGAAATGCTATAATGCTTTTAATGGCATAGGTTATAATATCATGTGCAAAAATATGGATGACTTTGCTGAGTTGAAAAGTAATATAAAAGAGTTAGACTCCAAATGTAAAGAAGTTTTAAAAATATTTAACCAATTCTTTTTATATGTAATTGCTAGTTTTAGGTATACACAAGAGCGATATCTATTTAATTCCATGAGCAAATTAGTCTAAAAAAACTATTTCAATGAGTAAACAACATAATTATAACTTTGAAAATAAAACACTGTGCCATTGCTTAATTAACATGTATCACTCTTTCTTATTAGATGATAAATTGAGTGTTTTATCCTACAATCAAGGCATCTTAATGAATTTGATATAATCAGCAAGAAAGTGAGGAGAAAATCTTCAGATTAGCTACTCTACTGGAATCAAGAACCCCCTCTGAATAATTTTTAAAAAGAAAAAATTGAGGTCTTCATGAGTTGATCCCTCTCCAAAGACACTCACCAAGCCTTCAATGACTCATATTTGGCTCTACTACCCTCCCTCCTTGGTTTTGAAAACAGCAGCCCCACTAACCCAGAACTCTATTTCCATCTCCATTGACTCAGTATCTACTATCTTTGTTTTAGTTAATGTTTTGCCATTATTTCTTGTTTTGATTTTTTGTTTTGGGGGCTGTTTGGGGGTAAATTTTAATATACCCAGTGGTAGTCTCTGTTTGCATCTCATATTCAAATATACAATTGATCACTAATCATCAGGGAAATGCAAATCAAAACCACAATAAGATATCATCTCACCCCAGTTAGAATGGCTCTAATCAGAAGAACAAAAATAACAAATGCTGGTGAGGATGTGGAGAATAGGGAACATTCAGGCACAGTTGATAGGAATGTAAAGTAGTATAACCATGATAGAAAACAACATGGAGCTTCCTCAGAAAATTAAAAATAGAATTACCAGATGATCCAGCAATCGACTGTTTAGAATATAGCCAATACTAGCTTTTCTTTGCAGTTTCTTGACCTTTATGGACTTGCTTATATTTGACTCCCTTTTTCAGTACACTTTTTTTTTTTTTTTGGATTGTGTAAGGCTGGTCTCTCCTGACTTTCTGCTAACATCACTGACTACACCTTTTCTGTCTCCTTTGCTGAATCTCAATTCGCTTCTGATTGACTTCTAAATGTCAGTGCCCTATTCACAAACACAAAGATATAGAATCAACCTACGTGTCCAAGTGTCCATCAATGGATGATTGAGTAAACAAAATGTAGTATCTTTATATACCATGAAATACTACTTGGCCATAAAAAAGAATGAACTCATGTATTTTGTAGCAATTTGGATGGAACTAGGAGTCTTCATCTTAAGTGAAATAGCTCAGAAACAGAAAGTTAAATATGCATATTTTCACTAATAAGTGGGAGCTAAATAGCGTAAACACATAGACATCAAGTATGGAATAAGAGACATCAGAGACTTAGAAGGGTGGGTGGATGGGAGGGGGATGAGTAACGAGAAATTACCTAAAGAATGCAATGTATGTACACATTTGAGTGACGAATACACTGAAAGCCCAGGCTTCACCACCACGCAACAGATGCATGTAACACAACTGCACTTGTCCTCAAATTTGTACAAATGAGGAAAAAAGAAATCTGGGGTTATATATAAATAAAGACCAGTCAGGCAACCTGATTGGAAACCTTTGGTTTCAAGAAAATAAATGAATGAATGAATGAATGAATGAATGAATGAATGAATGAATGAACGAACGAACAAACGAACGGACGAATGAATGGACGTTGGTTCCCAATACTCTTTCTTAGACCCATTATTTCTGTTTTCTTTTTTAGTCTCATGGTTTGGAACACCATCTTGATCCTAATGTGTCTCACATTTTTATCTCCTATGATTCCATACTTATTTTATTCTAAAGTAGATATGTAATTGGCGTGTCTCAGAAGCAAAATCTTGATTTCTTACCATCTGCGTCCACCAAGCTTATTTCCCCCTCAACTTTTCCATTTCAGTAAATAATGCCAAAGTCTCCCAAGTGTTCAAGCAAAATGTCCAGAAATTATCTTTGTTCATCTCTTAACTCTATCCTTCCCAAAGTGTATGTATTCTCACATATGCAGGGACACACACACACACACACACACACACACGCCATGTAATACATTGACAAGTGCTATTAATTCAGCCTCAAATGCATATCCACAGCCTTTATGTATACTCCATGTTTCCCATAAACATCATTGTTCAGTATGTTATTACCTATAGGGTGAACCATTAAAAGACCTCCTAACTGGTTTCTATATTTCCCTGCTTGCTTTCCTATAATCCACCCACCAAAGAAGCAGAGTTATTTTTAAAATAACATAATTCAAATTAATATCATTATTCTATTTAAAACACTCTAAGACATTCCCATTGCACCCAAATAAAATCCCAATTTCTTAATCTGGTTGGTAAGCCCTATACAGCCCTGCTCCCCGCCTACCAGCCTGTCTCATCTTGCTCACGCTTCTCTCTCACCCACTGTGCTCCACCTTCTTGCTGTTTCTTGGACACAGCCAGTTTATTCCTTTTTTACTGCATTGCACTAGCTGCTCCCTCTGCCTGGAACGCCTTCATTCAAGGTCTTTATGTGGCTGGTTCCATATCTTCTTTCAGATCTTGATTTATGTCACCTATTCTGAAAAGGGTGATAACCTAATTCAGCCATACAGTCACTTTATCATATTGATTAATCATAATTCTGTGAAAAACATTTAACATCTACTTTTTTATTATATGCTTGTGTTTACCTCTTCCAGAATTTAAGCATTTGAGAACAAATATTTCACCTATCTTTGTTCCTTCTTTATCCCCAGAATCTAGAAAAGTGCCTCTCATAAGATATGAATCTATGAATTTTTAAACATGTATCCCCAAAACAAAATATAGAAAACATTAAGATTATTCCCTAAAGTAGCTCAGAGACACAAAACACAGTGACATTGGAGGTGGTCTTCCTTAATAAAATACCTTGCTTACTTCCGTTTCCATCTGACAGTAGTTGTTTTGGGGACAGGACTCAACAGGCCCAGTGAGAAGGCACAGCAGCTTTTGCTTAATCCATTCTGTTAATTGCAGAATGATTTGAAGGCTTAGAGAAGCAATCACAAAACCAAAACATATGACCTCTGACACAATCATCTTATAGTAACCATATTTCTGAAAGGACTGCCACAGGCAATTTAAGGGATAACGCTCAACTAAGAGGTGGGCTCAGTCCTCATCAGGAAATATCAAGAAGTGCCCCTTGCCTCCTCCTTCAATTCTTTTAAATCAGGTAAGTAAGAACATTTAAGCTGTCTTTGTGGGATCAGTGGAAAATGGCCTAGCCAGGGAAATTATTTTTTTTCCCCTTTCTAAAATCCTTTTGGTTTTGCTCTGATTTCACTTTTTCTCTCATTCTCTGATGACACTATTCAACGGCTGATTTTATTTCTCTAAAAGGTTAAAGCTAGTGCTTGGACAGGGCAATTTGAGGGCATGAGGAGCATCTAGACCAGATATCAGGTGACTTCTGCCCTGAGCTGGCTAGGCAGTGAAAGTGCCATGACACTGGGTTTGACCCTAATGCACAGAGCAGCAGGTGGGGCTTAGAGGAGCCCTCTAAACTGCCTTTGGCCAAAATGCCCAGGGTGAACTGGCCACTGGCAGTGCCAGGCAGTGGGAAGAGGAGAGGCCTGACCACTGTGACCACTGAAGGTTTGCTTTTCCCTTCCTTTGAAATGGAAATTTCAAGAAAACCTAAAAGTGAATAAAGGTTAAGAGTCAACTGAAGGCAGGGCGCGGTGGCTCAAGCCTGTAATCCCAGCACTTTGGGAGGCCGAGACGGGCGGATCACGAGGTCAGGAGATCGAGACCATCCTGGCTAACACGGTGAAACCCCGTCTCTACTAAAAATACAAAAAAAACTAGCCGGGCGAGGTGGCGGGCGCCTGTCGTCCCAGCTACTCGGGAGGCTGAGGCAGGAGAATGGCGTAAACCCGGAGGCGGAGCTTGCAGTGAGCTGAGATCCGGCCACTGCACTCCAGTCCGGGCGACAGAGCGAGACTCCGCCTCAAAAAAAAAAAAAGAGTCAACTGAAAATATTGATTGTACAAACTTTTATTCTACATTTTAGAACCAATCAAGTAAATTAGGACTAAGCAAAAGCTTCTGGTTGAGAAAGCAAAACCTTCTCACTGGGCCTGTTGAGTCCTGTCCCCAAAACAACTACTGCCAGATGGAAAAGGAAGTAAGCAGAGTATTTTACTAAGGAAGGCCACCTCCAATGTCACTGTGTTCTGGTAAGGAAGAATGCCTTAAGGTTTTTCAACAGAAAGAATAATAGAGTTATTATGACAATTACAATTATGCTCCACTGATTTTGAGTCCAGAAAATCTCTGATTAAACTGAATCTTCTCCGTTAGAATCAGGAATCTAAAGAATCATTCATACCTGAATGTATAATCAATTCTTTACTCACAGAACATAAGAACTAAAATTATTGACTGCTCTGGAAAGTCCATTATGCATCTTAAATTTCTGCCCTTGTTAAAATTCTCTCTTCTATTAGTCTGTTTTTGCATTTCTATAATGAAATACCTGAGGCTGGGAAAGTTATAAAGAAAAGTGGTTTATTTGGCTCCTGGTTCTATAGGCTGTACAGGAAGCATGGCACTGGCATCCGCTCCTGATGAGGGCCTCAGGAAGCTTTCAATCATGGCAGAAAGTGAAGGCGGAGCAGGCATGTCACACAGTGAGAGTGGGAGCAAGACAGAGGGAGCAAGGGTGGGGCAGGTGCCACAGTGTTTTCAACAACCAGATCTCACAGGAACTCAGAGCAAGAACCCACTCATTATTTCAAAGACAGCACCGAGCCATGAGGAATCTGCCCCCATGACCCAAGCATCTCTCACCAGGCCCCATTTCCAACATTGGGGATCACATTTCAACATGAGATTTGGAAGAGAAGCACATCCAAACCATATTCACCTTCTTCACAAGGTCAGGGACTAAAGTGTGAATTACCTGCTACAATCTTCAGAGTGCCATAAATTGTGGAAACTGCTTAATTTCCTGCTCTGTGGTCTTTAGGTAAGAAGTACTAGCTTATGCTTAAAAGTAGAAACTTGGTGTAATGGTATGGGATTTGATTACACAAGCTAAGGAGAGAACACATCTGATCCCTAGAAACAAATAGAAGCAGGAACTTAGGCTGGGTTTCACATCTGGACTCTTTTTTTTTTTTTTTTTTTTTTTTTTTTTGGCCTAATTCTTCCCTCCTCTTTCTTTAGAGTAGCCTCCTCTGCTTCTCTAGTCACCCAGGTAGAGAAAGTGATCCCAATAGTTATAAGTTTAGATATTATATTTTCTCTGCTACATCAGAGAATGATCTCAGTTGTGATTACAAATTTCTAAGAAATAAGTGTGCTTTCACCATTGGTGGATGGGTATAATTCACAACCCCATCCCACCTCCCCTGCCCTTATAATTCTCCTCCAACCTTAGTGTAGCTCCTTGCTACATACCAGCTGATCCTTCTAAAGTTTCTCCCATCTTTAAAAGAAAGCCTACCATTTCTGTCACATCAGGAAATCAGTCAGCTATGATCACTTTAATCATAGCTTCAGACAATGTAATGTCTGAAGAAGGAAATCAATGGTTGTTGAATATCTACTATGTGCTTGTTAATTTATGTGTAGTATCTCATTTAATATCCACAATAGTTATGAGGATAGGTCTTAGACCTTTGTAATAAATGGAAAAAAAAGAAAAAACATTTATACATAGAGAACTTAATGTAGCATGCTCAGTAACACGGCCAGCATGTGTCAAGGCTAAGCCTGTCTGTGAAATTCAGACATTTTTTCTTATATTCGACTCTCCCCAATTTTTTTAACTATGATAAATTAATTATTTTTTTTAAATATAAGGACACCTTATAATCTTTTCTTGAGATTATTGCTCTAAGAGATTTGGGTTTTCTATATCTCACCAGACAAGTACTTGTGATCGTGTAAAATGATTATTTGGTCTTCTTTCCCATTTTCTCACATACAACTCCTAAAATCCTTAGAATATCCAAAGTGATATCTTTTTGTATGCTAATGAATTGACTGATGGCTGGCAGCTCCTAAGTAGCTTCAGTATGGGGCCTGGCCGCTAGAAAGACTAGGGCAGGATTAGAGGGTTTGGACTTTCAGCCCCTCCCCTCAACCTCCAGGGAATGGAGAAGGGTTAAAGGTTGAGTTGATTTCCAATGGCCAATGGTTTGATCAATCACTCTTGTGTAATGAAGCCTCCATAACAACCCAAAGGGACAGGGTTCACAGAACTTCCAGACAGTTGAACACATGGAGGTTCCTGAAAGGTGGCATGCCCAGAGAGGGCAGGGAAGCTCCATGCATCTTCCCCTTGCCCTCCCCATGTCTTTATCTACATCCTTTGTCATGTTCTTAGTAATTAACCTGTAAACCTAAGTGTTTCCCTGAGTTTGTTACCAGTGGAAGTTATCCAAGTTGCCAGCAGTGACTCCATGTGGGTCTATAACAACCTCAATTCTTGCCTCCTCAGAAAAAAAAATAATTCAATTGAGGGACAATGGCAGAAAAAGAGACCTAGGCAAGTTTCAGAGCAGGAGTGGAAGTTTATTTTAAAAAGCTTTAGAACAGAAAACAAAGGAA
Organism: Piliocolobus tephrosceles; assembly: GCF_002776525.5. NCBI lineage: Eukaryota > Metazoa > Chordata > Mammalia > Primates > Cercopithecidae > Piliocolobus > Piliocolobus tephrosceles. The sequence continues at coordinate 56,177,564 of NC_045455.1, forward strand.
AGTATGCTTGGAAGAGACCCGAGCAGGTAACTTGAAGAACAAGTGTGGTCTTTAACCTTGATCCTGGGACTTTATAGGCTGGCCCCTTTCCCATGATTCTACCCTTAGGGTGGGCTGCCTGCATGCACAGTGCCCTCCTTATGCTTGGGAAGTGAGCATATGCAGTGTGTTTAGGAAGTTGTGCACATGCCCATCTGAGACTTTTCTTCCCTTTTCTGGTGGAGTGTGCCCAGAAGATCATACTCAGTCATTTTGTCTCTTAATGTGCATGCCCAGAAATTTGCTCCCGACTGGCATCTGCATTCAATTAACATTTTAGTGCAACAGGTATAGACCATGAGGAAACGGCCTTTCCCTGGCACCGGCTGCCAACCTATCACTTTTAGAGTGGCAATGTGATAATTGCCAAACCATCACACAACATTCCTAGTAGGTGGGGGAGGACCCTCTCCTGGCCCACTCGTGCCTGTCTAACTATCTGTAACAAGTTCTGTGAGCCACTCTAGCAAACTTATTGAACAGAGGAAGGGAATTGTGGGAACTTCTATTTACAGCCAGTCAGTCAGCAGCACAGATAAAACAACCTGGGGCTTGTGATTGGCGTCCAAATTCGAGGGCAGTCTTGTGGGACTGAGCCCCCCAACCTGCGATATCTGCCGCTATCTCCAGGTAGATGGTGTCAGCATTGAAGTGGAGGATACCCAATGCTTGTATCCACTGCAGAATTGATCTCTTGCTTGGTGTGTAGGGTGCAGGGGAGGACCCATATTTGGTCACAGAAGTCTTCTGTGTTCATTATTGTGGGATGACAGCAGAGGAAAATCTGTTTTCGCCATAGTTTGTTTTCCTCACACAGTACTTATGTGCTTATATTAAGTTGAGCAATCCAGATTTCACTGGCTTATTACCCCTTCACTATTCAAATCCCATCAATGACGCTGGCCCACCTTCTCCCTAGTGGCCTCAAGGGCATCTCACCTGAGCTCACAGGCAGGCCCTCCTAGACTTGCCTCCTCCCATCTCCTGAGCCATGATCCATGGCCCAAGGAGCCATTTGAGAGGGCAGTCTCCAGATTTTCCTAATGCAGACGCTCATGACAAAAATGCAGCTCACTATGCCATGAGTCCTACAGCGTGCTTTCTCCAAAGCTGCAAAATCTTGAGATGATCTAGAAGCTCTGTTTCATTTTCAAAGTTAAGGGCACTGAGATACCATTTTGTTCTATTTAGAAGTGGATAGAAGACTCCTCTCTCACTTTCTCCTGTTTTTTTTTTTTTTTTTTTTTTTTTTTTAATGTTTATGCAGGAAAGATGCTATGCTTCACTCATCTTTGAATCCTGTGAGATAGAGATAAACAAACCAAGTGAGCACTAAGTAAATGCTTGATGAATAAATAAAATCTGTGAGTGTTAAGTGCCTGATCTCAACTCAGTTGTTGCATTGTTTTGTTTTAATATACCTGCTAACTGCTGCATAAAACCAAAATACCAAAACTAGGAATGGTTCTGTTAGACCCTCATCCTCAGAAGGCTTGTCCTGGAAACATTTCTCAGAGTATGTTTCATGGAACATTATTCTGGTAAGGTCTAAGCAGATAGCAACTCTGAAACCCAGTAAGAGTTGACTTTGTAAGATAAATGCATGCACATTCCTCCATCAGAGAGCAATGTGTAGAGTAGCCTATGAAGGACTGTTAAACTTTGAATAACAAGTTCTTTTCCAAATGCGTGTGGCCATAGAAATACTTGCTCACTTAACACCTATTAACATTACTTCTAACTAAAGGCATATTAATAAGGAAATATTCCCTTTAATGTAGTGTTCTTAAAGTGGAAAATATTTCATCAAAATAATATCTGGAGAGCCATGATGCAAGACTGGAGAGCTCAAGGAAAACTTCATTCCCATTCCCCAATGCATGATCTCCTTTGGTAGTCACGTAATAGCTGGGCCTTTCCCAGATATCTTCTTCAGTGAAATTGACAACCCAATCAGACCGGAAAGAAATCATGTGTCCATAAATTCCCACTTTCAGGCCTACTGCACCCTTGGCTCTCTGTCTCTGGGGCTGACTATTCATGTAAAACATGGTGCAACTATAAGGTACAGAAAGTAAAGATAAAGTGAATTCTAGTTTGCCTTCAGCACTTTTTAACGGTCCAAGATGGTTTCAAGTCTTTTGCTCAACTTTGGAAACATCTCTTATCAATGGATCACAGTAATCCTGATCATGTGAATAAAGTCAAAGCCAACAATTTTGACAAAATTAACAATAATTGTACCCCACGAAGAGAGAGTTACTTATTTTCTTTTTACATGTAAGTGGTCACATTTAAGTTTCTGTAACAGTCATCTTCTAGGAACAAAAGGAATGATTACACACCTGAACTTAGCTATACAATTATATCAAATACAAGTTTTGGTATCTCTCCAGATTATCTAAAATACTAACAGTCAAGGTAGTAGATTTAAAGCAGTGGCCTCTAAAATAAGACATATTTATGTAAGGGGTTTTTCAAGATGATGTACTGGGATACTGAGAAGAATTCTAACACTGGAGGAAAATAATAGAACTTTAACTTTTATCCTTTTCCTATTAATGCTTCTAATTTCTTTGTATTTTCTAAGGTACAAAGTACCATTTCAATGAGTTCTTTTTTTTTTTTTTTCTTTCAGGCTAAGGAGTTCTCTTTTTACGGCATCTACAGCTTTAATGAGAAAGAACTAGACATCGAACTAACATCTGGCCTGTCCCAAATCACACTGAATAAAGAATCAGGTTCTAAAAATAAAGTGCCAACAGTTAATTTTAAAGCAGATATTCTATGGAACACTGACTGCTAGTCCTATTATGGATTATTATGCAGAATGTTCAGTGTTCCAAATATCTTTAGAAACTTTGTTTCGTAATTTTTCAATCTGTTAATGATCTTCAGTTCCACGTTGTTGAACAGGAGATGTTCAGTTCTATTGACTTTGAATATTGCCTGTTTTTCCTCTGACATTAAATGTAGGCCTGGGACTCCCAAGACATTTCCACAGAAGAGCTACTGATGGTAGTTAGCTATAACTTATCTATAAAGACAAAGACCTTTAAGAAGACAATAACTGCTGTTTATAAATCTCACTATAATTTGTCCTCAAATTAAAGGTTGTTATGATTCAACATTAAGATGATAAATTCTGAGTGGGAAAATTGAGACCATGATTAATTTTTTGTAATGGAGAAGAAGGTTCATTTTCAAAATAGACTTGGAGTGGCTTTGTTGATTAGCATAATAATAAGATGGTACAGTCTCAAATATCATTAACCTTCTAAAATAAAATTTGAAACCAAAGCATTGTCAATCTCTATAATTTCACCAGTGCAAAGAAAAAAGCTAAGCCATAGGTTTCATGAAATCAATGAATGAGTTGTTGTTTCCACAAAACATTTATAATTGGTGTGCATGAGTCTGTGTTTTCTTTTTTCCCTCGTTATTTGACCATGCTGCACGTGAAACAGAACTGTGAGTACATCTGTAACGACATTGCTGGGGCTTTAATAAATATAAACAAGACAAATTAAATCAGGTAAAAACTTAATCGAAAAAATGGGATTTGTTCTGTATCTTGAAGGCTTAGCACCTTGTGGAAGCTCAATAAATATTAAATCAAGGTCACAACATTCAAGACCTGTTGAATCACAAGGGAAAACTAATTTCAAAGTCCTTAGCTATCTATAAAGGACCCCCTGCTTCCAGGCACTGAATTCCAATTTTAGGTTTCTAACAGGTATGCTTTAACAGATAACGCTTATAACACTCTGCATAGGGAAAGATATTATTTGTGATGCAAAGAAGAGTGAAAATTTTTGAATATAATGAATAAAATCCCTAGAAGCAAATAAGAGAAGACTGAAAACCCCAGGAAGAAAATGATTCATCAGGTCAATCGCTGAATAATTTTCTCTACTCTCTAATTGTAAAGATGCTTTGAGAATCTCAAAACGAAGTTTCAAATCTCAAGCCAAATTTCAATAACTTCATAGGTGAATTGAGAGCTGTGTGTGGACTAGAATAGCTTGAAGGAAAGCCAGTGAACACAGATTAACTCTGGATAGTCTTACTCTGCAACTTCCTGGAGCCTCCTCTAGAAAAGTTAGATTTACCGAATAAACCTAAATTTCGTAAGTATTACTTTATATATAAAGGTGTTCAACAACATCCTGTATACTCTAGAAATGCTTCTAGAAAAGTCCCATAAAGATTTTTAATAAGACCAGGTTCCTATTGTAGATCAGGTGCCTAATGTTCAAGTCAGGGTCCTGGTCTAGGCATTTAGTAGGTAGTTGTGTAACCTGAGCATTTCCTTTATAACCTCTCTGGTCCTCAGATCTACTGTAAGTAAAGTGGAGATTGTAATACTATGCAAAATGTTTCTGTGCAGATTAAGAGAGAAAATATATGGAAAATAAACTGCATATAAGAAACTTGGAATAAATAATTGTTAAATCTAAAAGGGATTTAAGAGAATCTAAAATCTATGATTCTCTAGGTGGAGCAGATGAAAGCCTTTGGCTGCTATATTGGTTAACTACAGAATGCTGGAGAGTATCAGCAAGTAGCATCAGGCCATAGGGTATCTACCACCAGTCCCCATCCATGGATGGGAAGATTTTGGAAAGACTCTGGGATGGTTTCAGAAAGTCCAGAGGGCACTGGAGTGAGTCAGCACACTCAGGTACACTTTAATGCCCCCTTTAGAAGTCAATACCACATTCAGTTTCCCAACATAGAAAGGCTTTTGAAAGATGAACCAATTCTGCACCACCTACAAAGCTTCAGATTACTTGAAGTATTCATTAATTCCGATGACATTTTTTGCCTGTTGAAATTGTTCAAGGCTGACCTCAAACTTGGCTTTTTCCAAATATTTCCCCATATCAAATGTATGCTTTCCCACCACTGAAAATCATATTGCATTTTGCATCTATAAACACATCTCAATTTATCTTAACTTACATTTATTTGTATACTTGTCTTACTGTCTATGCTAATCTGCTATTGCCATCATAATGCTGCATGAAAAACAACCCCAAATATTAATGGCTTACAACAATAACCACTCATTTTTCTCCTTTTATTGTGTTTATCATTTTCCTGGGACTGGTGACTATCAGGTGAATGTTCTTTCCATGGTGGGTCACAGTAGTACTAGAAGATAAGCCAAACCACACAAACACATTTCAAGCCTCTTCTACGTCACGCACACTGACATTCCAGGGGCCAAGGAAAGGCATGTGATCAAGCCTAACATCCATTGGGCAGGGGCGTGTATTTCATATACACTGGTGGAAGTCTTGTCAATGGCACAAAACTGTAAAAACTTGAGAACAATTATCTAGTATGTATAGTATATGGCAGGCTCTATTATGCCAAATATGTAATGCTCATTTATGGAGTCTAAACAGCTCTGTGCTTTAAAAGCATTTGCTCCCTCCTTCAATTAATTCCCAGTTAAGTACTGAAAACCCAAAACAATCCCATTCCTAGCACAGTGTCTGGCACTTAGGAGACACACAGCAAATATTTGCTGAATCAATTTTTTGAATGAAGAGAAGTTCCCTTAATCCATATCAGGCACCTAGGTGAACTTCCTTACACCGTTTTTGTGCTTCTTGAAGCCACAAAATTGCAAAATTAACCTGAAAATCTAACCAATAGCACTTCAATAGCACTCCCATCAATAGCACTCCCAAAACTGCGGACTCTAAGAATCAGGCAGTGTCCTGAGTGATTAAAAAGAGGATTATCACCCTCATGGTCTCTATTAAATGTATGGGAGCTGAGTCATTTCCGTGATTTATTACACAAAGGAGGGCACTGCATCAAGGAGGGAGACAAACATTTAGCTTTGCCTTTTTGTGAATGAGCCTTAGAATAAAGCCAGAGCTGCTTTACTGGAGGACACTTGTTTGCCATTCTCATTTTTTATTTTATAGCTTCCTTTAGGCATTTAAAGTCTATGAGATCTGAAGAGTTGAATTTGGTAAGTAGAAACAAAATTATTGAGTCTTCATTTGCTGATTGTATCCATGGAAAAAGAAATTTTACTGACTTTCTCAGAGCATTGAAGTTTTCACTCTTAGGCTATAGCAACAAAGGGGAAAACTTATTCCTGCCTATTCCCTATACAATGACAGTCAAGTTTCAACTACAAAGATGCCTCGAGGCCCAGTGATTATTTGATTATCTCCTGGAAAATAATTTCCGAATGTGACAAGGGCATCAACAATCTCCTAGAGCCTGCTAAATTTACTTCTTCTGTCACCTTGATGACTGTCTCCTCATATTACTTCCCCTGCAGGGGCATATCTAAATTTTGTGGAGTCTCAGGTTTATATAATTGGGAAGAAGGCTCTCAAAGAAAAGACTGGAAAATTACAAAGACAGCATTAGATTTAAGCAAAAGCCTGCCAGTGAGTAGCCCTGAAAACTTAAGCTTCATTAGCATCAAGATTAATCCACGTATGCCCCCCTTATAACTAATGCTGCCAGATAAAATACAGGATGCCCAGTTAAATTTGAATTTTAGGTAAACAATAAATAACATTTTTTATTATAAGAATATAGTCTTGGGGATAGATATATACTAAAATATTAATCACTGCTTATCTGAAATTCATATTTAACTGGGCATCCTGTATTTATATTTACTAAATCTGATAATTCTACTTAAAACATGGAGAGAAAAGGCAGACACCTAAGTTCCTAAAATAAATCTGTAAAACCCACGTGGGTCTCTTTAGGCCTTTTTTGACTTTCCTAGATAATTAGGACCATGGTCTTTATATGAATAAATATTGTAGAATTGAGTTTTATTCACCCCTGGTTAAATGCTATAAATTTTAAATTAATTTTTATATCTAAAAATTCTATGCGGAAGAGATATGGCATGAATGAATGCTTTTCATTCAAAAATAACTTCAGTAGCAAAGAGACAATGATAATTAGAAATAAATGCCAATAGATTGTCATATGAAAGAAACTTTGTCACACTCAAATTCCCTCAGTAATATATTCTAACCTCTCCTAGCCTTTACAGTGAAAATGCCCTATCATCCTCAAAATTTGCAACCTAAACCATCCTGCTTGAATTCAACCCTCATTAATTAATATATGGCTTTCCAGACTGGAACACTATTGTCTTTCTCAGGCTACTCTTCTCCAAGGAAGACAAACAAACAAAAAGCCTCCATTGCATTAGTGTTTGCTCCAGGGAGTGTCTCCCAGCACTTTCACAGAGCAGACTCCTCCATGCAGAGATACTCCCCACACCTCAAGATACTTTAGTTTTAAGGTTTGACCACAGGTAAGAATGCTAAGGAAAATTTTGAATGTTGAATATAATTTGAAAATAATCTCATAGATACAAGTTTCTGTGCTATTTTTAAGATATTTTTGGGAAACTTCATGTGTATTTTCAATTTGTCCTCATACTGACAATAAAATGCAAGTGCTTGTCAGAAAAAAAGAGAGCGGAAATGTGTTTCTATGAAACATATAGTAATCAAAGAATGAAATTCTCTATCGATGAGTCACCTGCTTAACAGTTTGGTTAAATACACATTCAGGTACACAAATATTGAACTGAAAAAATGACCCTGAATGCAATCCAAAAATGTTCACAAGACTGATATTATTGAAATATTAAAAGAAATATAAAATTCAGTACATTCCGGCCGGGCGCGGTGGCTCACGCCTGTAATCCCAGCACTTTGGGAGGCCGAGGCGGGTGGATCACGAGGTCAGGAGATCGAGACCATCCTGGCTAACACTGTGAAACCCCGTCTCTCCTAAAAATACAAAAAGTTAGCTGGACGCGTTGGCGGGTGCTGTAGTCCCAGCTACTCGAGAGGCTGAGGCAGGAAAATGGCGTGAACCCGGGAGGCGGAGCTTGCAGTGACCGAGATCGAGCCACTGTACTCCAGCCTGGACGACAGAGCAAGACTCCCTCTCAAAAAAAAAAAAAAAAAAAAAATCAGTACATTCCTTCTGAAGTGACAATTTTGAAAGCAATACATAGTTACATAGTTTATAAGTTCTATTAGTTTCTTTTTAAATGCTTATCTCTCTGTAATTGCAAATTTGTTTCTTCATATATAATTGGAGAAAATAAAAGCACTTATTTCATTGAGGTGTTGTAGGGATTAAATGAGACTATATTTAAAGCACAACACAATGACTATAATACAATAAGCACTTGACAAATATTTTGTGTCAGTATCATTTTCAATACTCATTTTTAATAAGTTACCAAATATATGTATATAGGAGATATTTTGTCCTTTCTCTTCTTTTAGTTTATTTCTTTCTTATGCCCCTGAGTGCTTGCCACATTGTCAATTATTTAATAGTTGCATGAGTATAAATACAGATTTTTAAGTAAGGAAATCAGTAATTTTGTATTTGATCAATATTTTTGTATCCTACAAATGTATGTAATATACCTCAGAATTCTGATAGTATTGCACAATTGATTCTTGAACAACTTGATTTTGAACTATGTGGGTCCAATTGCATGTGAGTTTTTTTCAATAAATACATATATAAATTTAATATATAAATATATTTCATATGATATATAATACATTTTATATAATATAAAATATATAAATTTTTTTGAAATTTGCAATTTGAAAAATGTTGCACACAAACCACCTAGACTAGGAATATCAAAAACATAAGAAAAAGGTAAGTATGCATTAATGCATAAAATCTATGTAGATATGACTCTATTTTATCATCTACTATCATAAAATACACACAAATCCACTATGCAAAGTTAAAATTTATTGAAACATGCACCCACCCAAACACAAACTGTACATGGCACCATTCATGGTGGAGAGAAATGTAAACAAATGTAAAGATGCAGTATTAAATCATGACTGCATAAAATTAACTGTAGTACATGCTGTACAACAGTAATCAATTCATAGCCACTTCCTGTTGTTCTTGCAGTGAGCTCAAGTGTTGCAAGTATCCATTTAAAATACTTTGTGACACTAATCATTTCTGCATGAGCAGTTCATTCCTCTAATAAATTGCAGTAAAATATGATCTCTTGTGTTTCTCATGTATTTTTCATTTTGTTTAGTGCAATACTTTTAACCTTGCATAACAACATGGAACACATACAAAATGCCACTAGTGATACTGGAAGTGCTTCTGAGAAGCAGATAAGTCATGGCATTGCAAAAAAAAAAAAAAAAAATTAATTTCTTGATATGTATCATAGACTGAGGTTTGCAGCTGCAGTTACCGGCCATTTCAGAGATTCATCTTGTAAACGAATGACTAAACTTGTGGTATCAATGAATACAATACAATACTACAATATATTTCCACTTATGATTCTCTTCATAAAATTTTCTTTTCTCTAGCTTTCTTTATGGCAAGATATACTATATAATACATATAAATTGCAAAATATGTGTTTTTTGTGTGTGTAATTGGTAAGGTTTTTGGGCAACATGGTGTATTAATAGTTAAGTTTGTGGGGAGTCAAAAGTTCTATGTGGATTTTCAACAGTGTTGGGGATCAGTGCCCCTAATCCCCATTTTGTTAAAGAGACAATTTTATTTACAATTATATTATAAAATACACTTATTTCAATGCTAATCAAGGTGATTTCAAGGATTATTGGTGCTAAATAAGTATAAATATCCTATTAAAATTTGACCTCAAAATAAGGTGAAATCTATGCCTCCATAACTTTTATTCATTACTATTAGCTCTGCCCTCTGAAGAAGCATTCTTTCTTTCATTGAGTAATCCAATACCATCTTCCTTTGGCAGCTCTTCAAGTACCATCAGAAAATGTCTCCTTAGTAGCTGCCCGTCGTTTTTTTCTTCAGTTTAGTTTACTTTATCTTATAAAAACATTGAGAGTCTACAGTACACTAGGAGTTGGAGTTATTCTGCACACTAAAAACGAAAAGAACGAAACACAATCTCTGACCGCAAAAAGATAAATTTAATGGGAAGGCAGATGAAGACAGAGAAACTTAATACAAAATAAAATTGAGTTGGGACAGTTCTAGGAATGAGACATACCTACCCTTATTATTCTTCATGCTTATCGTTCTCAGGCTTTTACTTTCCTTTTACCTTCCTTTGTATACCATGCAGCACAGGCACTCTCAACCAAGGTAATTTTGCCTTCCAGGAGATGTTTGGCAATATCCGGACATTTTTGTTGGCTTTCTGGGTGGGAAAATGGAAGTTCTAGTGGCATCTAATGGATAAAGGCAGGAATGTGCTAAAAATGCACAGGAGACTGCCAATGCCACCCTCAACAAAGAATTATCTGATCAAAATGTTCCATAGCTTGAGAAACTCTATCTAGCTTTTTTTGTTTTGTTTTGTTTTTTGAGACAGGGTCTTGCTCTGCCACCAGGCTGGACTACACGGTCATGGCTCATGGCAGTTCAGCCTCCTGTGCTCAAGCAATCCTTTCTCCTGGGCATCCCAAAGTGCTGGAATTACAAGCGTGAGCCACCACACCTGGCCCCTACCTCACTTTTCAATGTCCTTTGTAAAGTGTGGAATTTAGCTTAAAAAAAAGGACACATAATTCTAGCTGTCATCTGACCAATCTGAATACAGAACAACCTTTATATTGCTGAATCTATGCTTTGCACCTGAATTAATTAGCTTAAAATGGAATTTAAAAAATTGAATAGCCATTCACAGTATTGGCTCACAAGGAGCTTATAAAACTACTATATTGTTCAGTTTTTTTCCATATAAATGGTTTTGTTCATTTTAACTATAGTTCCAGGCTGCTGAGAACTTCTGAACCTAATTTAGCTATTGTCAAGTTTGATATGTTCGACCTTTACATCTTTATCCAAATACTGGCAAAAACATCAAGAAGACTAAACCCTATATTATCAAACTGCAAAAGTAACTTGAAAGCTCGAAATTGGTCAAGAAAACAAGACTCCTAGGAACAGATTTTTCAGTAATGAGTCTGCTACATGAGCATTATTACTTGCCCCCAAAAACAATGCTGTGAAAGTATGGGTTAGTCAGGGTTCTCCAGAGAAACAGAACCAATAAGTACATACATATGTGTGTGTGTATATATATATATATGTGTGTGTGTGTGTATACTCATACATACATATATATACACACACATACATACATATATACACATATACACACACACACACACATATATACATATTTATTCATGGGAATTGGCTTATATGTTGGAGGGAATGGTATAAGTCCCAGAGTCCGATGACCCCGTAACAAGAACCTCTTATCCAAGGGCAGAAGAATTTGAATGTCTCAGCTCAAGAAGACAGACTTTGCTCTCCTTCTGTTTAAGCAGATTGACTAACGTTGAACCACATTAATGAGAGCAATCTTCTTTACTTAGTCTATTGATTCAAACGTTAATCTTTTCCAGAAATGCTCTCAAAGATACACCTAGGAGGAATGTATACCAGTTATGTGAGCATCCCTTAGTTTAGTCGGGTTGAGACATAAAACTAACCATCATGGAGTAAATAGTGTTAGACTCATTTCCCAGCTAAGGACACAGAGGTTCTGTGAGACTGGGGGACACGCCCAAGGACACACAGCAAGTAAGTCAGCAGGAGGGATTGTTACATCACCTATATATAATTTCAAACACCATGAATGGTCTTTTTAGTGCACTGTTTCAAAAAACAACAACAACCAGATGCCAATATTGACTATGTACAACAAAGCTTTACCTGTGTAGCTAATCTTCACAGCACGTTTGCAAAGCAGGCATTATTGCATTCATGTTACAGATGTGGAAACATTGAAGGTTTAGAGCGGCTGTGATTTGACCATAGGCATGTGACAGCTGAAAATCAGACCTACGATTCATGCCTCATTCACGTAGCCCTAACACTGCCACATTGCCTCCCACCAGAGACCATATATCCACTTACTACACAGCCAGCCAGTTCTCACTTCCCTTTTGTACAAAGAGTTGTCCTGGAGTCTCTTTGCCAAATGCTTTCTAGAATAGCAGCACACTTTGCTTTTGCTCATTGAGACTCTTATCACATTCATGTGTTTCGGAAGAATGTAAGTTTATGGGTAGTTGATTTTTAAAAATTCCAGAGAAAACCATAGAAGCAGTCTAGTTCTTTACTCATCATTAAAACATACAGAAAGAAGCTATCAATTTTTCCATATGCTAGAAAAAAATGTAAAATTTTTCTGACTTTAAATGTTCCACATTTGTAGCATTTTACTTGGAAAAGTTAAGATTTCTTTTATATCTATTTAAAATGATGCCTTGGCCAAGCACAGTGGCTCACCCCTGTAATCCCAGCACTTTGGGAGGCCGAGGCAAATGGATCACCTGAACTCAGGATTTCGAGACAGCCTAACTTGGTGAAACCCTGTCTCCACTAAAAATACAAAAATTAGCTGGGCGTGGTGGCACACGCCTGTAATCCCAGCTAGCCAGGAGCCTGAGGCAGGAGACTCACTTGAACCCAAGAGCTGGAGGTTGCAGTGAGCCAAGATCGTGCCACTGCACTGGCACATGCCAACCTGGGCGACAGAGTGACAGTGAGACTCTGTCTCAAAAAAAAAAAATTAAGATTAAATAATCCTTTAAAAATACAGAGGGTGAGTTTAAAATTGAAGTTCAAAAGAGATGAGGCAAATATTATAAAATATTAATACATTTTAATATAAGTGATGGATATATGGGTGTAATGTTATTTTTTCTACTCTGAGAATGGTTCCAATTTTTTATAATAAAAAGTAAAACAAAATATAATGTTCATGATTCGATAATCCTTATCTTCTCTTTAGAAAGTAATTTTTCTTTAAACTATTTTTATCGTCCATTAATTCAGTTCAATATAATTTACTCCAAAATATTTTCCTCAAATGCAATTTTTAAAAATCATTAGATGTCAACCTTTAAAAGATAATCAGAATCCCAATAAAACCCTCACTACAGTCGAATCATAAAATCTTCCATTTTTACTTTCAGAACTTACTAAATATGCTGTCTTTAAGTACAACATTAAATTCATATTTGATTTACTATCAAATGCAGAATACTTCAATTGCATTTTAGATCTCTCACATTTAAACCACATTTAACAGGGTTGAAAGCTGTTGCTGGGGTTGACAAGTGTTGGCATAACAAGTAAATGAGACAACTGTCATTTTTACATGTATGAATTATTTGACAGTATTGTGAGTCAGGCATACCCTGAAATGATAGTTACTCATTGAGCTCACTGTAAGTAAAGTGAATGACTCTGCAGTGAATTCAAAGGAGAGGTATAAAAAAATCTACCTTTCGGTTTCTCTAAAATCTTTCCAATTTTTGTAATATTTTCTTTATAAAGGAAGCACTGCCAAAAAATAATAAAAGACCCTTCATGCGTATTTCATCACTATAGGCTGCTCCAGATGGTAGCACGGTGTCCGTAGGTAATTCCCTTGTGTCATACATGGGAGGCAGAGAGCAAATTTTCACAGAGTCTTGAAATAGGCATTAGCAGAGAAATAACTTAGCTGATCATGCACTACATAAGTATGACTGCTTCCCAAGATGAAACATCACACAGAGTCTCACACCAGTAAAGGACCAAAACTGCTGTGTCAATATTGGAGAGCTCTGATTCTATTCCTAATACTGAAGAGGGGTTTGAAAAAATACTTCATGCAAATAACAGCTATCTTTTCTTAAGAGCTCACTATGCTAAGCCCTTTACATACAATAACTCCTAAAATCCTCATCACTATTTGTGATGGTTAATTTTATGTGTGAAATCAACTGGGTGATGGGGTGCTGAGATAATTGATCAATCGTTATTTTGAGTGTTTTTATGGGGGTGTTTCTGGATGAGATTAACAGTTGAATGAGTTGACTGCATAAAGCAGATGGCCCTCCATAAGGAGAGTGAACTCCATCTATCCCTTGAAGATCTGAATAGAACAAAAAGACTGACCCTCCCCAAGAGTCCAGGAGTAATAAAGAATCCCTCCTGCTTGACCACCTTCAAATGTGAACATCAGTTTTTTTCTGACTTAGGACTCAAACAGCATTGGCTCTTGCTGCGTCTTGAGCTTGCTATTTTTCAGGCTGGAATTACATCATTGGCTCTCCTGGGTCTCTGGCTTGCCAACCTACCATGAAGATCTCGGGACTTAGCCTTTATAATGATATGAGCTCATTCCTTATAATAAATATCTTTATTTATTATAACATACACATTCTTTTGGTTCTCTAGAGAACCCTGATAAACAAACTATATTATAAAGTAATATATTTATTCCTATTTTTCCAGTTAAGAAAATTAAGGATTGTAGAGCATATATTTCTTTTCAAAGGTTTCTTTTCCTGCTAGACTGTAAGCTCCTCTAGGATAAGTATTTTTGTCTGTTTCGTTCACTGATGAGTCTTAAGTGCCTAGGATAATGTGTTTCACAGTAGCAGTTCGGTTTGTTAACCAAATGAATAAACCCACCTGGAAAGTGACAGAGCTAGGGCTGGAAATGAGGTGTGGCTGCTGCCCAGATCTGTTCTTTTAACCTTCATTATGAACTGTCTCTTAGATTTCCTTCTTATTTTCAGAAAGCAATCTTCAAAAGAATAGTCCTTTTTAGAAAATTACTGGCCTAGTGAGTTCAGTCTTAAAGCTATTAATTCCTGAAAGATGATAAAATCAGGATCCCAAAATATCCCATTGGGTGGAACACTGTACTTATAAGATGAAATTTAATTAGAAAAAAAAAGTAAAGTCTTTTCTTTTATTCCAAACAGCAACTAAACTTATATAGATGTCAAAAACATAGCTTAGCAAGAGAATAAATAAAAAAGTCCCTGGAGGATTAATTGACAGGGAGCTTGATATAAATCAGCACTGAATAGTGGTTGCCAAAAAAGCTAATGCAATTCTTGGCGACATTAATAGAATATTTTGTCCAGATCAAGGGAAATAATAATTCCATTCAATTATGCCTCTATATCAAACCATATCTAAACCACACACTTCAAGAAGAGAGGTAAACTGGAGTACATTCAAAGGAGAGTCACCAAAAAGATGAAGAGAATCAAAGTCATGTTATTCAAAGATTAGCTAAAGGATCAGAAGATGATTGCCAGAAAAGTTAGCAAACATCTGAGATGTCTTCAACATTTGCAAAGCTGTTATGTCTAAAAGATACTATTATTTTTTCCTAACTGGCCCCAGAATGTACTTTGGTCTAAGTAATGAAAAGTTAATGCTATAGTATACTGTCTCAGTTTTCCAAAAGTGACATTAACAACATCATGAAAATAGTTAAGATCTCACTCTCTGGTTGTTCAAAACTGACAAAGCTACCATTTGTACTTAGTTAGTAGGTAAGCTTCAGATCAATTGGCTGGAGTAGAAGACCTTTATGGTTCCTTCTAGACATAAATATTGTGATGCTCTAACAGGATATTAAAGCTAAAGGTAAAGTGCTCAGAATGAGAAAAAAAATACACTGAAATTTATTGTATGGTTAATAGCATCAGCACTGTGTAGAAAGCATCCACTTACATTATGTTACTGAAACTGCATTGTCACAGAATTAGTGAGTAAGAAAACTAGAGATTCCTAGGATTCCAAACATCTTTCCTCCAAAAGGGAAGACTTCTTGTTTGATGACTGCTGACACTTTTCAGTTGTGCTTATCAAACCATGAGTGATCCTTTCTACAGGGGCTGTTGGTGCCAATATACATGTAGCCACCCAGGAAAGAAAAGGTGCCTCTACCTGAGACTGTAAGGATCACCTGCATCAGAAATATAGCCTGTCTCTTTCCACTAGGGTCCTCTATATTTTCATCTACACTATGACTGTTAAAAGAAAGTAACATCAATATTATAAAAGTATCTGAATATGACAATCTTTTAAAATTTTATTGCACCTAAGGTTTGCATAAAATATGGTATTTTGTATAATCTATTTCTAATAGTAATGCCAAGGGAAGTTTATAATAAAGCATCATTTCAAAGAATTTAGAATATTAGTCTAAACATACATTCTTTCTTTACTGTGATTTAATAAGCCATTGTGTTTAGTTATTCTAAATTCTGTATAAGTTACAGTGTTTAGTCAGTCTAAGTTCATTCAGCCTATGTAACAACATTCAAAATCCTTCTGGGGCTTCCCACCTCATTTGGAGTAAAAAAAAAAAAAAAAAAAAAAGTTCTTGAAATGGCCAGGACAGTTTTATACAACAGGCCTCTTCCTTGACCTCGCCTTGGTCTGTTCTCCCCTGACTTGCTCAGCTCCAGCTACACTGGCCTCTTGGCTGGTTGTTGACTAACTCCTACCTCCGATCACTTGCTGTTCTACTCCATGGGATGCTCATCCCCCCAGAGGACTGAATCCTAAGCTCTTCAGGTCTTGAATAAAATGTCACCTTCTCAGTAAAGCCTTCTTTGCTCACCCTGTTTAAAATTAAAGACCCTCTATATGAAGCTTCCTATATCCCTTACCTGGTTATATTTTTTTCCCCAGTAATTAACAAAATTTACATTGTCCGTATTTTATTTTGCAGAAGTACTTTTATTCACTGCTAAGTTCCAGAGTCTAGAATGAATGCTTGGTGAATGAATGAGCTAATAAACAAATGGTAGTCTTTACTTTTGGAAAAAACCTTATGTAACTTCACTCTTAAAGATGGTGTGATACATTGTGTTTACTGCCCCTGTAAAACTTCTCACCTAACATTACGTAGACCCCTCTGAAAAATTTCTTGGAGACAATAAAGAAAAAACCATTAATATGTAATAATATCTCTAAGATTTAAACTAAATAATATAATTTGGCTCTTTTCTACATACTCTAACAACATAATTACAGAGCTATATGGTGGCTTTCTGTTAAAAACATTGCTAAGAGATAGACATATTAAATTAGGTAATGCATATTTTAGTCTTATGGTCATAGTCTTTCCAAAGAGAGAAAAACAAGTCTTATTCATTCCCTCACTTAGAAAATGTGTCCTCAGAAATATTCCCACCCTTATTATTAAATGCATTTTCCAATTCCTGTATATAGAGCCCAGTGCCAGGTGGTAGGAATGTAGGTTGAGCAAGTGAACAAGAAAGTCCTGCCCTGAAAGGGCTTTGGATTCTAGTTGGGAAGAGGAAAAAAAGAAGATATTCTTATTAAACAGCTGTCCCCTTAGAATATGCAGAAATACCACCAACATTCTTGCAGATGAATGATACACAAGATCTGAAAGGTTTTAGTGGAAACAGCTCCTTGAATAATTGAGAAGGGATTATGAGTGGATGAAACACATCCGTATTAGTTATAACTTGTTCTTAGTTGTTAGCTATTTCCTCTAATGCCTCTGAAGGATTAATAAGGTTATCAAGACAAAGTATCACAACTGCTAGGTGTTTTAACCCTTATTGTGACCTGGCTGACAGCAAGTGCGAAACCTTAATAATATCAAATTGTTTAGTGCTGTAGCGTGCTACACTATTTCATTCTTTCATTCCCCATGACTAAAGAACTTGACGATATTTTATATTGGTGTCACGACGGTGATAATATGTGATGCTATGACATTATGAAGGTTTATTTTACATAATGTTCAGCTCTCCACTTTTAAATCTCTCACTTAGTCATACTTTTATATCTTCATCTAAAATTCTCACCTTCTCAAGTTCATTTCCTAGTCAATCCAGTTATAGAAAGCAAATGCCTAAAGCACCATTCAGTAAAGCCAAGATAGGCATATTGATTTTAAGTTACATCCTCTTCTCCAAGGAAATACCAGAATCGCTATTTAGAATCCACACACATTATTTTGTTCATGAATTTAGGTATGCATTTTGCTTGATTGGATCATGCCAACAGGTCGACATTATTTTAGACTGCTTTAAAATGCCAATGATCTGAGAAAAAAAAATCATGATTATTTCACCCTTTCATGATGTGGAATAAGAATCAATGGTTTAATTTTGTTTGGCCTATCCTTTTACACATCCTGTATGTAGCAAACCATAGTTCCAGGATTTTATAAGATTCACTGAAGGCTGTGGAGAGAGTAAAGCCAGCCGTTGCTGCTTAACAGCACCTGTCAGGGAACGTTATGCTGCCAGCATATATGCACCTTCCCTGCATTAACGAAGCTTGCAGAGATGAATACAACATGAGCTTCAAAGGTAATAGATGCTGCATTTTGATAAGGTTTTAATGGACATGGACATTTCAACGAAGCTATAATGGGTGACAGCTTAAATTCAGGATCTGAGAAAGCCTTTAATTAAGATTTATAAGGCCAGGTACTGGAAGCAAATAAAAAATGATGGTTAGACGTGGTGAAAAAGGAAGATGACTGATGGTCCCAGTGCTTCATAACTAACCCTCATTCTAACTTAGATGATTTAATAACATTTCCAAATCTGGAGAGTTTTGTAGCTCTGTGTCACAGGAGATAGAGAGGAACAACTCTGAAATTGCCCAGCCCAGACCAGAGTATTAACAAGTGACAGGCTCTTTGTGTGGGTGATAAATACCAATACCACAGTGTCCCACTGGCTTCTGACAACCAGAAACCATTACTCCCAGCAGTAGCAATGCCCAGCAGAGTTTTAGGCTCATTCTCTATAATGTCAAATAGGCCTCCAAGCCTCTTCCCTATCCTCTCTTGTCCAAAAGCAAGTTCAAAACTGCCTGTGCAATCACCAGTGGAAATAACACTTCTACAGATCCAGTTTAGTATCAATGACAGTTTAGTATCAGAGACAGCTCCAAAGAGGTGACCACAGCCTCACTGAAAGAGCATTTAGAGTGTAGTGTTAGCAACATTCACTATACAAAGAGTCCACATGTTTTTTTCTACAGTTGGGAGATCATAAGGAAAAGGCATAATGTGTATACTTTTGATAGGATCGTGTTGAATGGGTGGCCTTTATTTCAACCCAAAAGAAGCCAGTGCCAAGAAGACAAAATGACTGTTAAGACTGAGAAATATAAGTGGGAGCTAAATGCTGAGTATACATGGTCATAAACATGGAAGCAAAGGCACTAGGGAGGACTAAGGGGAAGGGAGGGGGACATAGGCTGAAAAACTACCTCTTGGGTATAATGCTCACCACCTGGATGACAGGATCATCCATACTCCAAAACCCAGCATCACACAATATGCCCATGTAACAAACCTGCACATGTACCCTCTGAATCTAAAACAGAAGTTGAAATTACAATTTGTTTTAAATACTGAAAAAATTCTGTGCACTAATTTCCACTATCCTCAAGCTAGAGTAAAAGTTTCTTTGTGTGTCTTAGAATCATAGAATCTCAAACTGGGAAGGACACTAACATATCTTGTTCAAAGACATTTTTGGGTCTTAAATACTTCTACAAACTGAAATTAAGCACAATGTCTTAAACCCACAATATGTTCAATACAGTAGCTTTTTCTGCCAAGATATGGTTTATGCTTTTAAGAAAAATTATGGCTGTGGAGAGGACAGTATAACCACATAAAACAGATGTTAAATATTTGTTAATTTCATTTTGAATAATTAAGATAAAAGAGTTAGATATCAGAATTATAGTGCTTAAACTTGGGCGGAAGTTAGAATTAGTAAATCTAAAGATTAGCATACAGCTACTCAATATATTTTCATGGGTAAAATGAAGATAATAGAATACATAATTTTATTGCTATACAAATCAGCTGATAATGAAGGCAAAATATTTAGTAAATATGGTTTACTTTTTTACTCAAGAAGCACAAATTCAACACCCTTCCTACATTGCAGTGTCCTACACAACCTTCTCTCAGAACATTTTATTGTACTTATTTGCCTACAGACTAATTCTTCAATTAGTCTACAACTTTGCTGCTATGGTCTGAATGTGTCTCCACATTCAGACAAAATTCATATGTTAGGAAATTTATGCTGCTGCAACAGCGTTGGAAAGTGGGGCCTCTGGGGAGGCGTTCAGGTCATGAAGGTTCCACTCTCACTAATGTATTCATGCTGTAATCAAAGAGTTTGATGGAAGGCATCTGTCTCTCTGCTCCCTTCTACCATGTGAGGACACAGTGTACCTCCCTTCTGGAGGGTATGGCATTCAAGGCATCATCTTGGAAGTCGACTGCAGTCCTCACCAGATGCTGATACATTGATCTTGGACTTTTAAGCCTCCAGAAGAATAAGAAATAAATTTCTGTTCTTTGTAACTTACTCTATAGTATTCCTTTACAGCAGTATAAATGGACTAACACAAAAATTAGTACCAGAGAAGTGGGGTGTCGCAAATACCTAAAAATGTAGAAGTGACTAACTAATGAGCAGAGGCTGGAACTCTTCTGAAGTGAATGCTGGAAAAAGCCTACGTTTTCATGAACAGAGCAGTAAGAGTGATTCTGGTAAGAGCTCAGAAGAAGAGGAAAGCTGCAGTCCCAATCTTCTTAGAGATTACCTACATGGCTGTGAACACAATGCTGGTAGAAATATGAAAAGCAAAGGATACTCTAATGAGGTGTTAGACAGAAATAAATAATGTCTTACTGAAAACTGGGAGAAAGGCTAGCCTTGATACAAAATGGAAAAGAAGTTGGCTGAACAATGTCAATGTCCCACAACTTTGCGAAAGGCAGAACTTAAGAGCAATGAGCTAGAATATTTAGAAAGAGAAATCTCTAAGCAGCAGTGTTTACTGCTTATAGTAAAATGTGAGAAGAGACAATGATTCAAAGACAGAATTTATAATTAAAAGAGAAACAGAATGAAAAGATTTAGAAAATTCGCACCCTGGCTTTGTGGAGACTTAAAAAGTATACTTAGGAGAGAAAACCAGGGTGTGATCCAGTGACCATTTATTCAGATTAGTGTGGACAGAAGGAAGCCAGTGCTACTCATCAAGACAATGAGAAATTGATCCCAAAAGCATTGCAGATATCTAGGGCCTTGAGGGCAGAACAGTTTCATAGGAGGGGCTCAGGGTACACAGGGGTCCTTGGAGCTCACTGCACATGGCCACCACAAATCTCTGTTCCCTACCTTCCAGCACAGCTCTACTCAGACACCAAGCTGTGACTCAAGCAGGACAAGTACAGCTCAGATTGTCTCTCCAAAGGACACAAACTACAAACCTTGGCAGCATCCAGACGGTGCTAATCCTGTAGGCACACAAAGCGCATAAACTGTGCAGGCATGGTTTTCTGCATGAATATTTCAAAGGATATTATAGAGAGCCTCAGAGTTCCAAGTAGAGACCTGCCACAGAGGCAGAGACACTGCAGAAAGACTGCACTAAGACAATGTTTAGTGGACCTGTGCAGCAGGGCTGTCCTTGAGATCCCAAAACCGTAGAGTCTATGAGATGCTGTACCAGCCTGGGAAAGCTGCAAGCATGTGACTCCAATGTATAAGAGCTGATACGTGGGCTATGTCCAGCAAAACCATAGGGATGGAGCTTCCTGGGGCCTGGGAACCTCAATCTCCCCATACCCCAGTATGTCCAGAAGGCAGGACATGAAGATAAGATTATTCTCCAGCCTTAAGATTTAATCTTCTTTTTCCTGTTAGGCTTTGGGCTTACCTGGGACTGTTACCCCATTTTTCTTTACTATTGCTCCCTTTTGGAATAAAACTGTCTATCCTATTCCTGTCTCACTATTATGTTTTGGAAGTACATAACTAGTTTGATTTCACAGACTCACAGCTGGAGAGCAATTTGCCTCAGGGTGAATTATACCTTGAGTCTCACCCTCATATTTAGATGTGAGTTTGGACTTAGACTTTTGGGTTGATGTTGGAACAAGTTAAGACTTTTGGGAATATTGAGATGGAATGAATGGATTTTTCATGTGAGAATAATATAAACATGGGGGCCAAGGGTGAAATTCTATGATCTAAATGTGTTTCCCCAAATGTTTGTGTTGGAAACTTAATCCCAAAGCAACAGTATTGGAAAATGGGTTTTTGGGGGAGGTGTTTATGTTATGAGGGTTCCACACTCGTGAATGGATCAATGCCATTATAAATGGGCCTGATGGAGGGAGGCTAGTCCTTTTTTGCCCTCTGCCTTCTGCCATGTGAGGACACAGTGCTCCTTCCCTCTTCCCTGATGCAAGGTTCAAGGTGTCATCTTGGAAGTGGAGATCACACCCTCACCAGACACCAAACCTGATGGTGCCCTGACCTTGAATTTTCCAGTCTCTAGAACTGTGAGAAATACATTTCTGGTTTTTACAAATTATTCAGTCTATAATATTCTGTTATAGCAGCAGAAATGGACTAAGATACTTGCCAAAAGCAGAGGTTTGTTTTTTTTAAACAATTTTTGAATTTTAGTGCCTAAAGCAGTGCCTGGAGCATAACAAACAGATAATAAAAGTTTTTTGGATGAAGAAGAGATAAAAGAAGGAAAAAGGCCAGAACCTGAGCTAGGTTTCCAGGACAATAAGATGAACTAATCTGTAATTGATGTACTGCCTTTATATGTTTGTTGGGAAAATGGAAATGTAAAACTATATATGCAATTGATATAGTGAGAAAAATATTTTAATACATGTATAAGAAATATAATCAGAGCACCAAGATCAGCAAATAATCAAGTCCAGAGAAAATTTTGTATGTTCTTTTTAAATTTATTCAACATATATTTATCAGGTATACATATATACTAGCATTATTTAAGATACTGTAAATGTTATACTGAACAAAAAATGTAGTTTCTGCCCTTGTGAAGAAGTAGTTGAGATATTGTAAAATGTTACCTGTGCCTACTTGAGGTGATCACTCCCCCTCCATGTCCCGTGCCTTCCCAGCAGTAGAGATTGGAGGAAAATATGAGAAAGAGACCTAAGATAGATTGTGAGGAAGAGACCCACATTTAACTTGTTTGTGCCATAGTATAAATTTGGAGGAGATTTTGGAGACATCAATATTTACTCCATATCTATGGCAAGATTTTCAATCAGCTTTAGCCATAGTAAAGGTGTTTTTATCTCCATGTGATTCTCTTTTACATCTTCTGTTTCAATTGGTTCTAAGTTCTAGACCCTTAAACAATTGGTAGCCATGACAATGGGGAGAAATAGAAATGTTTAGATTATTTTCTCAAAGTAGTTCTTATTGGTTAGCTGAGCTGGGGAAAGAAGAGAAGGGATGCTGCCATCATTCCTGGCTCTAGCAACTTGGTGGATGATGATGTCACAGTGAGACAGGGAAGGCTGGGAAGTGGGTTAAGAGCATGACAGCTCTATTGACAATGATAAGGAACAAGGAGGAGAAGCAGATTTGGGTGAAAGAAGCCATTTTACTTTTCGGCATATTAAGGTTGAGACATATTAAGTAGCATTTGCATGTGAAATGTTTGAGTATACAATCAGAAATTATGAGCTCTCTGGAGCCCATAATACTGACTTGAATTTTTTTTTAATGTATAGGCTATATTTGAAATCACCAGGGCAGGTAAGATTGTCCAGGTAAAATATATAATGTGAGAATTGAAATTTAGAACTTAAGAGGTCAGCACTAAGAAATGAAGAGAGAGAGAAAGAAACAAATGAAAGAAACTGAAGAGGTTTATTCAGAGATAAATGGAAAGTCATTGAAGAAATGTCGTGGAAATTAAGGGAAGACAAACTTTTAAGAAAACAAGGTTGGTTGGCATCAGCGAATGTTGGGACCAGTCACTCAGTGTGAGATCCCTAAGTATCACTTTGACTTTTTAATTAGGGAAATGCCAGAGGCCTTAACAAGGGAAGAGATGAGAGTTGAGTAGTGAATGATGTTAAAGGAATAGTTGAGGAAAATTGGACTCAATCAGAAGAAAATAAGGACCAGACAGGAGCACTTAATATGAAATGTTTTTAAAAACACACATTTTAAATACAATTGTCAGTTACAATGAATATTTTCAATTCCTTAAATAATTAATATTTTTCAAGTTACTTTTATAATTAAATATATTTTATAAAATTCCATTTTATATAAAAGGGTTTTCTTTTCTTTCCTTTGTCAATTTATCACAACCTATATTTTGGAAACCCATCAAACCCACAGAAAAGTTGAGGTAGAATAACTGATGCCAACCATGAAAAAAATGATATGTAAGAACAATAAAACTGCAAAATATCAGTTGTAGAATAATATATATTTGTAATTAATGTTAATGACATTTATGTGAGCGTTTTGGTTCAAAATAGTTGCCATTGAAGTAGGGAAAATTGTTTAGTGTGAAGAATGTCTTTTTTGAAGATAATATTACAAATAGACTGGAAACAGTTTCAAAATTATTTCCCTCTGTCTCTATGCAAAAATTCCCATCAGAAGATTAGCCAATTTTCTCCCATAAGTAACTGGCTCTGTGCTGCTAATTAATTTGAATTACCTTTTCATTTGCAAAAGTGTTTCATTTTGTTCTAATTAAAAACCTTCTTTATCAATTCATTGTCCATTTTGTCTAAGTATATACACTTCTACCTTCATCCTACGGGGCTTTTAGTTACTACACAGTTTTTGTTAGAGATTACTTACTGTTCAATTTCAAGGGAAAATTAGAATGAAGGTTAGCAATAACAACAATGAATTCACGAACCATGAAATTGGTGCATTGAAACAAATTGCACTAATTTGGTTTAAGGGTTGAACATTGCTAAATGAATCCCCTTAACATGAACTATAAGATAATAAAAGCCCTCATTTTTGACACTGCTCAAAAACGTAAGGATTCACTCTTTGGAAATAAAGTGACATAATAAAATAGAATACAAATTGTAGATAGGGAAGTGAGATTTGGTGTTTGGGCAAACCTCTAGTAGAACCAGTGCTCTCTACGGCATTTCAGGACCTTATAGTTTGTGATCAAAGTGACTCCATGAGAAGAAATTTGTACATTTCCAAGTAAATCTTCAAAAGACACTCTCATCACACCCATGAGAGAGAGAAAGAGAGCACTTCCTAACCCTGGTTCTTGCTGACCACTCTAAAAGTGAAGTTTGACTTCAATTGTCACGGAAGTGAAATGCCCTTCGCCTACTTTGAGTTTGTTTTCGAGAACGTCAACGTGGCCTCAGGGAAATTTGACTTGTGACGGGGGACCTGAATTTCTCCCACAGATAAATAACTAATTTCATTCCTAAAGAATTAATATGACTCTGCTGTTCTGGAATATACGTCATTATTGTAAGATGTAGCTCTGCATTTTGAAAAGAGAATAAAAATGTCTTGTGAAGATATAGAACATTTTTTCCCTTTAAATACAAAAATGCGAGGCTGAAGCCATCTGTCCCTGCTCCCTTTACCGATTTTAAATCAGCTCTAACCCATTCATTCTCCTCACATGCTAAATTACCAGCAACTCCTCTATTTCTCCATCTTTAAACCTGGAGTCATATAGCTGATTCTTTTCTCAAGCCTGAATTGATATTTAAACAAATTGAGGCATATGAAGAATATATTTTCCTTTTTTAAAATGTTATAATGTGCATACGTGAGGGTCTGCGATAAACTGATTTCACATAACTCTCCAGATCATTCTCTACAGCCCTATCAGTGAAGAAAGGCTACTCTGACATCATTCAGGTCTGACAAATACATAGCAGCACACAATCTGTAACAATTCAGGTTCTTCCCAAATATGGCTGTATCTCACACTCATCTGTAGAACTATCTTGAGATGATGACTTTGAGGCCCCACTCCACATCCACTGCTTAAACATTTTCAGAATTCTGTTTTTTAAAAAATGATTTGCTAAAGATTCTAATGCCACGAACCCAGCAACACATCTCTAACTACTTTGGGCTAAGGGGAGGCAACTCTGGGAAATTCTCAAGAAGGAAGAGTATCCATTTAATGTGAGATCTTGAGGCCATTTTAAAGAACTTTTGAACTACAATAAGAGAATATCATTATACAGAAGAGGAAACCAAAGCCAAGAGAAGCTGAATAACTTTCTCACTGTAATCAACCTAGTAAACAGCCAAATGTACGATCAGAACTCAACTCTGGTTGCCTAACCCAACCATCAAATGACAATAAGTTAGTTGAGATAGCAGAGATAACCAGAAAGCCCTTATGGGTTTTGTTGCTGTTGTTGTTATCTTTCAGTTCATGGAATTCATTGCTTAATATCCAACTGTCAAGATAATTTTAATGTGAACTATACATTCAATGCTTTGGTAGGTGCTCTTCAAGTTAAAGGGCAAGATTTTTAAAGGATAAGATGATATTGACAAAGTAGTGTTCTTTTCAAAGCAACTAAAACTGGGTGCTGTGGGAGCATATTGCTGTCTGAGTCCTGTGATCAAATCAAGAAATAATGCCAGATGCGCCCTACCCCTCACCGCTATGTGGCATAGAGAAGCTCTGGCTGATACCTGTTTCACCTTCTAACCCATTACTCGACATACTCTTTCCCCAACTCTACCTTATGTCATTCAACTCAGGGATAAGACAGAGATAAGAGAATTACCCACCCTTGAAAGGCGTGTAAGTACAGTGATGATCAGAATGAAACTTTTTTCCCGGAGAGAAGTGAAAATATATGAGAATAATGACTATACTACTCCCGGCATATCCTTAAAAATTTATTTTGACCCAAACAAAAATATATTAGCCCTAGGTCTTACAATAGTCTTAGACTAAAGGGGCTTTGTATGGTCTGTAATGATGCCAAGATTTAGGGTGGGATGAGGTGAGTGTCAGGTTCTACATGTTTCCCCTATTTCATACTGTAAAAAATATGCAAGTTATTCACATATACTTTTAAGCAGGCCACCATTAAAGTGCTATACAACTATTAATAGCAAGATCAATAACTATAACGTGAACATCTTTAACTAAAGAGTAATTCTGATGATTTTGCTATTAGAATCAAGGACAATTATATACAGTCAGGTGTGCTTTATTTTCTTCCTTTTAATATTTGAATGCATAACAAGGGACTTTAATAACGACACATTTTAGTGAGGTAAGAAGTTCTAAAATAAGTAAGTGATTTTCATTTGTAATAGCATGGTGTGCTGAACCTACACCCAAAAACATTCATTGCAAATTCTATTTCTACGGAAATCTTACACTTTAAATCACAATAATGTAGCTTCTTATTTTAAAAAATTGCCTTAGGCATTAAATGAGTTAATTTTCAAATGACTCCCTTTACTTGCCTACTTAGAATTCACCCAATAAACATAATCTGGATTTCAGATAAGACATAATATTGTAGTTTAGACATGTCAAATTGTGTATGATCAAATATGAAAGCATTCAAGATGGTTTTAATCTATTTAATCAGATTTTATGTCATTTAAAATCTTCATTACTAGTTTCTACATTCTAATTTTTCTTTCTTTATCTCAAATACATCTGCTGGCCCCAAGTCACGGTGTTGCTTTTACTAATGTTTTTATAGTCAACTAACCAAATGTGGATGTAAAAGTAAAAAACAAAGTACAAAAGGTATAGTAACTGTAAAGAGATTGTGTCTCACTCATAATTTGAATACTCTATTTGCAATTATTGTTGCAACGCCTCGCAAATAGTAGGTGCTCAGTATAGATTTGTTGAGTAAATTCCCAAACCTTCCAAGAAAGCTCAGCAAGCATTTCAGGAAGAAATTATCTCACCAGGTTGCAAAATGTATTACAGCATTCAAAGACTAAAATTCTAATTCTCACAGTGTAGAGTCAGGGTCTATTCATTTCCAAAGCCCATGTGCTTTATGGCTATTCTGTTTTGCCTTTAGGAGACATTCCTAGTCAATCTAAAATGTAAAACATAAAATCTTATTCTCTTTTTGACTCTGCTATGCTTTGTTGTGACACTGCCCTCTGTAGTGTAATGTTGTATAACAGATCGAACTGAGAGTCAGCTAAGCTGAAGTTGGCCATGAAATGGCTGTGCATCTTTGAATAAGTCACTTTATCTAAATCAGGTTTGTTTCTATGCTATCATCTGTAAAATGTGATGCTTGAAGTAAATGGTCCAGTTTTAAAATTCTATAAATTAAGTAGACAGGCCAATGATATAACTAGATTAAAAATAAATTATACCAGAACAAACAAGTTAATGAAGCTATTTCCATAACATGTTCAGAAATTGGGTCATGTTTCTTATGAGATAGTTTTAATCACTAAACAGTTCAACTAGTATTAAGTTTCTCCCAATACAGTAAGTAATTTCTCTCTCCTTCAGATTTCAACAGGAAGGAGTTGTCTTTAGCTAACTAACACAGGGTTTAGAAGGTTGCATACTACATGGACTTGTTAATATCTTGTTACATATAAAATCTTTTCGAAGAAATTTATTGAAAAATGAAAAATAGAAATGAGGAGGTGAAAATAACTTGTCACTGGATACAAACATAAATGTAATTCCATTAAATCAGTGCCCCTCCATGAATAACTTTGTAGCACGCATAGATTAATTTTGTTTTCATTGTCAAAATCCAAAAAGTTAACAAAATCTCATGTCTCCAACACTGGTGCTGACGAATAATCACTCATGTGTATTTTGTCTCTGAGCATGATTAATCCAACTATGTAAAATGTTTCAACACAATAAGAAAAAGAAAGGTGATAATGGTATTTTCCCCTCAGAGTCTTCCAAAAAGAAGGACTTCCTGAAAACCTCATGTTTCTAAAATTGCTTCCTATCACCTCTGGTTATTTACTTCAAACTGTTAACTAACAGAGAATTTATCTTTTCAAGGAATATAGCTTTCCAACTCATGACTAAAATGACAGAAAAGGTTACAGCCTTGTTCAGAGGCATGTTTGCCTAAAGGGGAGAAATGCCTGATTGTTTATGTTGCTCTTTATATTTTTTATAATGCAAACTGAACACATGATGAAAGTCAACATAGAAAAAGATGTAACCTTAACTGGAGATGTTCTGACAGATAAAGGTTAACAGGAGAGCCATGGCCCTACAACTTGATGGGTCAAACTAAAACTATGAACACTGTCAGACACTACAGTATCTCTGGGATAGGTGGCAAGAAGCCAGGATCTTGACTGGTTAACTTGATTTCTTAACTTTTAGCATTTAGTAAGAGATACTATGCTGCAACCTCATTCACTTATTTGTTTTCAACAAATATTAACTGAGCATGTTCTACATGCCAGCAAATGTGCCAAAATTTATTTTGGGGGAACCACTAGCCTATGAGTCCCCTTTTAGGTATGGGCAATTTCATGTTTTCAGAAATATTATATATAAAGAATCTCTGAAAAGGTGCATGAAAATCCAACTATCAGTTTCTATGCTAAAAGAAAGATTCCAATCCCAAATAGCTAAAACATTTTCTGAAATCCTTAACATTTTTTTATCCACAGTATTTGACAATATATTTCTAGCATTTTGTTTTGTTCATGTTTTTACATCAGTCTTTTCTTTCTCAATTTAATTCCAGTGAGCTTTTAACGAAGCTAAAGATTTGTTGCTCTCAACATGGATGATGACTTCCTAACGTCTTTCATTTACACTACGTGTATGAGACACCTTTTTTTTTTTTTTTTTTTTTTTTTGAGACAGCCTCACTGCTGCTGGAGTGCAGTGGCGCGATCTCGGCTCACTGCAAGCTCCACCTACCGGGTTCACGCCATTCTCCTGCCTCAACCTCCCTAGTAGCTGGGACTACAGGTGCCCACCACCACGCCTGGCTAATTTTTTGTGTTTTTAGTAGAGACGGGGTCTCACCGTGTTAGCCAGGGTGGTCTCAATCTCCTGACCTCATGATCTGCCAGCCTTGGCCTCCCAAAGTGCTGGGATTACAGGTGTGAGCCACAGTGCCAGGCCAGCCCCTTCTTAGAATAACTGTTATTATCAATTTTATTTTGCCCCTTTTTCTCTCTAAAGTAAGGTAAATGCAATTAAAAAATTCAAGCACATGTGCAAACACTGCTATTTGGACAAAGATAACAATGGCCTTAAATACTACACTGTTGACAAGCAAGCAGTGCCATCATTCCCAGTCATTTCAGCTATATATTCATTGTAACTCTGATTCAGCTCTGAGGCCCATATAGCCGTATTGCTGCTTTTTTATTCTTTCTGAAATTGTCAACTGAATCTTTTTTTTCCCCCAACGCCTCTCCATTTATTTAGCCCCTTAGAAATCCATTATCTGCAATTAGGACTCCTCTGTTTCATCTCCTTAGCGTCTTTGGATAGGCACTAGACACAGATGTCTCTCCACACCCTCCATACTCCATCATCTGTTTCCATCCCACATTCTTCACCAGGAAACAAAACTAATCAGAGAGAGAAGGGGGGGGGGGGGAAATGTGTGAGCATTAATGCTTGATCAGACTTCAAAGTAAAAAATGTCTCTTCCCTAAATTGTAGGAAATTTTGAATTCTCTGTATATTTAATATCCCTACTTTGCTAGCTTTATTGTATGGGATAGTTATCACTGGAGTATCTGCTACTTATATGGCATGATCTTAGAGATTAAAGAGTTGCTATTCCTTCCTATATATTAAGATTCCAGTGACACTGAAATCATTATCAAAGGTTGAATAACCTTGATATTTAACTCATGAGGTGCGTGTAAAACACTATTGCTGAAATTCGTAATTTCATTACTCCTCCTTCATTGTATGGCAGATGGCCATAATAAAATGCAACTTCCTTCCCCAAGAGGAAAAGCATCAATATAGCAAAAAGTTTAAGTGGACATGCTATGAAAACAATAGGGTATGGTAACAAGTAAATTGAAAAGATCAAAGAAACCCATACCATAGAGATACTTTTTTAAGCTCTGTCACTAAAAGTGGTTCAATCATAGGTAGCAGCAGCATTACTTTTGTTCTCACTCTCACGTGTACTCTTATTTGGTGGATTTGATCTCAAGTAGTACTCTCCACAAAAAGAAACTAGAATTCAGAGGAGGATAACTGCTTCCATGACAAGTTTAGAATATCCTAGTGATGCTAACAAATAAGTGGGAGTCATGGCCAAAAGGGAAATGGAGTCAAATTAAAAGTGATTATTCTGGCCAAGTAACGGTCATTTATACATCAAAATATATCCTGGGACTAGATGAATCTGTAAAAGTGCATTAGCACATGGCAACGTTCACACAAAAAAACATTAATATAAATGGCCCAGATAAATGGTTGTGGGGAAAAAAAGACACATGAATAAGTTAAAATAAATTTCATTATTTATTTTGAAATAGAGGAGGGTCGTGTGTGTGTGTGTGTGTGTGTGTGAGAGATATATTTCTTCCATTAATTATACATTACTGTAATATAGACTTGGACTCACTCCACTTTGCAGAATCAGGAACAAAACAGTAAGGATAAACAAGCCAAATAGTCTTGGAAAGAGTAGAAATTTACCAAGAACAGAAAACATTGATCAGTTCCATTGATCACAAATGAAAAAAAGGAAACATTCAACACAATCAGTTCAGTGACAAAGTAGAGCTTTGACCGTGTGTTCCAAGGTGATTAATAAAATAAATGTACTAATGTACTAATGTATTAGCAAGGACTAAGTCAATCAAGTTAATCCTTAATCTCTATGAAATATAACAAAAACTGTACAAAACAATTAAGACACTTATGTTTTTAAAAATAAAGTCAGAAGATCATTTTGATGGAACAGGACTAAAACCTATGTCAAAGTGATGAACTTTGAAACAAAAACAAATACTTTATTGACCTAAGAGTGAAAATTTAGCAATAAAAAAAGATCAGTTTGAAAATCAATGACTCAATTTTAGGTTTTTGGGTTTTTTAATTCTATTTTTTAATTTTTTAATGTAAACTGACAAATTATATATATTTATGGGGTATGAAGTGATGTTATGATTTATATACACAATGTTGAATGATTAAATCTATCTGATTAACATATCCATCACCTTAAATACTTTTTGTGGTAAGAACATTTGAAATTTTTCTACTGGCAATTTTGAAATATGTAATACATCATTAACTATAGTCATCATGCTATGCAATTGATCTCAAAAGACTTACTCCTCCTACCTAACTGAAACTCTGTATCCTTTGACCAACATTTCCCCACTTCTTTGGATTCCACATATTAGTGAGAGCATGCAGTATTGGTTTTTCAGTGCTTGGCTTATTTTACTTACCATAATGTCTTCCAAGATCATCCATGTTGTCACAAATTACAAAATTTCCTTCTTTTTAAAGGCTGAGTAGAATCCCATTGTGTAGATGTTTAATGGATCAATTTTGAATCACACTGGAAGCAGCAAGGAAAATCCACATTCCAGCCAACAACCCACTGGCTAATAAATCAGGCCCTTAAAACTGTTTGGCATGCCCTTTATGCTTCTGGGTCAAGTAAGACAACTATACTCCTGAAAATATATCAAAGTATATCTGAAATCTCTGAAAACTATCAAAATAACTGAAGCTATGACACTTGAAACATACTCAGAGAACTTATGCAGAAGTGATTAAATCCCAGAAATGGTTTGACTATAAACGAAGTAATTAGTTAAGTGGTAACTGTGTGTGTCCTTTGCCTTCTGCTTAAGGTACATGAATCGGTCATAATAATTTCATTAGCTTAATTTTTAATGAAATTGAAAATATGTAATCCATTTTTAAAAGCTAAACATAGTTTTAAATGTTTTATTACATTTGTGTGGTCAATTTACTGAGTATTAAACAAATAACAAATAATTATGAATATTTCTTTCCATGTACAAAAGCCTCTCAGACATAAAACCTTTTTGTCAGGAAGTGAGGTGTACACATTAGCACCTATTTTCACATTAGCAGAGATCATATTCTTGATAAGAGCAGAGAGGAAAATTCTCAGAAATGCAATTCTTAGAAAGGTTTTAATGAAAACTGAGAGTTAAGAGCCAGAAGTATTATCCAAAGAGGGCAGAACTGAATAGAACAAAGTCAGATAAATACTGTTTTTGTCATTGTTTTTATAGACAACCACATTTGTGATTTCTTTTTAAAATTATACTTAAGTTCTGGGATACACGTTATATGTATAGCTTATACATAGTTATACATAGCTATGCATAGCTTATACATAGCTATACACGTAACGTACCATGGTGGTTTGCTGCGCCCATCAACCTGTCACCTACATTAGATACTTCTCCTAATGTTATCCCTTCCCTTGCCCCCACACCCCAACAGGCCCCAGTGTGTGATGTTACCCATATGTTCTCATTGTTCAGTTCCCACTTATGAGTGAGAATATGTGGTGTTTTGTTTTTTGATCCTGTTAGTTTGCTGAGAATGATGGTTTCCAGCTTCATCCATGTCGCTGCAAAGGACATGAACTCATTGTTTTTATGGCTGCATAGTATTCCATGGTGTATATGTGCCACATTTTCTTTATAGTCTATCCTTGATGGGCATTTGGGTTGGTTCCAAGTCTTTGCTATTGTGAATAGTGCTGCAATAAACATACATGTGCACGTGTCTTTATAGAATGATTTATAATCCTTTGAGTGTATTCCCAGTAATGGTACTGCTGAATCCAACGGTATTTCTAGTTCTAGATCCTTGAGGAATCGCCACACTGCCTTCCACAATGGTTGAACTAATTTACACTCCCATTAACAGTGTAAAAGCATTCCTATTTCTCCACATCCCCACCAGCATCTGTTGTTTCCTGACATTTTAATGATTGACATTCTAACTGGTGTGAGATGGTATCTTATTGTGGTTTTAATTTGCATTTCTCTAACGACCAGGGATGATAAGTTTTTTTTCATGTTTGTTGGCTGCATGTCTTCTCTGGAAAAGTATCTGTTCATATCCTTTGTCCACTTTTTGATGGGATTGTTTATTTCTTGTAACTTGTTTAAGTTCTTCATAGGTTCTGAATATTAGCCCTTTGTCAGATGGATAGATTGCAAAAATTGTCTCCCATTCTTTAGGTTGCCTGTTTGCTCTGCTGATAGTTTCTTTTGCTGTGCAGAGGCTCTTTAGTTTAGTTGGGTCCTATTTGTTAATTTTGGCTTCTGTTGCCATTGCTTTTGGTGTTTTAGTCATTAAGTCTTTGCCCATGACTATGTCCTGAATGTTGTTGCCTAGGATTTCTTCTAGGGTTTTTATGGTTTTATGTCTTACATTTAAATCTTTAATCCCTCTTAATTTTTGTATAACGTGTAAGGAAGGGATCCAGTTGCAACTTTCTGCATATGGCTAGCCAGTTTTCCCATCACCATTTATTAAATAGGGAATCCTTTCCTCTTTGCTTGTTTTCATCAGGTTTATCAGAAATCGGATGGTCATAGATGTGTGGTGTTATTTCTGAGGCCTCTGTTCTGTTCTGTTGGTCTATATATCTGTTGTGGTACCAGTATCAAGCTGTTTTGGTTACTGTAGCCTTGTAGTATAGTTTGAATTCAGGTAGTGTGATGCCTCCAGCTTTGTTCGTTTTGCTTCGGATTGTCTTGGCTATATGGGCTCTTTTTTGTTTCCACATGAAATTTAGTCTTTTTCTAATTCTATGAAGAAAGTCAATGGTGGCTTGATTGGAATAGCATTGAATCTATAAATTACTTTGGGCAGTATGGCCATTTTCACAATATTGATTCTTCCTACTCATGAGGATGGAAAGATTTTCCATTGATTTGTATCCTTCCTTGAGCAGTGGTTTGTAGTTCTCCTTGAAGAGGTCCTTCACATCCCTTGTAAGTTGTATTCCTAGGTATTTTATTCTCTTTGTAGCGATTGTGAATGGGAGTTTATGCATTATGTGGCTGTTTGTCTATTATTGGTGTATAGGAATGTTTGTGATTTTTGCACATTGATTTTGTATCATGAGACTTTGCTACCATTGCTTATCAGATTAAGGAGACTTAGGGCTGAGACAATGGTGTTTTCTAAATACACAATTATATCATATGCAAACAGACAATTTGACTTCCTCTCTTCCTATTTGAATACACTTACACTTTATTTCTTTTGTTTGATTGCCCTGGCCAGAACTTCCAATACTATGTTGAATAGGAGTGGTGAGAGAGGGCATCCTTGTCTTGTGCCGGTTGTCAAAGGGAATGCTTCCAGCTTTTGTCCATTCAGTATAATGTTGGCTGTGGGTTTGTCACAAATAGCTGTTATTATTTTGAGATACGTTCCATCAATACCTAGTTTATTGAGAGTTTTTTTAGCAGGAAGGGCTGTTGAATTTTATTGAAGGCCTTTTCTGCATCTATTGAGATAATCATATGGTTTTTGTCATTGATTCTGTTTATGTTATGGGTTACATTTATTGATCTGCACCTGATGAACCAGCCTTGCATCTCAGAGATGAGGCCAACTTGATCATGGTCGATAAGCTTTTTGATGTGCTGCTGGATTCGGTTTGCCAGTATTGTATTGAGGATTTCACACTGATGTTCATCAAGGATATTGGCCTGAAATTTTCTTTTTTTGTTGTGTCTCTGCCAGGTTTAGGTATCAGGATGATGCTGGCCTCATAAAATGAGTTAGGGAGGAGTCCCTCTTTTTCTCTTGTTTGGAATAGTTTCAGAAAGAATGGTACCAGTTCTTCTTCATACCTCTGGTAGAATTAGGCTGTGAATCCATCTGGTCCTGGGCTTTTTTTTGGTTGGTAAGCTATTAATTACTGCCTCAACATCAGAACTTGTTATTGGTCTGTTCAGGGATTCAACTTCTTCCTGGTTTAGTCTTGGGAGGGTGAACGTGTCCAGGAATTTATCCATTTCTTCTAGATTTTCTAGTTTATTTGCATAGAGGTGTTTACAGTATTCTCTGATGGTAGTTTGTATTTCTGTGGATGGAAATTCTTCCATCAGGAAGAACTGTATGGTAATGAATGTTTACAAGAAAATTTGAGACATATTTCTGGATATTTTGCCTCCTTAAGGATCTACCTTAGTGTTTGCCTTTCTTCTGCTGTTACTAAGTTTCTTGTAAAATAAAAAAAACACTCTTACTAGAGGTGATTAATTGATACAGGCATATGCATATTCCTTGCTCCTTAATGTGTCATGGGTCTGTCATATGGTAAAGCAGAAGCTGTGTGTATTAGAAACTTCACATATTACTGTTTTGTGAAGTTAAATTTAAAAAACCCTGATTACATCTATTTTATAATTGTTAAAAAAATTTTTTTTTATTGGTTTAGTTGGCTAATTTGGGGTACAGACCTCCACTGTTATTCCATACTCTTTTTGCTTTCACTGTGCCAGGAATGGGAGGCGGAGGGTAGAGATGAACTCACTAAGTAGCCAGAGCCAAAAGTAGTTGGTACAAAGCTTAGACATCTGCTTGAGGATTTTCCTTAGTGTTTGTCTTCATGGGCATTACAAAGAAATCACTCTTCAGGCAATTTCAGCAGACAGCTGGTGAATCCAAATAATGGGTTTCCAAATCTCTCCACTGAGGAGGACATGAAAGCAGAAACACTGGGAATAAGTTGTGATGCCCCTTTATCATTTTTTATGGTATCTATTTGATTCTTCTCTCTTTTCTTCTTTATTAGTCTGGCTAGCAGTCTATCTATTTTGTCAATCTTTTCAAAAAACCATCTCCTAGATTCATTGATTTTTGGAAGTGTTTCTGTTTTTGTGTCTCTATCTCCTTCAGTTCTGCTCTGATCTTAGTTATTTCTTGCCTTCCGCTAGCTCTTGAATTTGTTTACTCTTCCTTCTCTGGTTCTTTTAATTGTAATGTTAGGGTGTTGATTAGATCTTTCCTGCTTTCTCCTGTGGGCATTTAATGCTATAAATTTCCCTCTAAACACTGCTTTAGTTTTGTCCCACAGATTCTGGTATATTTTGTCTTTGTTTTCATCGGTTTCAAAGAACTTATTTATTTCTGCCTTAATGTCATTATTTAGTGAGTAGTCATTCAGGAGCAGGTTGTTCAGTTTCCATGGAGTTGTGCGACTTTGAGTGAGTTTCTTAATCCTGAGTTCTAATTTGATTGCACTGTGGTCTGAGAGACTATTATTATTTCTCTTCTTTCACATTTGCTGAGGAGTGTTTTACCTTCAATTATGTGGTCAGTTTTAGAATAAGTGCAATGTGGTGCAGAAAATAATGTATATTCTGTTGATTTGGGTTGGAGAGTTCTGTAGATGTCTTATTAGGTCCACTTGGTCCAGAGCTGAGTTCAAGTCCTGAATATCTTTGTTAATTTTCTGTCTCATTGATCTGTCTAATATTGACAGTGGAGTGTTGAAGTCTCCCACTATTACTGTGTGGGAGTCTAAGTCTCTTTGTAGGTCTCTAAGAACTTGCTTTATGATTCTGGGTGCTCCTATGTAGGGTGCATACATATTTAGGAATTAGCTCTTTTTGTTGCATTGATCCCTTTACCATTATGTAATGCTCTTCTTTGCTTTTTTTGATCTTTCTTGGTTTAAAGTCTGTTTTATCAGAGGCTAAGATTGCAACCCCTACTTTTTTTTTGCTTTCCATTTCCTTGGTAGATCTTCCTCCATCCCTTTATTTTGAGCCTATGTGTGTCTTTGCACGTGAGATGTGTCTCCTGAATACAGAACACTGACAGGTCTTGACTCTTTATCCAATTTGCCGGTCTGTGTCTTTTAATTGGGGCATTTAGCCTGTTTACATTTAAGGTTAATATTGTTATGTGTGAATTTGATCCTGCCATTATGATGCCAGCTGGTTATTTTGCCCATTAGTTGATGCAGTTTCTTCATAGTGTCAATGTTCTTTACAATTTGGTATACTTTTGTAGTGGCTGGTACTGGTTTTTCCTTTCCATATCTAATGCTTCCTTCAGGAGCTCTTGTAAGGCAGGCCTGGTGCTGACAACATCCCTCAGCATTTGCTTGTCTGTAGAGGATTTTATTTATCCTTCATTTATGAAGCTTAGTTTGGCTAGATATGAAATTCTGGGTTGAAAATTCTTTTAGGAATGTTGAATATTGGCCCCCACTCTTTTCTGGCTTGTAGGGTTTCTACCGAGAGATCTGCTGTTAGTCTGATGGGCTTCCATTTGTGGATAACCCAGCCTTTCTCTCTGGCTGCCTTTAACATTTTTCTTTCATTTCAACGTTGGTGAATCTGATGATTATGTGTCTTGGGGTTGTTCTTCTCAAGGAATATTTTTGTGACATTCTTCTCTGTATTTCCTGAATTTAAATGTTGGCCTGTCTTGCTAGGTTGGGGAAGTTCTCCTGTATAATATCCTGAAGTGTATTTTCAAAGTTGGTTCCATCCTCCCCATCACTTTCAGGTACACCAATCAAACGTAGCTTTGGTCTCTTCACATAGTCCCTTATTTTTTGGAGGCTTTGTGCATTATTTTTCATTTTTTTTACTCTAATCTTATCTTCAAGCTTTATTTCATTAAGTAGATATTCAATCTCTGATATCCTTTCTTTTGCTTCATCAGTTCAGGTATTGATACTTGTGTATGCTTCACGAAGTTCTCATGCTGTGTTTTTCAGCTCCATCAGGTCATTTATGTTCTTCTCTAAACTGGTTATTCTAGTTAGCAGTTCCTGTAACCTTTTATCAAGGTTCTTAACTTCCTTGCATTGGATTAGAACACGCTCCTTTAGTTTGGAGGAGTTTGTTATTATGAAGCCTACTTCTGAAGCCTACTTCTGTCAGTTTGTCAAACTCATTCTCCATCCAGTTTTCTTCTCATGCTGGCAAGGAGTTGTGATCCTTTGGAGGCAAAGAGGCATTTGGTTTTTGTTTTTTGTTTTGTTTTGTTTTGTTTTCCAGCAGTTTTGCTGTTTTTTTTTTTTTTTTTTTTTCATCTTTGTGGATTTATCTACCTTTATCTTTGATGTTGGTGAACTTCAGATAGGGTGTTTTTGTATGCATCCTTTCTGTTGATGTTGATGTTATTGCCTTCTGTTTGTTAGTTTTCCTTCTAACAGTCAGGACCACTTCTGCAGGTCTGCTGGAATTTGCTGGAGGTCCACTCCAGACCCTGTTTGCCTGGGTATCACCAGCAGAAGCTGAAGAACAGCAAATATTGCTGCCTGCTTCTTCTGGTTGAAACTTTGTCCCAGAGGGTCACCCACCTGATGCCACCAGGAGCTCTCCTGTACGAGGTATCTGTCGACCCCTGCTGGGAGGCGTCTCCCAGTCAGGAGGCATGGGGGTCAGGGACCCACTTGAGGAGGCAGTCTGTCCCGTATCAGAGCTTGAATGCTGTGCTGGGAGATCCACTGCTCTCTTCAGAGCTGGCAGGCATGAACATTTAAGTCTGCTGAAGCTGCGCCCATAGCTTCACCTTCTGCCAGATGCTCTGTCCCAGAGAGATGGGAGTTTTATCTATAAGCCCCTCACTGGAGCTGCTGCCTTTCTTTCAGAGATACCCTGCCCAGAGAGGAGGAATCTAGAGAGGCAGTCTGGCTACAGTGGTTTTGTGGCTCTATGGTGGGCTCTGCCCAGTCCAAACTTCTCAGCAGCTTTGTTTACACTGTGAGGGGGAAATTGCCTACTCAAACTTCAGTAATGGCAGATGGCCCTCACCCTACCAAGCTGGAGCATCCCAGGTTGACTTCAGACTGCTGTGCTGGCAGTGAGAATTTTAAGCCAGTGAATCTTAGCTTGTTGGGCTCCAGGGGGATGGGATCTGCTGAGCTAGACCACTGGGCTCCCTGGATTCAGCGTCCTTTCCAAGGGATTGAATGGTTCTGTCTCGCTGGTGTTCCAGGCACCGTTGGGGTATGAAAAATATCCTGCAGTTAGCTGGGTGTCTGCCCAAATGGCCACCCAGCTTTGTGCTTGAAACTCAGGGCCCTGGTGGCATAGGCACCCAAGGTAATCCTGGTCTACGCGTTGCAAAGACAGTGGGAAAAGCACAGTATCTGGGCCGGAATGCTCTGTCCCTTATTGCTTCCATGGGCTAGGGGAGGGAGTTCTCCCACTCCTTATGTGCTTCTCAGATGAGGCAACAACTCACCCTTCTCCTGCTCACCCTGCATGGGCTGCATCCACTGTCTAACCAGTCCCAGTGAGATGAGCCATGTATCTCAGTTGGAAATGCAGAAATCATACGCCTTCTGCATTGGTCTCTCTGGGAGCTGCAGACCGGAGCTGTTCCTATTCGGCCTTCTCTTCTGGGAATCCCTGTGTCTGTGATTCCTGACCTGCCATTTGACTTTCCTACATCTCAGCACCCCTTCAAATGTTATCTGGGTAGGATAACTTTATAGCAAAAGTTGTTCATTTGGGATCCAAAAATATTTAGATTTTAATTCCCTTCTCATTATTAACTATGTGTTCTGGCCACATTATTTAATAACCCTGTCTCCATATTCTTATCATTAGTATAGGCATATTAAAAGTTCACTTAAAAGTGAATAAGGGTTAAATAAGGATTAAATATATAAAGATATATGCTACAGTGATTAATAAATATTACCTATTTCTATTACATAATAATGAGGTGAAAGTAGACATAAATAATAAATCTAATCCTCCCTGGCAATAGATGTTTGACTTTTAGGGATGGTGGTGGCCATGAAAACCAGCCTTTCAGATATCCCATGATGAGGAGTATAATTAACCCACAGCCTCAGCTGCTGTGCTCTGAAATCCATCACCACTTTTGCGCTGGGGTCCCATTTCCCAGCAATGCTCCCAACCAGTGATGGAGCAAGGCAAGGATACTAAAGTGGGGGACTCCTCCAATAGAAGTTTTGGCTTGTAGACTCCCCATCAGGGAGTCCTGCACCCAACCTTCCTTCTTTACTTCTCTCCTTCATGAGGGTCAAATCTACATCATAATCTAATGGTTCTCCCAGCTTCTCTGAGTTTGCTCCCCATTTTCCCTCACAAGCATTGCCCCTAGGAAATCTCGTGCATGTCTAGTCCTGTCTCGCTATCTGCTTCTCAAAAGATCTGAAGTAACAGAGATCTAGGTTCTTATATTAAGGCAAATTTTATAAAATTCTAAAGCTTCTTAGTGGGCTAAGGAGTTAATTCTCTTCCAAAACATCTTCACTCACAGGTGGAAGCAGAGCCAAAAGATTTAAGGACTTTAAAGTACTAACATTAAAAGACTATATTAAATCTATTAAAATAACCCATTTACAAAGGCTAAGGTTACCATTAGTGAAAATAATGACAAATGTATGTTAGCAATTCAAAAATAATCCTTGGTCAAGGCCATTTGGTCCATGTCTTAGAATCAATCATAGAATGTACTTTCTGAAGTGTTTCTTTATTATAGCGAATGCCCAAAAGACAATAGTAGAAATCAATAAGGCTAGAATAGGGTTAAGACTACATGTTCTGAATAGGCAT
The DNA here is from genome assembly GCF_002776525.5 of Piliocolobus tephrosceles. Classification (NCBI taxonomy): domain Eukaryota; kingdom Metazoa; phylum Chordata; class Mammalia; order Primates; family Cercopithecidae; genus Piliocolobus; species Piliocolobus tephrosceles. Next base: position 56,218,816 of record NC_045455.1, read on the forward strand.
AATCTTTAAGAGTGTATTATCATGAAATAAGTATCAGGACCCTAAACTAAAACTTAAAAATAAATAAATAAATAAATAAACCTTCAAATTCTCATCAGATCCATGGTCCAAAACCTCAAAATTTCTATTACTGAAGAGGGTTCCCACCATACCTTCATTAAATGTTGTCTTAGACTCTTTGAAGGCTGCCAATATAGAGCATGTCCACAAATAAATGTATCTGTTATCTCCTTCATTTTCATTTTGAATTTTAAAGGATACGTTTGTAATTCTGTGTCCATCTTTCCACTGGATGTAGCTCTGTTATAAAAATGTTTAGCCCTCAAGTGCCATTTTTAACTATTAGTCTAGTCATTCCTATACTCAATTTTGCTGGAATATCTGGATTCCTACCACTCAATGACATGTTTCTGGAATGAAATTTGCTAACAAAAATTAAGTATATTCATAAGACATATATTTACATGGTGTCTATAATACAGGTAAACAAAATCTATCACCTTATTTTCCGGATGTTATTTTCAGTCCAAAAATAGTTATCTTCAAGAAGTCGTGACTCTTAAAGAGGTCTTAGAAGTTAGAACTGCTAATCGTCTTTTGCAACACTTATTCAAAACTTATTTTGAGAAATATGTTTTAATAGTTACAAGTATTAATTCATTAAACTCCCTCAGCAATCCTGTACCATAGGTGCATTTCCAATGTTGCAGGTGAAGTTATGTGATCTCTGCAAGGTCACAAAGCCTGTAAATCACAAGGCTAGATTTAAGCCCTAGTAGACTGGGCTCCGAGTCAGTTCTCTTAGTGCAGCCTGTGATGCCATAGTGTGACGCTGGTAACTGAAAACTGTGAACATAATTCAGTACTATAGGAAAGAAATAATTAGCTTCTTCGTGATTGTTTTGGATGACAGAAGTGTTTCTCCTTATTTTCTGCTGGAGAATAATCACTGGTAGCTGCTTGGAGATGTATTATAATAAATTATGAATATGAGTCCGTGCTAAACAGGAAAGAGAACTGAGATTAACCAGGGAATGTCTGACAAGGGCAAAGTTAGGGTAGCTTGTGCTGTCTGTATACATACTAGTCATACCTGAATTAGACCTTCTCAATTTAAGCCTACAGCATGTGTCCCTCCTTAGACTTTAAGATGCATGAGGTTTGTAAAGAGCAATGGGACTGAGGAGTTGAGCTACTAGAAACTTTAAAGGGAGTCCAGAAATGAAAATATTTTAGACTCATTAAATACTCTCTCAAATGCAGGAATGACTTTGGAATCATCCAGACTAGTTTTTCATCACAATTATAGCATAATGAGCTTGAAGGTAGATAAAGATCCTTTAAGACAATTATTTAAAGAAATCATCAATTTTGATATTAAAGTTCATGAAAGAACATGAACATCTTTGGTATTTTCCAGCAACAGGGACTTTCTTTCTAGGTAACTGGATTCTGTTATACTTTCTGAAATAACAGTTACCCTTGCTGAGGTGAGCATGGTATGTTGACATTTACTTACTTAATTGGCATTCAGATAAAGACTAACTGAATCATTTTGACCAAACAATCTTCTAGAAAGGAAAGAATACAGAAGTTTAAAACAATAATTTTCACCTATTCTGAGCAAATATATCCTTCTTTTGAAACAGAGAATTTTCAAAGATTTTCTCTAGTTAATTTTTTTCAATGTTTCTAGGATTAAAAAAACTATGTTATCAACAGAAATGGTTAGTTCCCTAACCAGAAACAAACCACCTACATGAAATGACAATCTGATGTGCACGCTATAGTCATGTGTCCATTTATTCACTCATTCATCAAATGATTGAGAACGTACTATATGTATGATATTATATAGGTGCTGCTGAAACAAAAAATATAACAATGGCCTTTCTCTCTCAATACCTAGAGTTCAGCAAGGAAGCACATAATAACATGTTTTTGGTATAAAATACTAGGTGATAAGTTGAGCTACATGTGCGGCATTACAATGAGCATAGATGAATTTAACTTTTTGCCTAGGTCAAGACTGGGTTAAGTAAGTCTTCAATAAAATAATGACCTTTTGCTGAATATTAGAAGGTAATTAGGATTTGTCAAGCGACAAAGTGTCAAGTGGAGAATGGTGAAAGTGGGGCTGAAAATGTCGGCAGGCAGAATTGAGCTCATGTGTACTGCATGAAATAGATAATTTGGACTTTAGTCATTGGGTAGTGAGAATAAATTGGGCAGAAAACATTTACTATTGATATGACATAGTTACAACTTTATATTTTTATTGTATGTTTTAAAGACATCTATCTGAAAGTTTAATGGAGGATAGAACATGGAAGAACAAGGCTGAGAATAAAGAAATCGGTTAATTGGTTAATTGTTCTAACAGTAAAGAAGATGTAGGGCCGGGCGCAGTGGCTCAAGCCTGTAATCCCAGCACTTTGGGAGGCCGAGACGGGCGGATCACGAGGTCAGGAGATCGAGACCGCCCTAGCTAACATGGTGAAACCCCGTCTCTACTAAAAAAAAAAAAAAATACAAATTAGCCGGGCGAGGTGGTGGGCGCCTGTAGTCCCAGCTACTCAGGAGGCTGAGGCAGGAGAATGGCGTAAACCCGGGAGGCGGAGCTTGCAGTGAGCTGAGATCTAGCCACTGTACTCCAGCCCGGGTGACAGAGCGAGACTCCGTCTCAAAAAAAAAAAAAAAAAAAGAAGATGTGATGAAGCCTAAGCTTCAACATAAAATCAGATTCAGCAAATATCCACATAGATGATATTTCTAATAACAGACTTCAGTGGGGTCTAATAGGGTTTTTGCATTAGTCATTTTTTGATTCTACTTATTATCAATGTATTTGTATATTCACATTTTCTATACAACAATTTTATGATATTAGTATTACTACTCCAATTTTACTGATAAGAAAAACAAGGTGAGCGCCGTGGCTCACAACTGTAATCCCAGCACTTTGGGAGGCTGAGACAGGCAGATAACTTGAGGTCATGAGTTTGAGACCAGCCTATTTCAACATGGTGAAACCCCATCTCTACTAAAAATACAAAATTAGCTGGGTGTGGTGGTGCGTGCCTGTAATCCCAGCTACTCGGAGGCTGAGGCAGAACTGCTTGAACCTGGGAGGCAGAGGTTGCAGTGAGCTGAGATTGAACCATCGCACTCCAGCCTAGGCAATAAGAGTGAAACTCTATAAAAACAAAAAGCAAAAACAAGGTGTAGAGAAGCCAGTGGCTCACCTGGTGATTTACTCTTAGTAAATAATGAAGTCAAAGGTTAAATCCAAAACTTCAGTTCTAAACTCTGTTCTTCTCACTGATCCATAATATCATGAATGGAAAACTATTCATTAAAGTGAAAAAAAGTTGACTTTTGTTGTTGTGAGTGTACTTGATATTTCAATATCCATTTCCATCAAGCTAAAGTTCAAAATCAATGATTTTCCAGATAGTTAGATTTACTATAATCCTTGCAAATATTTTAAATGCCAATCAAGAAGTTAGAATTAATAGAATTGTAGAATATATAATGTCCTTCATTCCCAAGTAAAAGTTTCTTATGTAATTCAACAAATTATCCTCAAGAACCATTAGATGGAAACATCACTATTCTTTCACTATTATTTCCTTTCTTGGAATAGATAAAGCTTTCTGCTATCTAGCTATATTTTTATTGAAATAAAATGTGCACATGGCAAAATACATAGATCTCAAGTGCACAGTTTCACATAGGGCTACTCATAGAAGATTTGTCCATTCCAACATTCTACCTCTTAGCAGTGCGTTAATTAAAGTGGTCACCTTTTTCTGCCTTTTATTAGCAGAAAAATATTATTTTTCTTTTTCTCTCACTGATAGAACTACTCTTGTAAAACATTGGACCTGGCTTTCATTACATTTGTCCAGAGTTAAAGCCTGGGGACAAGGTAGAGGTGGAGAGGGGGAACACCCTCATTATTTATTGTTGAGTAATTAGTAAGAACTATGTCTCTGGTCCAGAATACCTTGTGTGCACATTTAAGACGAAGTTAATAAAGATCAATATGGAAAACCCAAGAATATATATAGAAGCCCTATAATGCATTATTATTTATGCTGTTAACTGTCAATTACATTTTAAGGCTATGTTTATAATAATGCCAAAGTCTCTTATTTATCCACATATTACCTACCATTTCTATTCTCTTCATGCTTTTATATAGATTAACTTTCTCTCTGGCATTATTTTCCTTCTGCTTGAAGAACTTTTTTTTTTCTTTTCAACATTTCCTGTAGCATTCATCTGCTGCCAGTGAATTCTCTTGATTTTACAATTTTTGTGAGCTTTTTTGGTCTGAAAACGTGTTTATATTTTACTTACATTTTTGAAAAATACTGATCTGGGTTTAGAATTCTAGGTTGGTAGTTTTATTCACTGATCTTTTCATCTATCGAATTTAATCTACCCTTATCCACTCAGTGAAATTGATTAGTTTATACTCCTCCTTTCCTCAGAAATCATTCTTCCTTTGCAAGTTGTTTTTTTTTTTGTTTGTTTGTTTTCCCCATCCTATGGGGTTTTTGCTTAGGCATGCATATATTCAGTCAAAAATTTAAGGGGACACCTCTAAAGACCTCTAGACTATCTGGGATTACTTTCTATCCAGTATTTTACCTATAAATTTTAGCCAAATTTTGTTCTCTGCAAATTCTGACCCTCATCTTCTCAACTCAGCAAAATGCCAAATTCATCCCTCTATCACAGAATGAAAATTTCCTCCAGGCAGAAAGCTGAGTCAATTTGGAGAGATTACCTCTTTCAAATCTGTCTCTCAGAGATCATAGTTCTTTGCTACAATAGTGGAAAACAACTGTTTCCAGCTTGCAGTGAGAAGATAATTCTGGAGCTTCTTGCTCCCTCATGGGTGGAAGCAAACATCCCTCACATGTTCTTGAGATTCATTCATGTTTTTATATGCATTCTTTATTGTTGAGTAGTATTCCATTGTTTCAATATACAAAATTTGTTGTCATTCTCAGTTGATAAATGTTTTGGTTACATACAGATTTTAGCTACAAGTAGACCTGCTGCATTATAGAACAGATGTATAATTAACTTCTTAAGAAACGACCCCAGCTGTTCTCTGTATCGTTTTACCATTTTAATTCCTACCAGCAATGTATCCAGCAATGTATGAGTGATCCACTTTGCTTCAAATCCTTGCCAACATCTGAATTTTCAGTCACTTTAATTTTAGACATTCTATCTGGTTTAAAATAGAATTTCCTTGTAATTTTATTTTGCATTTCCCTGATGACTAATTATATTTAGTAGATTTTAAGTGTTGATTGGTTATTCAAGCACATTCTTTTGTAAAGTGTCTGTTTATGTCTTTTTTCAGTTGACTGTGCCTTTGAATTTTCTAAGCAGGTCAAGGCATTTTTTTATTATACTGGACATTGCTGGATCTATAATCCATTATGTGAATTATGTTGACTCCTTTAAAGTCTGTTGAGATTGTTGCTGGTGGCCGTTAAATGACTGGTGGCTCTCTTAGATCAGGAGAGGTTTGGTTTTATTCTTTGAAGCTATCTTGAGTTTATCCTTAGTCATATGATGCGATCCATATTTAGTGTGTTTTCCTTACACCAAAGTCATAGCATTTCTGGGATCTCAACTGAATGCTTGGGGAGCTCTGAATGGTCTCTTTGCTCTGACTGGTTTGCAATTCCAACCACCCCTGGCATTTCCGTTTCATTTTCAGGCAACCAGCAGCCACTCGTGGTTAGAACACATGGAGTCTTACCCTGTATAAATGGACCCCAGCCTTTGGCCCAGAGTATGCAGTATACCCCACACAGACTTCTGATGCTTGCCTCTATACAGCTTCCTCCTTTCCAGTACCCTGCCTTAAACTATTAGCCATTTCAACAGCCCCAGACTATAATATCTGCCTCCTTAGCTCAATGATGGCACCATGCTTTGCTTGGGCCTCATCGTCCTATGTTGTAATCGAGAGTATGCCCTAACCAGAGTCTTTGAAAACATCATCTCATATTGTTATTCCCATATCTCACTGATATTTAAAAAATAGTTGACAGACATTTTGCCTAGTCTTATTGTTACTGACAGGCAGAGGAGCAAGCCTGATACAAGTTGCACCATTATGGACATAGTGGAGGTCTTCTACTTATATTTAACCCTAACAAAGTGTCAAAAAGTTGTATCCTAATACTACCTATCCAACTTTTTGGATAGATTGCACTTTTCAAAGCTTCCTGTAACAATTTTGAGAATTTTCATTTCTCTTCTTATGGCTTTGTAAAATCTCTGCAAAGAGGCATTAGCTAAAATTTGCCTCCAAGATCTCAGATCCAAGATAAAACACAAAGTAAAACTGCAAAGCATATTAATCAAATGTTTAAATTACATGCAAACAGAAGTCCCTAGTTAATACCCAAAAAAACTTGTGAAGAATATTAAAACTAGATGTAAAACTATTCATTTAATCCAAGACTTTTAAAATGCATGAATATAGTGATTAAACTATCTCAAATCAGTTACAAATCTTTCATGTCAATCAAAAGCAATGTTATAAATGGATCTGACATAAAATCTGTGTATAACAAGGCATCTGACAGATGTTTGAAGAACTACAAAAGATATTAAAGTGTTATTTTTGCCAAATCCCAATGTAGTTATTAAAATGCATATTATAATTCAGAATATCAATATGTAATAATAAAATCAAAGAATAAGTATTATATTCTTTTCTGAACTAGAATGGGGGAGGAAGGTGAGAAGAGAGACAACAGGAAGCATATACATATTATATAAATAATATTTTATTAGCATGTTTCTTGATCTAAAGTGATATCGTATCATTATGTTTGGTAAACAAAAGATATTACTGTTATACATACTGAAACCAGAAAATCATATGAGAATAATTATTTTGTTTATGCATAGGTATGCTGAATAAATTATGATGTTTTATAGTTTCTTGCCCACTTTCTGATACAGTTTATATTTATATAATACCAAACTATCTGCGGATATTTACAGTTCCTTCTTTTAATGATCCCTCAGGGTTCTTGGAAAATTGAGAACAGAGCAGTGCTGAGGAAGATGTCAGTCACCACATTTCTAGATATTCATAATGTAACTTTGGTCATTTGTATGTTAGCTAGAAAATTTTGTGTGGACTGTAACATGTTAATGGCCACATTCTATGAGCATTGGTGAAGACGAGAATGTGATTGGAAGACAAGTCATTCAAAACCCCTTGTATTCACTGCTATGCATTAAGACATTTATTTTGAAAAACTACCTGAGTTCCTGACTTCTCCACCAATAATTGTGATGCCATGTAAATAAGAATCAGAAACTAGAGGGAAAAACTTGACTGAATGAGTTTGTAGAGATGAGTTCTCAGGTCCTTTCTGTTTCAAAAATCCTTTTGTTCCAGAAATTAAAAAATAATAACTTTTTCAAAATCATTTTGGTCTGTGGAAGCACTCTTGAAAAAGTAGTAAAGCTCCCCAACATGATTGCTTCATAGGTTATAATATGAATTTGAAGATGAATATTGCAGTATGTTAAAATACTAGTGACAATAATTTTTATTAACATTTTGTATTTAGTATTCATGTATTATAATTAGAAATTAACCAGTAATTTCCTTGAGTTATTCATACTCACTGTCTCCAATTCATCTCCTCCCTCTTTCTCTTAAATCTACTCCAGTTATACTTCTGCCTTCCATCACTCTACCACAATGATTTTCTTATCCTAATTCCAATAGTTGCTTCACAGGCTTCATCTTACTTGACTTAGCAGCACCTTACTTCACCTAGCAACATCCTTAAATATTTGATTCTCCAATTAGTTTCCAGGACACTCCATTCTTCTGGCCACTTGTCCTAATTCTCTTGTGTTGGTTCCTTTTTATTTTCTTTAATTCTCAAAATTGGAGGGCACCAGAAGGAAGTCCTTGAAGTTCTTGTCTTTTCTAAAATGTTCACTCCTTTGGTGATCCTATCCAATCCTATTCATGTTCACTCCTTTGGTGTTCCTTTGGTGATCCTATCCAATCCTATCCATGGCTTTAAGTATCATCACTATGCTGGCAACTTACAATTTTGTATCACCACTCTATAGTTTCCAAAAGTTTATTTAAGTCCATCTGAGTTAGTCTGAGGGACATCTCAAAATCAGTATGTCTAGAAATGAGCTCTCGGTCTTCCCTCCAAAACTGCTTCTCCCTGTATCTTCCCAACTCCTAAGTGGCAGCACTATTTTTCCAGTTGGTTGGGACAAAACTCTTGGAGTCACCTCTTTTCTTTTTCTGTTGTACTTCACTGAGTCCACCAAATCTAACTGGCTTCACCTTCAAAATCAATCCAGATTTTACTTCTCACCACCTCCACTGCTACAAACACCTTCTTGTCGAATTCACTGCATGTGTCTCCTACTGTGTCCCTACTTCTTCCCTTACTCCCGCGCTTTCCTTTTTCAACAAGGAAGTCACAACAATCCTAGTAAATATCAAGTCAGATCATGTCATTGCCATGCTCAATACTATACAATAGCTTCCAATTTCACTTCAAATTAAAAACATTTTTTTAAAAAATGGCTGTTTCCACATGGCTCACTATCCCACAGGTTTTTTTGTTTGTTTTTTCTGTTTTTTTTTTTTTTTTTTTTTTGAAACAGAGTCTCACTCTGTTGCCCAGACTGGAGTGCAGTGGCACGATTTCAGCTCACTGCAAGCTCCACCTCCCAGGTTCACACCATTCACCTGCCTCAGCCTCCCCAGTAGCTGGGACTACAGGTGCCCGCCACTACGCCTGGCTAATTTCCCACGGTTCTTTTTAAAATTATTTTCTTACTACACTTCCAAACAGCTTTCCATGTTCTTCCTGGAGCATACTAGGTGTGTTTCTGCCCCAGGATTGTTGCCTCTGCTGAGGTTTATGCTTCAAACATTCTTTTGCCAAATATGCAGACTTCACTCCATTTGGAGATTTATCCTTCAAATATTCTTTTGCCAAATATTCAGACTTCACTCCATGTGCCTCTTTTCACCTTTTTAATGATGCTTTTCATAACCACCCAACTTAAAATTTTAATAATATCCTGTTCCTATTTTCTCAATGTACTTTTCACTAACTTTCAAACTATTTTAGTTTTTTTAGTTTTTTTTTACGGTCTTCTCACTGAAATGTAAGCACTAGAAGAGCAGAGATTTTTCTGTTATCTACAGACTTAGAAAAATGCATAGTAGGTACCTAATAAATAGTTCTGGGCAAATGAACATTATTTACCAGAAAATAAACACTATCCCTAAACTAATAAGTTGTTTAACATCAGAGATAAAGCAGCTTGACAAAAACGCAAAGATCATCTTCAGACTTTTCGGTATTGTGGAAGAATTTTAAAAGAGACTAGTCTAATAGTCTTTTAATAATTGACTTAAAATGTAGAAAGATTTAAGAAAGAAAAAAAGAAAACGCCACATTCCTATATATTGGATGATATATAAAACAAAATATTAACTGTAACTTATCACTGTGGGAGAACAAAAACCATGAATCTTACATACTTAAGACAGTGAAAAGTTTAAAGACATTTGCCAAACTTTCTTTAATAATATTTTCTTTTGTGAGTAACCCAAATTTTAAATATGTTAAAAATATAAATACTTCTTCATAAATTGATAATGATCAATATTTACTATTAAGAAAATACACATTTTTCATGGGCTATATAATGAAATTTTTTAATATCCCTCTTTGAAAACAAACAACATGATGAGGTACACATCTACTCAGAAACTTCAGACTGAGAGAGAATAAAAGTAGGCTGCTCCAGGTTAAAAAAAAAAAAAAAAAAAAAAAAAAAAACAGTTAATGACAAATCTAGTATGTCTCACACTTCTTACTAAAGCCAACAATACTATCCTTAAAATCTGTAATATTTGGTTTTTGTTAATCATAGTACATTTTATTTTAGCAATCTACTTCAGAGACCAGAGCTCTCAAATTATTTTAGCAACATAAATGTCATACACACTGGGATTTAACACAGAGCACTTTAAATTCCTTGATACAACAGCTGTTATACTCATTTTTGGCTGAAGCTCAGGTAAATTAAATCCTTATTATATAAGGATTCAAGGAAAGGGATATGACTTTTTAAAAATCTTCATGTCTAAATTTAAATACTTAAATATTAAGAGAATTTGAGTTTCTTTCTTAGTTCATCATTCCACATCTAACTCTCACTAGTGTTTCCTAGAATGTAAAAATTCAGCATGTTGGGGGCCACAACTAAATTTTCCAGATGCCCCAGAAATAAATGACCAAAGTGATCTTTGAAAATCGAGAAATGTGGCGGCAACCATCATCATCTACGTTTCTCCATTCTGAGATTTCATAGATCCCTGAAAAGAACAATAAAATAAATAACCTTAAAGCTTCCTCTCACTTCACTTTAAATCTAATATTTTATCTAATGCTGGAACAGTGTCACACAGGTTATATAAAAAAGAGAAGTTAGAAAGCTATTCCACCATGGTAGAGCACTCTAGAACTAACTTCCCAAGTAGTAAATATCTAGGCCTTAGACTACTAATTATTGCAAAGAAAAGAAGAAGAAGCTCATTCATTAAACTTTTTATGGTTATCAACTTAAATCGACCACATGCCAAACGCCCTGCTAAGAACTAGACACAATATTTTTTTTTTTTTTTTTTTTTTTTTGCCTTTATACTCAAGGAACCGATGTAGCAAAAGAAACAGGTGTGGACAAATAATGTGATATAGTGTGATGAGTGTTATGACATTGGCCTGCAAAGGAAACCAAGAAATTGCGTAAGAGGGACACTAAATCCAGACAGGAAACAGGAGGAGACTTGTGAACTAAGCTTTTAGAAAAAGCAAGAGAAAGTCAAGGGAGGAAACACTGACCAAATCGTCCAAGCAGAAGAGAAAGACAATTTGAGAAATGATATTGACAAAAGGAAGAGTGAAGCCATCATTTCCTCATCACCCAACATGTAAACTTGCAGGATTATTTTGCTTCTTTCTCTCCCTCTTACTTCATATCTTCTGGTTAAACTATGTTAATTCATTCTTCCTTTTCACCCCACTACTTCTGCATTACCTGGTTCAGTTTTTAATAGATGCATCTTACATGACTGTAAAAGCCCTCCAAATCGTTAATTTGTTTAGGAATTGCTCCCCTCAAGTCTATCTTAGAAAATATTTGATGATAAAAAGAGAAAAAGAAATTGTACACACACACACACAGTTTATATATAAATTTATTTATTTATAAATTTCTAAAAGAGAAGATCAAGGCTTTCCAAGAGGTTGGTTTCACTCAACCTACTCAGTTTTATTTCTTTAACTCCCAAAAGGATGTTGCGGTGATGTATGGTTATTATGTTCTTTATCCACCACATGTCCACCCTGCCACTTTCTCAGGTTGTTTCTACATACACGTGTCAGCACACATATACTCACATTCATATACACCTATACACATCCCACTCCCTTTTATTTTGTCCAAGTCCTATCGATTCTTCAAGATAACCTTACTTTTCAGTTATTTTCTGGTTGCTTTTATCAAATATTCCAGTTTAGATTTCAATCCTCCTCAGAACACCTGGAATCACTTCATCCTAATTTTGCCTCTCATTTGTCCATTCCAGAAATATTTATTAAATGCCTACAATGCCTATGGAAATATCTAAGGTGCTGTGTATATAGCAATAAACAAGGTAAACATGATTTTTGCTTTCATGGAATTAACATTCTCGATTTCAGATTAGTGACTTAAAATAAGCCATTGATTATTTAAAATACAGCTGTCCCTGCAGTATTTTCCTAAACAGGGTATTATGCATATGTAGCCACTTCATATATACAAGAGAGTCCTATATTTAGGGATTATGTCAGTTGTTTTGTATTCTCTATACTTCCATAGGCAGTATTCATAAAAGGCAGGTGAGTTAAAAAGAAAAAAGTATACATGGAGCTAAATTTAAGATGAAATATCTTTTTCTTTATTCCCATCTCTTTATACTTCAAGAAAGATTAACAATATAAAAGATTGTATTTGAATTCCAGGATTCAAAACAGTATTTCTCATAGATCTTTATTTAAACTTAAAAATAAAATGACTTTAAAGGCTAATATGTCCAATAGATCGTCATATCTCTCTAGAGAACATAATCCTTCAGAGGTTTTCTGACACTTTATTAATATGCTTCTTCTGGGAACTTGCCTGTGATCCTCTTTTTCCTGGAGTCTTAGCAAAATACTTTCCAATGAATTATCCTTTGCAATAGAACTATCTTTAAAATAATGCAGAGCTAACCAAACTAACGAAATAAACTTTGTGTGCAAAAGACATCTTTGAATAAATCGTGATTTAAATGTCTGCAGTGTTATTGTTAAATAACCTAATCACAGTCGGGAACTGTGATTAGGATCAACATAAACATGTTTTATACCTTGGGTTAGGGGTGTAAAAAATGTTAGATAATCTTAACCAATACTCTAGCTCATCAATCAAATAAAACTAGTCTTCAGTCATTGTTCTGAGTTTAGTTTTGTCCTGCTTTGACCCTACATTTTCAGAGCTGCCTTCTCCTAAGTCATTGTTGAAATGGAGAAGATAATGCTCATGGCCTTGGGCAAATACTTCAAAATAATATCATTTGGTTCAATAAATTAACTCCTTGTCAGTTGTATAAAAAAGGAAGGAAAGTTAAGCATGTTGGAATATGACCAATGATAGCTTCAGGGTATTGAAACACACACACACACAGTCACATTCACATACACACATTCCCATTCTCAAAGGAGAAAATAAACGTTGGAAACAAACATGGAAAACAATGTATAGAGTATTACCCCAGTAGCACCCCTCATACATAAGTTCATTATTTCTCAAATGATTGTTTCAGTGCTTATTTTGTAAGCCACGATAAATTTAAACCATACTTTTTTAAAAAGAATAACTCTCTCATTCTTAGTGTTCACATGTTACTAAAAAGAGACATGCACCTTCCTTTTTTCCCCCTCTTTTGTTATCAGATTCATGGCATAATCTCTGGGCCTGTTACTCTCTGATATCTCCAGCACTTTGCAGGGCCCAGTTTTCTGAGTTTGCCCTTCTCTTTGTCTCAAATAAGCCCACTTCTAAAGCCAACAGGCAAATATTAATTCATTTTGGCCCCCTTGTAACTAGGACTCAAATAATATTTTTCCCTAGCCAGCATGACTTTTCATGCATGATTATCTTTTCTCCCCTGTGTTATCCATCTGGGCTTCTTAATGATTATTCTAAAGCACATAAGCTAAAGTATTTCAAAAGGCTCCAGAATGTAATAAAAAATATATTATAAAATAATGTATAAATATATATTATATATTCAAAAGGCTCTAGAATGTAATAAAAAATTATAAAATATAAAATATATTAAAAATATATTAAAAAACAGTAATCTTAGAGCAGAAAAAGTATTGAAAGAATGTGGGATCAACAAATCATCAATTCGATATTATTCCTAATGTAGATGTTTTCGGCTATATTCTCATATTAGAATCACCTGAGAATATTTTTTAAAACCCACGCCCAGGTCACACCCCAGAATGATTACATAAGTTTCCTAGAGGGTTCCAACATGCAGGCAGGGTAGACAATCACTGCAATAACCCAACAAGCAGATAACAACTCATATGAAAAGCTAAAGGAAACCTCTAGTCTCTTATTGGAATGAGAGAGGTGCCAAATGCAAAAGCCAGGTGATCTGCCAACCTATTCTCAGTTAGGATGAAGTCCTGGGGAGGAAGAGGAAAAGGATCTCACTTTTAGAGATTTACAGGTAAAATTCCAATGTTTGTTGTTATGGGTGGAATTGTGCCACCCCACTAAAAAGATATGTTCAAGTCATAACCCTCAGTATCTCAGAATGTGACCTCATTTGGAAATAAAGTGTCTACAGAGGGAATCAAATTAAAAAGAAATCATTAGGGTAGGCCCTAATTCAATGTGACTGATGTCCTTATACAAAGAGGAAATTTGTATATGCAAAGACAGACAAACTCATAGAAGGAAAATGATGTGAAGACATATAAGAAAAAGATGGCCAGGGGACTAAAATGATGCATTTACAAGCAAAAAAATGCCAATGATTGCAGCACACACTAGAAGGTAGAAGAGGCAAGGAAGATTCTGTCCTAGAGCCATCAGAGAGAACACGGTCCTGCCAAAACTTCAATTTTAGACTTCAAGCCTTCAGAACTGTGATACGACAAATTTCTGTTATTTTAATCTGCCCAGTATTTGCTATTTTTATTATAGCAGCCCCAGGAAACTAATATAGTTAAAAATGGGGATTATTGTGTTCTGACAAAGTTCACAGTGGCTGAAGGAAGACTATGCAAGGAGTAAGAGACCCACAAAGCAACTTTAAAGTCTGCACTCTCTAAATCATTGAGATTGCTTGGCACAATGTTTATTGGTAGCAGTCAATTAGTGATATCGTTTTCTTTCCTTTGAAATGAATTGTCTAGTTATCGCTAATTTATGACAATGTGCAACAATCAGCCCAGCTATTTTTTCTTTTAAAAATGTTTTTTGCACTGCTAATTAGATCAGCATGCCTCTCATCTAAGACAGCTCAAAACACCAAAACAACTGGTTTTGATCTGATGTTTTTCATTGTAGACACACACTTCATCCAGCATAAGCATCTTCAACATTTCTTCAGCAAACATGAACATTTCTCTTTCATTGTAGATGGAAAATAACTATTTTAGAAACAATCAAAAACAAAATCTAAGCACTGAGAGTATTGATGAAAGTGATAAAGATAAAATCCAGCAATAGTTTGGTTCTTGGCTTGATTACTGAACTTTATTTCCATTATTGTAATATAAACATATGGGAGTATATATGTAAGTGAATACTTATGTATTTCAGAAACAGTTTTGCTTAATTTCTTACATAAAATACTAAAATTTACTATCTTAGAGAAATTATGCTATAATGACAAACTTAAAAATTAATCAACAGCCTCTGCTTTATTTGCTAAAATACTAACTTATTCTAACTTCTTATGATGGTTCAAAGTAATAGGCTCATTACTCTCAGCTAAGACACTTATTAATTTTATTGGCTCTGTAGCAGGGATGAAAATATCTGTTGATAACCTTCTCTTCACTCCTATAAGATTTATAACTGATATTTTAGTATTTAATCCTGATATTTACAGTATTCTGTATCTTGGCTATAGGTTCTGTGAGAACAAGAATCTGATAGAAGGCTGTGCGCAGAAGAGAAATTTAACAGTGTGTATTAGGAAAAGGATGAATTGAGCATGAGCCAAGAGGCCTGTGTTGGAAGCCGACATCTACCACCTGTGAGCTTCTGTGTTTCAAAAACATTACAACCTTCCTGAAATTTTGCTGTTTATTAAGAGAAAAAGGAGTAGTAATCAATAGCAATAATGCAAAAAGAACAAAGTCATCTATTAAAAAGTTGTCCATTAATGCTTTCTCTTTCTTTGCCTATGGTGGTGGTGGTGGTGGTTGTTGTCGTCATTATTTTCCTGGGCTCAAGTAACCCTCCAGCCTCAGGCTTCCAAGTAGCTTGGACTACAGGCATGTGACTACCATGCCCAGTATTCAAACTAATATAAAACCCCATTATAAAAATTAATATTTTTAGTTTTTGTTGTAGATATGGGGTCTTTGTTACGTTGCCCAAGCTAGTCTTGAATTCCTGGTATCAAGTAATCCTCCTGCCTCAGCCTCCCAAAGCACTAGGATTAAAAGAATGAACCGCTGCACCCTCTGTCCTTTGCCTATTCTTTAAATGATAGTGATTCCAGTGTGTCTGTCCGGTGTGCCTAGTGTGGTCCCATTCTGGTTTTCATCTAAAACATTCTTTCTGTGCAATTACATCAACTGCCAAAGTTCCCATTGTTCCCTCTAAGCTTCAATATCCAAATTTGTTGATTAAATGTATCAGTAAACAAAAATCTTCTATACTGTCATCAGTCACCTAACAAGAGGCCTACCTTCTCAGAAATGCTTTCTTAGATGATTTTGTCATCGTGCAAACTTCACACAAAACTAGATGGGATAGCCTACTACACATCTAGGCTATATGGTCTAGCCTACTGCTTCTAGGCTACAAACCTGCATAGCATGTTACTGTGCTGAATGCTGTAGGCAACTGCAACATAATGGTATTTGTCCATGTAAACATGTCTAAACATACAAAAGGGAATGTGTTATGCTACAACATTATAACAGCTATGACATCACTAGGTGACAGAAATTTTTCATCTCCACTATACTCTTGGGGGACCACAGTCATCTCTGCATTTTGGTCATTGACTAAAATGTCATTATGCAGTGCGTAACTGTGTTTCTCTCTCTTGAAAGCCATACCTGTGCATCGGACTTCCAGTCACATATCCTCACTCAGCTCTCTCAGAGATAGTCAAAACTCAAAAAGTCCAAAACAAGTGTTTTTCCCCAAACACGCTTTTCTGCTCATGTCCTCTGTCTTTGTGATTGGCCCTTCTAAAAAGTAATCCCTCAATTAGCCAGGTCCATAGCTGAACTCATTCTGTGTGTCTGTATATGATTAACTGGGCTCTGCTGGAGACAACTGCCTGAACTGAGATCACAATAATCATCCCCAACCTCAGTTAGCCCAGCAGCTCTCTCTAGCATATGCCTCCTGAGAGGCATCAGTGGGTGCCAAGGTCAAATATGTATAAGAAATGCTGCATTACACGAGGTTAAACAGGTTTCTCTACTGAAGGGGTTTTTGATGTTTGATAAACTAATGAGCACTGTGAATCTACAGATTCACCCCCTAAAGTGTGGGGGAGATGTAAATGTGCAGCATTTCCTGAACTTATTTGCCCATGCAACCTTTTCCATGGAGCATCTCATAAAGAAAATGGTCATTAGCTCTGCGGTAGCAGAGCCAGGATATGCCCAGACTGCTGAAGCCAGCCCTATAACCTTGGGCAGAGCTTCAGGGTTCTTGCTTCATCTTCGCCACAAGGAGCAATTTGGACTTCAGAAGGGTAACTTGCTTTACATTAAAATAGCTCTTAATAGCTTTTTGTCAAGTCAATTGAACCCAACTATTTTCTTTTCAATACTATGAGGTATTGCTATCTCTATTTTACAAAGAGGCAAACAGTGTCCAGAGAGATCAAATACTGGTTCAGAAACCACAGCTAAGAACTGACAAAGTTAAGGATTTAAATTTTGTCGTGTAATAAGCAGGTCAATATTCTTACCCACTCCCCGCCATTTAAAAATCTTGCAATTTAGGATGGTTGGCATGAAAGAAAGATGGGTAAATAAGAAACTATGAGAAAGATTATTCATTGGTACTGAGATAAAGTTAGTTTAAATCAGTGAGGAGTCAGAAACAACAGATACTTTCAAAGAAATCCTGTTTGCTTTCTACCATTTTAAGTATAATACATACTTGTTTAAAAACAAGTTTTTAAATTATACTTGTATGGTTACATTAGAAAATTTATTATAAAAATATTGACTATTTTATGTAGCCCTCCAAAGTTTATGAAAATTAAAAAAATCTTCCCTTAGAATTAATGTATGCTACTATTTTTTTACAGAAAGTTTTATCATGAAGTAAACTTCAACCCTGACTATATCTGTGCAATAGTAATAATAGCAACTAACATTTATCTAGTAAAAATACACTAAGATTATATTATTTATCTCTCAGAGCCAACACCTGAGGTAAGCTGTTATCATTACCCCATGTTACAGAATAGAACAGGGAGTCTTACAGAACCTATATAATCTTACAAAGCCACAAGTTAGTAAGCAGAGCTAGACTCAAACTTCTGACTCTCTAGCTTCAGAAACCAACTCTTAACTATCAAACTCCAGTGCTTCCTAAGTAAAAAAGACATAATAAATTGAAGACATAGCATTAGTAATTTAAGAAGAATACGTGAGGGTGGAATTTGTTACATAAGGGAACAAATATATATAACATATATCGGACTTCCAGTCACATATCCTCACTCAGCTCTCTCAGAGATAGTCAAAACTCAAAAAGTCCAAAACAGGTGTTTTTCCCCAAACATGCTTTTTTAGGGGTATTTTAGACAGTAATAACATATATATTATATATATAATATATATATATAACAAAACAATATATAGCTATTCTGGCAAGAAACAATGAAATCAAATAGATTGGTGCATCTTAGAGATGGGTTGAACAAAACCCTCTGAAAGTGTAAGTGCTTCCCATAAAAAGGTCAGGATTGTACCATCTGTCTGTTTGACATAACAGAAGACATCACAAACTCCACTCATCTAATAAGACAATGTTTTATCAAGACTTGTCAGCTTCCATTTAGAATTCATCTGGAATTTGTTTCCTGGTTAGAAAACAGAAGCGAGGGAGTTTAAGATGATTCCAAGACTATGCAGGGGCTGCTGCTGGGGTTGAAACTGCGTGTAATATGCTTGTCTTTCCTGTGCTCCTCTAGCCAAGACCTGTATATTTCACTGCTCAAAATTCCTTCAAACTCTGCTATTCTATGATATCCCTGGGAAAGTAAACTACCCCCTAGGTGTGAGGTAACAACTCTTCTAGAAGATAGATTACAGCTTCAGGCTCCCAAATTGCCAATTAGTGTACTGGAGATGAAATGTAATGTCCTGAAAGAGTTAGTGTTCCAAAGAGCCAACAAGGTATTTCTTATTCACCTTGAGGGCTGGCTGGTAGAAGTTACCTAAGAACCAGCATACCATTTTAAAATATGTATCCTGCAAGTAAAGCCAGGTTCATTCACCTTTGTCTAAATCATCAGCAAAACTACGTATGAAAACTGAAATCAACTACAGTGTGTTTATAGGGAAAAGTGACATTATCTCAAGGAAACTAATTGGAAAACTTTTATTTTGTCTGAAAATTCCCTGAAGATATCATTTATCAAAGAATTTGTGTCCTGAGCTGTTATATATGATACTCTCCAAACAGTGAGCTGTTAATTCACTGCCTTATCTCCCTAAATCAACTAATCTTTTTTCTCATATTTTACTTTCTCCTGAATTGTGTAGTGAAATATGAGGCTGAAGGGGTTTCATGTACAGCAAAACACCCAGTGCTCTAGGAATATCCACTGATAAATTCAAGGAACCCTCTAAACAATACCACTGTCATTCCCCGTTCAAGTGAAACCTTCTCCCTCGGTTCATTTCCTTGACCCTACTCAGTCCTTGACTTCACCTCTGCTGATCTCATCCCTACTTCATGCCACCCCTTGTCACACACATAGGTAAAGGGTATATTTAAACCTGACTTCAAGGTGAGATAATTCAAAGTATAATTAATTCCCACTAACAGAGATGGTTGTTGTAATGTCCGAGTTTTCAGCTGGGTTTATAATTTTTAAGGCTCCCAATTACCTACTGAAAGGTTGTTAGAGTCACGCCATAAAAGTTTCAAATGACTTCACCCGGTTGTGCTTACTAATCATTCGGCAAATATTTGCTGAGGAATTTCTGTGTCCTGATATTAGAGATACAGTAGTGCTAAGAGGACAATGGGCTTCCTCTCCCAGATCTTCAGGAGAAAATGGAGATATATACTACTAAACATACAATTTCAATATGGTGTTTTTAGTATCATGATGAGGAAGATAAGAGCGTCAAGCATGCACTTTCTCTTTCCTGGATCTGAACTACTAGGTATCAGGACTGACTGAGTACTTAACATATATTACTTCATTTAATCATTCCCACAACATAATGAAGGCGTTACTATTCCTATTTTCTTTAACAAATGAGAGCAGTGAGTCAAGAAAGCTTATACAACTTGCCCTGGAACTCACAGTTAGTAAATGGTAGAGACAGAATTTCATGCCAGGCAGTTAGGTTCCATAGCCCACATGCTTAAGGACTCTACGAACCTACCTATTCTTATGTTAGTTCATTCTCAAGGACTAATAAAGACATACCCGAAACAGGGTAAATTATAAAGGAAAGAGGTTTAATGGACTCACAGTCCCCCTTGCCTTGGGAGGCCTCATAATCATGACAAAAGACAAAGGAAGAGCAAAGGGATGTCTTACATGGTGGCCAGCAAAGAGAGAATGAGAGCCAAGCAAAAGGAGAAACCCCACATAAAACCATCTGGTCTTGTGAGATGTATTCACTACCATGACAACAGTATGGGGGAACCATCCCCATGATTCAATTATCTCCCACCAGATGCCTCCCACAACACGTGGGAATTATGGGAGTTACAATTCAAGATGAGATTTGGGTGGAGACACAGCCAAATCATGTCAGTTCTACACTTTTATAATTGGAGTATTCTCAGAACTATTTCATTCATCCACAAAATGCATCCATCTGTTTAGCCAACAAATACTTATTGAGTGCTTACTGTAAAGTCGTAATGATAAAGCAGTAAAGGAAACACTGCCCCTGCCCTCTAGGGGATGTGAAGTCAATTTTGAGAAACGTTAACTTAGGAGGCAAAGTCAACACTATTTCTTCAGAGCTAACATTTAACTACCCCCAACCCTGGGGGAAGACAAGAACGTTTTCTCAGTATTTAATCTCTTCCACATCTGAAGGGTAACCAGGAGTTAGCCAGTGAAGTGTCTTTGGGTCAGAGAGAAGAACGAGTCCATGAACATGAATGGAGAGAGAGCTTAGCATATTCCAGAAAAGCAATGAGCTGGTGGTTTTTGGAGCCTCAGTCTATTGGAATGGAGTGGGAATGACAGGAGGCAGCGGTGAAGAGAAAAGCGTCATGTGTCATGTCATGAAGGGCTTTATATGCATGCCTCTTATCCTGAAGGACTGAAGATGTTTAATCAAAAGAGTGACACCACCAGAACTATCTTAGGAAGAGAACTTTGACTATATGTCACTTTCTATCTTTATAATATCACATCTAACCAAGTTCTCTATTTGAACATAGAAAACAGCAAACCTCTCTCTCCTTCTTTCCCTTATTATGTTGGTAGAACTTCACCAACAATTCAGAATAACTGCTCTTGAGAAGGCTGTTTTCTCAAAACTCTGCAATAATATAAGTTTGATTCTTGCCACCAAATTCCTTTCCTCCTCTTTTTCCCTTTGGTTTCACAAAACAGAATGAAACAAAAATGAGGAGAATGAGAAAAATGTTGTTTTGGATGTGATGAATGAAAATATCACATTTAGTGTTGTTCTCTTGGAACATTTTTCTCTTTAGAAAAATATTATCAAATAGCTAACAAAACATGCCAAAAGGCAAAACCTATTAACTCAGTTTCATCACCTAATGCCTGTATACAGCTCAAGCTTTTAATCGCATAACAACTTCACTTTCTACCCTGTTTCAAAACACAATATTTCTATGCCTTCTCTGGGTTTCAAAAACCACTCCTCAACTGCATTTTAGTGACCATACTCTTTTTGGGGACATGGTGGTTGGGGTGGGAATGGAGTCTTGCTCTGCCTCCCAGGCTGGAGTGCACTGGTTCAGTAGCATGATCTCGGCTCACTGCAACCTCTGCCTCCCGGGTTCAAGCAATTCTCCTGCCTCAGCTTCCCGAGTAGCTGGGACTATATGCGTGCAACACCACACCTGGCTAATTTTTGCATTTTTAGTAGAGATGGAGTTTCACCATGTTGGTCAGGCTGGTCTCAAACTCCTGAACTCAGTTGACAGTCCTTCCTCGGCCTCTCAAAGTGCTGGGGTTACAGGCATGAGCCACCATGTCTGGCCAGTTTTGCTTTTTTGTATAAATCATGTGGACAAAGGAGTACATAATGTACATACATATATATTTCTTGAAATTTTAATAAAAGCTATGAAATAAACATCAGTGTATCCATCATCCAGTATAACATATGAAAGATTAAAAATAAGTTTGAAGCCCTTCTTATGGTTCTCTCCACATCCCTCTCCCTCTTCCCAGGAGTAGTTAGGATTCTGATATTCTTATAAATTTGCTCCTTTGTTTTCTGTGCAGTTATGATATTTAAGTGGGAATCTCTAAATAATATGGCTGAGTTTTGACTCTTTGGGACTTCGTATAAATAAAATAAAAATAGATTGTCTGCCACGCAGCTTCTATAAATCAAACAAAAGGATTTCTGTGAAGCTTAAGGGCACTGCCCCTCAGTTGTCTAGCAGGAGCCCAAGGTAGAGAAGGGGTATTCTTGAAGAGACTTGTGGTGCAGCTTTGCTAATGAATATATAGAAAAGTCCAACAAAATTCTCAGAAGGGTTACATTTCCAGCATCACTGCCAGGTTGGCCTGAGGAGAAGATTAATAGTATGGAATTAGGAGAGGCCATTGAACTCCCAGAGCTTTACCAGTAAGAAGAAGACAGAGAACTGCTTAGCTACACGCATGTGCTACCTGTTAGTAAAAATAAAATTATGGCTCAGGGGGTGGAAATAAGAACCCAAAGAGTCGAGTGGGAGCCACAGTGAATTCTTCCCATGCTTTGAGAGCTAATGGAGTACCTTCCAATTTGCCTGGCTAGGATTTCAGAATTTTTAAGGACTCCTTAGAGGCTCCCATTTTATCCCTTTTGAACGTGAATGTTTATAGTAGCTATACTATGCCTTCCCCCCATCATATTAATATGTTAGGGGTGAGGGTGGAAGACAACCTCTCAGTTTTGTTTCACATATCTGTAGATCAGGAGGAACTGTATTTGGGGAGCTATGCCCAAGGAATCATATCAATGAGCCTTATCTACTCCTGGTCCAGGTTTAGATGACAAAATCCTGGGTTTTAAGGCAATGGTGTAACAGAATGAAATATGATCTGTGGAGTGTGGTGAATGTTATTCATGTCCTGGGAGCCACAGGACAGTCTGTGGTAGGCAGCTGCCAAAAAGGTCTCTGATGAGACTTGCTTTTTGGTTCTCATACCCTTGTGTAATCACATTGAGTATGAGATGGACTTAGTGACTTTCTTCTTATCAATATGGTAGACATAATGGACTGTCATTGTCAAGAATAGGCTATAAAATAACTGTAATTTCAATCTAAAGTTGGTTTGCTCGCTCTTGTGTGCTCTGTCTCATCATTTGCCCTGTTGGAAGACAAATTGCCTGTGGAGAGGCCCACATGCTGAGGAACCAAAGCCTGCCAATAACCAGGTAAGTGAGCATGGAAGTAGATTGCCCCCCTCCAGTTTGAGATGAGACCGCTGTCCCAACCAACAACTTGAATGCAGTCTCATGAAAGACCTTGCACCAGAAGCACTCAGCTAAACTTCTCCCATGTCCCTGATCCACATAAAGTGAAAGATACTAAATGTTTGTTATAAGTTGCTAAGTTTGGAGTTAATTTGTACTGTATCAATAAATAACTAATGCAGACTTTGTTGAAAACAATACAAACAAATATATATTTACCTCAGATCCTCAGATAATGATGTCCTTGATCACCTGATTTCTTAGTCTGCATAGTTTATAAACCAAGACTAACAATTCTGTCAAAAATAATCCCAAAGCTTCTGAACCAGTAGGTCTGAATAGCCAGACTATACAAAATGTATATCCTCAGGGTTAACTTCTTAAAGGGAGTATAGCAGTAATAACGAAGTGATTATAATACCTTATGTTTAGGTTTTAGAGTTTACAGATTAGTTTCACATAAAGGGCCCATTTTTATTCTCAGAAATAAGTCTATTAACTTAGCTATTATAATTTCAGTTTTAAAGATGAATAAAGTAGATAGCAGAAAAGTTAGAGACAAGCCCATACTCGTTTTCTAATAAATAACAAAACAGGCCTTAAATGTTTGCCTTGTAACTCCACCATCTACCCTCACCACTTTTTTGGAGTTGTTCTGATTTGATGGAAGTCTGAAGTTGTATAGACCTAGAAGAATAATTTTTGAATGCCAGACACTGCTTGGCATCTTAAAATTACAACTTAAACAGTTCTAAGAATATACTGGCTTACTCAGGTTTAAAAAGCTGATAATTAAATGGTTCTATTACATAAAAACAAAATAAGTAGGATTTACTAATAGATCTAATCATTATTAGATGAAAACTATTTTTCACTATCAATAGCCTTGATATAAAAGAAAGAAAGCAACTCAAATTCAGAGACATGTTTTGCCTCTGACTATAAAATTGGAGGTTCTTAAATATATGATAAAAAAAATCTGATCGCATCTTCTCTCATTTTTTTTTTTTTTTTTTTTTTTTTTTGCCACTACAGTCATTCTAAAATATTCAGGGCTCCAATTTTCCTCAACTTTGCAGAAAGCATTGAAAGTAATTTTGTACAAAGAAAGAAAAATGTGGCAGATTATCTCTATTACATACATCAAAATAATACAGCATTCTATTCTCAAGTTAAAATATACCAAAGAGTCCCTGAGGTTTTTGTGTAGGGAGGGATTGAAAGAAAATCAACTGAACATACCTCAGGAAAAAAAAAAAAAAAAAAAGGGAGGTGGGGGCTTCTCAACAATACTTTCTAAATACACTGTTAAGTTTTTAGACTCCCAATGGTTTCAGACGGCAGGTAAGCAAAAACTTTTTATATTTAATTTACATTTCCCATCCATCAAAGACTCCTTTTTAAATTTGCTTTCTATGGCTTTGTTAGCAGCAATTTTTCAATAGAGGTGTAAATGTAACTTGAATTTTTAATGATAAACTGATAAAAGTCACTTTCATAAAACAAAAATCACTATTTCAAATATTTTAAGGTATCTTTTTAAGTTTTTTGAATTGGAGTTTACATTTACAAAAGGTTTCAGATGCCTAATGGAAACTTGAAAATTCATTCAGTAAAGAGATATCTGCTTCTATGGCACTTTTAATGAACTAACGTATGCATTTCTTTTTGAGTATTTTACAAAGAAAGACATTTGCATAAAATGGAATTTGCATTTTTAAGAGATCATCTGTTCCTTATTCTTCTTTACTCAAAATCATAATGTTATCTTTACAACATCATAATCCTTTCCTCAGGGACAAAATCTGATGTCACAAATGACCATTATGATTTCAAGTGTGCAATAAGCAGACAGAAAATACACATTTTATTTTTGTAAAAGAAAAAAAATACAAAAACAAAATTCACAGCATTTGACAAAACAGTCAACATTTTATACCTGTTGTTTTTTTCAGCAGATCTCCAACACATTTTACACTTCTAAAGGCAATCTGTAATGTCTACTTAAATGGATAACTTGATTTTAGCATCTTACAAGAAAGAGCCTTAATTCTTGGTGTTCTAACAAAATTATCTTTATCATTCAGAGCAAAAAAGAGGAATTTAATTCCTAGGAAAACAAATCTGAAATTTTAAAGGTTCATACAGTCACTTAATTACAATTTTGAGCCATATGGACTCGATGAGATTTTTCTACACAGCTTTGTAAAACACGTATCAAATCATATCAGTACCTTTTTTAAAACTCTTCAATACCTTCCCCACCACCCTCAAGACCAAGTCTGAATTTTTCTGCATGACAGACACATATGTACCTTCATATTTTGGTCTCTGAGTGTCTAGTATTATCTCACCTCTGTCCTCCTTCCCCCTCCAACCTCTTTCCCTATCCACACACTGACTCACAGTTTTTTAACACCACAAACTCTCTCATATTTTCAATAGCTCGTACAACATTTATTATTTCATAAATCGTTCTTTCCCTAGCTTTACTTTGTTCACCTTGTAAATACCTTCTAAAACTTTGTGAGAATGTTATCTTTCCCCTGAAGCATTTCCTGATCCCCAGGCAGAATGTGTTATTCCATCCTCTAGAGTCCCAGAATTTTGTTGTCACAGTACTTAAGAAACAATGTTTTAATTATGGTTTGGCTCTGTGTCCCCACCCAAATCTCATCTCGAACTGTAATCCCCATGTGTTGAGGGAGGGGCCTGGTAGGAAGTGATTGGATCATGAGGGCAATTTCCCCCATGATATTCTCACGATAGTCAGCGAGTTCTCAGGGGATCTGATGGTGTTAAGTGGTGGTTTTCCCTGCACTTCTCTCTCACCTGCCATCACGTAAGAGTTGCCTGCCTCCCCTTTGCCTTCCACCATGATAATGTTTCCTGAGGCCTCCCCAGCCGTGCAGAACTATGAGTCAAACCTCTTTTGTTTATAAATTACCCAGTCTCAGGTAGTATTTTTATAGCAGTGTGAAAATGGACTAATGCAAATTACTTGTTTTTCTACTTATCTCTGCCTACTAGAAAGGGAGTTCCTTAAGGTCTGTGTCATCAGGACATAGCAAATGGAAGATAATACAGATTTTTATTAACTGAGTAGATAAAGGAAGACAGGGAGAAAAGATGGAATTTTCTTCCATCAGGAAAAAAGATGCCATGATGGAATATATCTAATTATTTCTAACTGGAGCTCGAACCTGACCTATACTCCAAATTTTGATACAGAGTTAAGGAAGAAATTATGCTTGATAATTTTGTATTTTTTTCTTACATAAGCATTAAAATGATGACTTTACATGTCTTGTAAAAAAGAAAGAGTACGTAAAGTTCCTTAACAGGAGAGAAAAAATTATCGTAGCGAACATGTAACAAACTCATTTTATGTGCCAGATATAATCAGCATTAACTCATTTAATTGTCACAGAGATAAATTATCACAAGTCCTATTTCCCAGGTAATAAATCGATGCACAGAAAAGCACCATAGCTAATAATTAGAAAGAAACTGGAACTAGAACCTAGGTCTGTCTTGAGTCCAAGTTCTCAAAGTTACCCTAGAAGCCCCAGATAAGTTTAAAAAAAAAAAAAAAAAGGCATAATCTATAGTTTATAAATAGAAATGATTGCATGAATATCGCATTATAAAAGTGAAAAAAAAAAAGTTTCCCAAACATAGGCCATCTAAGCCACATATTTCTTTGATAAATTGCAAAGACCTACAGAAGGTGGCAGGCAGCAAAATAAGACCGCACTTACACCTTTGATTATAGTGGTATCTAAAACAAGTCTTTCAGTATTCTAAGTATTTCCATGAAAAAAAAAAAAATATGCATCATATTATTTGCTACCTAACCAATCTCATAGAAATATTGTGTAAAATACTGAGCTCATTTTCATAAAACTTTTTAGATATACAGATTAAATACTTACATTCAGATATATATAAACTATTATTAGCAATAATACTATTTTGCCTTGCAAAAAATAAACATTTGCTACTTTAATAGGGAATTAAATCCTACGGATTACTCCCCCACAATTCCATTCAGGTGAATATATCTTCTAAATGACTTGCACGTAGACAAACCTTCTAAAGTTCAACTCAAATTTATGCATCTGTGACATATATAAACAGACACAATAGCTGCCATTAGATGACAGCCTTAAACATGACTCAGAAATGTCCTGCGCATAAATATCCACCAAGTGGATAAATAGCTTTTGCAAAATTTCTTTTTTTTAGCAGGAAAACTACAGAGCTTATTTTGCCTTGTTGTGCTTCTAGTGTGCAAGTGTGAAGGAAACTACAAACATCCTCTATCCCAGTGGTCTCAAAGAGTGCTCTCCATATTACCAGCATCAGCATGACCTGGGAACCTGGTAGAAATGCAACTTCTTGGGCCTCTTCAAACCTTCTGAGTCAGAAACTAAGGAGTGAGACCTATCAATCTGTGTTTTAACAAGCTCTGCAGGTGGTTCTGACCGCCTCCACAGTTCGGGAACCGTTGGCCTACCACCATTCTTGTTTCACTGGTGAGAAAATTGAAGAACTAAGTTAAATAATTATTCAAATTATTCAAGTCTAAACAAAATAATTTTGTGTACAGAAGCCAGTAGGTTCTCTCTTTCCTCATTTTCCCCTCACTGATAACCACTGAAATCACATTTCTAGGGTCACAATACAGAAATGCCATTGTTGCTTTTCTGAATCCAATGTTTTCAAGACTTAAGGTCTAGATATACAGATGGAAAACAATACTTTTAAGCACTTTATTCTGCAATTAAGACTAGAGGAGCTTTTCTGAGACTGGTGTAAGTGCATCCTTGAGTAGAGAGGCAGCAGGCTTGCTCAGTTGCTCACTTTGTGGAGCTTATCTTTTCAAGCAGGTATTTTTAAACATGGAGAGAACAAGTAATGCATAACAACTCTGAGCAATTAGAAGGCATGAGAGAGGGCAAAATGGCCAACTAAATGCAGCCAGGTGGAACAGTTGCCAACAGGGTACCAAGAGGGCTAGCACACTCCTAATATTTTCAGAGGGAAGGCACAGAGAGTGCACAGAGAGAACACACAGAAGCTGAGGTGAAGGGGGAAGAAGCTGGGAATCCTGCACAGAGCTACTGCACACCAGGACTCGTTCTTAGCCCCCAAAGACTCTGGGGTAAGTGGTGAGTTGAACTAGCAAGCAACAACCCTCTCTTGCCACAGGCCTCTGGAACTACAGCAGGAGGAGACCCCTCAATCACAAGGGACACTTGACTTGGCGGGGTAGCTGCTTAAAGAAGTGGTAGGGGCAGCAAGCCAGCTGATATGGAGCCCAGAGGGTTTGGTGTGGGAGCATCTATAGTGAAGCATAGCCAGGAACAGTCATCTCCCTCGGCTCAACTTGCACCCACAGGAGACTTTAGCCCTATGGGAACTGTCAGACATAAGTTCTGCAGGGCAGTCTTGCCCATCAGACCTGGCTGGTCTGACTTGAGCATCCCTTTGTCTGATGGCCTTTTCTAGGGCCTCAGCCTGGCCATGCCTGCCTGTAGGACAGCCTCAGGTGCCTTGGGGACCTGCATTATAGCTTCTGTGCTGGAAGACCATGCCTAACTGGTGGAGAGCTCCAGTGGGGCAGCCCCCACAGTCACACACTAGCCCGCCTGCTCCCTCTCCACACTGCAACTTCCCCCAGCCCACAGCAACATCCCCACTTCCCTTTGCCAGAATGCACATGCACCAGCAGCTTTTTCCTTCCTTGCCCCTCCAGTAGGCAAGTGTAAGTGCACTTTGTCATGCCTGCATTGCAGCAGGAGTGCAATATGTCCCCTTCCCTGTGCCAACTGCCATTGCAATTGGAGCCTTGGGTACAGAGCCAGCCAGTCTTGCCCCCACCTTGCACAAACCACCTTGCACAAACACTGCCAGGGGAGTGAAATTAGGCACAGAGAATAGTGGACCCTCACCTACCCTGAGCAATCCCCCCACGGAATGCAGGGCACAGAAAGCGTACACACAGACTTGAATCCACCAGCTTCCCAACCCTGTACCAACACCACCAACAGGAAGACTGGGTGCACGGTTGCCAGCAGGGGGCCTGAACCCACCCCGCTTCCCTGCCACACCATGTTTCCTTTGGTAAACACCAGCACAAATGTAGACATCCCACTAGCAGCTAGCATTTTGCCCTAGCCAACGAGCATGCACCCCATTGTGCTGCCACTGCCACTTCTATTGGCATGTGCAAACCACAACAGACCTGACATCACTGCATTACAAAATGCCTTGGCTGACACAACTCATCAGAGTATAGTGACCAACAGTCTGGGAGCACCTTGGCACCAACAAATGCAGTGTATTTCTAAGCTCAGGGAGCCAGAGAACAAAGTCAGAGCCCATTACAAGTCCTCCATAGTTACAGCGCTCAGTCCAGGAGTTGTGAGCTGAACATTGGCACTCTAAAATCTTCCAGAAACGAAACCAGTTGGCAGAATTCACCTTATACCACCATCAAACCCTCAATATCACCAAATAGGATAAAAGAAAAAAAAATCAAAAGGTTAGCAACATCAAAGATTGAAGAAACATTAGCCCACAAAGATGAAAAAAAAAAAAAAAAAAAGTCCAAAAACCATGACAACTCAAAAAACCAGAGCACTTTCTTTCCTCCAAGCACCACTCTCCAGCAAGCATTCTAAACCAAGTTGAGATGGCCAAAATGACAGAAATAGAATTCAGAATACAGACAGAAAGAAAGATTATTGACATGCAGGAGTATGTTGAAATCCAATGCAAGGAAGCTAAGAATCACAATAAAATGACGCAGGAACTGACAGACAAAATAGCCAGTACAGAAAAGAACATAATTGACCTGATAGAATTGGAAAACACACTGCAAGAATCTCATAATGCAATCATTCATAGCAGAATAGACCAAGCAGAGAAAATAATCTCAGAGCTGAAAACCTGGCTTTCTGAAACAAGATAGATAAGAACGAAGAAAAAGAATGAAAAAGGAATAAACAAAACCTCTGAGAAATATAGGATTATGTAAAAAGACTAAATCTACAACCCACTGGTGTCCCTGAAAGAGATGAAGAAAGTGTAAGCAACTTGGAAAACATATTTCAGGATATCATCAATGAGAACGTCCCCAACCTAGCTAGAGAGGCCAACATCCAAATTCAGGACATGCAGAGAACCGCAGTAAGACACTTCACAAGAAGATCATCCCCAAGACACATAATCATCAGATTCTCCAAGGTTGAAATAAAAGAAAAAATCTTAAAGGCAGCTAGACAGAAAGGTCAGATCACCTACAAAGGGAAGTCCACGAGGCTAACAGCAGACTCCCAGCAGAAACCCTACATGCTAGAAGAGATTGGGGACCCATAGTCAACATTCTTAAAGAAAAGAAATTCCAATCCAGAATTTCATATCCTGCCAAACTAAGCTTCATAAGCAAGGGAGAAATAAGATCCTTTTCAGGCAAGCAAATGCTGAGGGAATTCATTACCACTGGACTTGCCTTACAAGAATTCCTAAAGTATTAAATATGGAAAAGACCATTACCAACCACTACAAAAACACACTTAAGTACACACGCCAGTGACACTATAAAGCAACCACACAAACAACTCTGCATAATAATCAGCTAACATCATGATGACAGGATCAAATCCACACATGTCAACACTAACCTTAAAATGTAAATAGGCTAAATGTCCCAATTAATAGGCACAGAGTGGCAAGCTGGATAGAGAACCAAGACCTATAGGTATGCTGTCTCCAAGACATCCATCTCACATGCAGTGACGTGAATAGGCTCAAAACAAAGGCATGAAAAAAATCTCCCCCAGCAAATGAAAAAATAGAAAAAAAAAACAAAAACCGGGATTGCAATTCTAGTTTCAGACAAAAGAGACTTTAAACCAATGAAGATCAAAAAAGACAAGGAAGGGCATTACATAATGGTAAAAGGTTCAACTCAACAAGACCTACCTATTCTAAATATGGATGCACCCAACACAGGAGCACCCAGATTGAGAAAGTTCTTAGAGACCTCCAAAGACACACTCCCACAAAAATGACAGTGAGAGACTTTGATGTCACACTGAAAATATTAGACAGATCATTGAGACAGAAAATTAATAAAGATATTCAGGACCTGAACTCAGCAGTGGATCAAATGGACCTAATAGACATCTACAGAACTCTCCACCCAAAAATTTCCATCCAAAAGCAACAGAATATACATTCTTCTCATCACCATATGGCACACACACTAAAATCAATCACATAATCTGACAAAACACTATTGAGCAAATGCAAAAGAACTGAAAAAATAACAACCACTCCATCAGACCACAGTGCAACAAAATTAGAATTCAAGACTAAGAAAATCAATCAAAAACATATAATTACATGGAAATTGAATAAGCTGCTTCTGAATAACTTTTGGGTAAGAAGTGAAATTAAGGCAGAAATCAATAAGTTATTTGACACTAATGCGAACAAAGATAAAACATACAAGGATCTTTGGAACATGGCTAAGACAGTGTTAGGGAAATTTATAGCACTAACTGCCTACATAAAAAGCTACAAAGATCTCAATTTAACAACCTAACATCACAACTGAAAGAACTAGAGAACCAAGAGAAAACCAATCCCAAAGCTAGAAGAAGACAGAAAAAAAAACAAAATCAGAGCTGAACTGAAGGAGACCGAAACATGAAAAATCACTTAAAAAAAAATCAATGAGTCCAGTAGTTGGTTTTTTGAAAAAAAATTAATAAAACAGATAGGCTGCTAACTAGACTAATAAGGAAGAAAAGAAAGAAGAACCAAATAAACGCAAAGGAGATATTACGATTTACCCCACAGAAATACGAATAACCATCAGAGAATATTATGAACACCTCTATGAACACAAACTAGAAAATCTGAAGAAATGAATAAATTCCTGGACACATACACCCTCCCAAGACTAAACCAGGAGGAAATTGAATCCCTGAAGAGACCAATAATGGGCTCCAAAATTGAATCAGTAATAAATAACCTACCAACCAAAAAAAGCCCACTACCACATGGATTCACAGTCGAATTCTACCGGATATGCAAAGAGCTTGTACCATTCCTGCAGAAGCTATTCCAAAAAATTGAGAAGAGGGATTCCTCCCTACCTCTTTCTATAAGGCCAGCATCATCCTGATTCCAAAGACTGCAGAGACACAACAAAAAAAGAAAACTTCAGGCCAACATCTGAACATCATTGCAAAAATTATCAACAGAATACTGGCAAACCTATTTCCGCAGCACATCAAAAAGCTTATCTGCTACAATAAAGCAGGCTTTATCCCAGGATGCAAGGTTGGTTCAACATATAAAAATCAATCAAAATGATTAATCACATAAACACAACCAAAAACAAAAACCACATGATTATCTCAATAGATACAGAAAAAGCTTTCAATAAAATTCCACACAGCTTCATGTTAAAAACTCTAAATAAACTAAGTATTGAAGGAATATACCTTAAAATAATAAGAGCCATCTATGACAAACCCACAGCCAACATCACCTGAATGGGCAAAAGCTAGAAGCATTCCCCTTGAAAACTGGGACAAGACAAGAATGTCCTCTCTCGCCACTCGTATTCAACATAGTATTGGAAGTCCTGGCCAGGGCAATCAGGCAAGAGAAAGAAATAAAGGGGCCCCAAATAGGAAGAGAGGAAGTCAAACTTTTTTTGTTTGCAGATAACATGATCCTATAATCTAGAAAATCCCACAGTCTTGGCCCAAAATCTGCTTCAGCTGATAACTTCGGCAAAGTCTCAGGATACAAACCCTCTGTCCAAAAATCACTAGCATTCCTATACAACAACAACAGCCAAGCTGACAGTGAAATCAGAAATGCAACCCCATTCACAATTGCCACAAAAAGAATAAAATACCTAGGAATACAGCTAACCAGGGAGGTGAAAGATCTCTAAAAGGAAAACTACAAACCACTGCTCAAAAAAATCAGAGATGACACAAATGGAAAAACATTCCGTGCTCATGCATAGGAAGGATCAATATCATTAAAATGGCCAATTGTCCAAAGCAATTTATAGATTCAATGCTATTCCTATTAAACTACCAATGACATTCTTCACAGAACTGGAAAAATATATTTTAAAATTCATATGAAACCAAAAAGAGCCTGAATAGTCAAGGCAATCCTAAGCAAAAAGAACAAAGCTGGCAGCATCATGCTACTTGACTTTAAACTATACTACAGGGCCACAGTAACCAAAGTAGCATACTACTAGTACAAAAACTGATACACAGACCAATGGAACAGAATAGAGAGCCCAGAAATAAGGCTGCATGCCTACAACTATCAGATATTTGACATAGCTGACAAAAGCAAGCAATGAGGAAAGAATTCCCTGTTCAATAAATGGTGCTGGGACAACTGGCTAGCCATATGCAGAAGATTAAAACTGGACCCCTTCTTTACACCATACACAAAAATTAACTTAAGATGGATTAAAGACTTAAATGTGAAACACAAGACTTTAATAAACCTGAAAGACAACCTAGTTATCATTCTGGACATAGGAACGGGAAAAGACTTCATGACAAAGATACCAAAAGCAATTACAACAAAAGCAAAAAATGACAAATGGGATCTAATCAAACTAAAGAGCCCTGCACAGCAAAAAAACACACAAATAAACAAAAAACATTATCAACAGAGTAAAGAGACAACCTACAGAATGGGAGAAAATTTTTGCAAACTATGCATCCAATAAAGGTCGAATATCCAGCATCTATAAGGAACTAAAACAAATTTACAAGAAAAACACAAACAACCCCATTAAAAATGTGGGCAAAGGACATGAACAGACACTTCTCAAAATGAGACCTACATGCAGCCAACAAACTTATGAAAAAAACTCCACATCACTGATTAGAGAAATGCGAATCAAAACCACAGTGAGATGCCACCTCACACCAGTCAGAATGGTTATTAAAAAGTCAAAAAGTAAAAGATGCTGGTGAAGTTGTGAAGAAAATAGAGCACTTGTACACTGCTAGAGGGAGAGTAAATTAGTTCAACTATTGCGGAAAACAGTGTGGTGATTCCTCAAAGACCTTTAAACAGAAATGCCATTCAACCCAGTAATTCCATTACTGGTTATATACCCAAAGGAAAGCAAATCATTCTACCATAAAGACACATGCATACATATGTTCATTGCAGCAATATTCACAATAGAAAAGACATGGAATGAACCTAAATGCCCATCAATGGTGGATTAAATAAAATATGGTACATATACACCATGGAATACTATGCAGCCATAAAAAAGAACAAGATGATGTCCAAGAACATGGATGGACCAGGATGCCATTATCCTTAGCAAACTAACGAAGGAACAAAAAACCAAATACTGTATGTTCTCACTTATAAGTGGGAGCTAAATGATGAAAATACATGGATGCATAGAAGATAACAACACACACCAGGGCCTGTCAGAGAGTGGATGGTGAGAGGAGGGAGAGGATCAGTAAAAATAACTAATGGGTACTAGGCTTAATGCCTGTGTGATGAAATAATCTGTGCAACAAACCCCTGTGACACAAGTTCATCTATATAACAAACTTGCACGTGTACCCCTGAATTTAAAAGTTTATAAAAGTATGTGAAATTAAATATTGTTGTATTATTACATTTTTTAAAAAAGGACTAGATATCTGGTTTGCTAAGAATTCACAATTCCAACAGTTGCCCAAGACATCATCTATTACTGATTTATTCAAAGTAAGTCTATTATAACTTCCCTCTAGAATCAAGTAGTAAGAACAATTTTCTTTCTTTTCTTTCTTAAAACAGTTCTTAAATTTGGACATTTCTACTTGACACGACCCTCTAGAAGACCCATATACAATGGATACACAAAAGTCAGAACCTTGGCACATGTGGGGATTTCAATGTGTTGGAGCAATTTGGAACATCAGGATCTTTGGGTGTTCTGGATTGAGCCTTGCCCCATCTTGATTCCCAATTCCAGCATGGTCATGACCCTGTTGTTCTCTCTGGATTCTTCTCTAATCTAAAATCATTTGCTTCTTCATGTTTCTCATTGAATATCAGCATGCTAAGAGTTTCTCTAATGTCCATTAAGAGTTCCCACAGAGGCCAAGGAATACACCTCCAAGGCAGATCTCAAAGGAAGCATAACTTCTATGTATATAATAATTTTACTTAAGAACAAAGAGGACATATCCTTTCACTCATTAATTAGTAATTATAGCTCAGGTCAAAAGTATGCATGAAAAGGGCAGGCATAAGAATTTCCACGTGTCTGTATCTCTTTTCCTATTGCCATCTTCTTCTCTAGGATCCTCAAATTCCTGCTTCTGTGTCCAGGTATCTTCATTCTCATCGATGCTGGGTCAGCATCTGTATTTCAAAGACAGTACCTCTTATTCTTGAAAAAGATGTCATGTACTATTATAATAAGTACGACAGGCTTAGTGTTCTGAGAAGATGTCAATGCTTCCTGAGGGCTGATCTTTGTCTTCTAATTTCAACCACCTGGTGTATCAATATATTAACCAAATTATTACTAAGTCTCCTAAGGCTAATAAACATTTCTCATCCCCAGGATTTATTTGTTTACAGTATCTTAAATTACTAGAGATCATAAAGGATAACCCTTCATCTCCCTTATTGCCGTGACCTTTCAGAGTGAAGAGAGCTATTAAAAAAAAAAACCTGCTGCAGCATTTCAAATTCTTTATGACAGTGTCTGCCTCCCAGTTTTTTCAACAGCTTGGTGCTTTCTTAATTCCTTCTTTTTTCTTTTATTTCCTCAAAACTACTCATTTTCAGATCTGCAAGGGTATATACTCTTTCTGTCTCTCTAGATACAACATACCTGCTTCTAGAAGTTAAATAAAATCTCATAATAAGTTGAAAGAAATAATTTAGAAAAGGGCTGCCTGTTGCTAGGCTCTCCACCTACAATTCCACCCTCATATACCTCAGAAAGTCCAATGTAGTGCTTTTCCCCCCTAGGCTGATGGTCAGAAACAGGCACACTTAATGGAAATAGCACATGATCATTTTGTTCCTCTAACAGTGACGGGTTACCACACTTTTTACACAATTTTAAAAACTAATAATGGCAGCCTATATAATAACCATGCTCAGTGAATCACTCATATGACATGGGTTGTTATTTCTTACTTCAAAATGTTAAAAGCTATTGATATCATGGAAAGGCAAGCTACCAAGAGGAAAAACCTTAGACCAAAGGGACACTAAGATAACCTTTAAAACTACACCATCCCGTAAATATATGTGGGCTTTTGCATTGTGCTTGTTTGCTTATTGAAATTATCACCTGATCAATAAGTTTCCTGTTTTAGACTTCCCTAAAGTTTTCCACTGTATTTCCAGTGTCTCCTATTTCTGCCAGGTGGCTCTGCAGTCTTTTCCATATGTTTCCACATTAGGAGCAAACTCAAGACATGCTTTAGGAGGTCATGTCACTCAAACACAGTAAATTATTCTTATTCGAATTTCCAAAATGAGATACTCATTATTCTAGAGACTCTCACCATGGATACGATTCTCTTTCCACATTTATAAATATTTTGGGGGCTTATATGTCATGTACTGGACTAAGCATGAGGAAACAGAGATGAATTAATCATGGAATCTATTCCATCAGCTACATTTTAAAGAAAGAGGTTCATTTAAGATATTTCCATGCTAGTCAGCTTGAGATGTTTGTTTTATTACCTAGTAATATTTCTCTAAAGGAAATATATTTCTAGAAATATGAGAACTGCCCATTCATTATCAGAAATAAATGACCCCTCAAAATTTTTCATTTCCAAAATAATCCCCAAAAGTTAACCATCTGCACTTCTATTAAAGGAATAAATAATTAGTATGTTTTATTAAAAGAAGATATGGGTAAGAGAAACAGTTCTTTGTAGGAAAGTACCAATCTTTGCTATCCCAAATCTCCTGTACTTTCCTGGGCCTTCTTGGTAGCCCCACTGTGTTCACTAAAGTGAAGGCTCATCAGGAAAGCTCTAAAAGACCTCTCCAGCTCGGACTCTTCACAGAAATTTTCACCTTTCCCATCTCAAGTCAGAGTACTGCAGACAAGTTTGAAGCAGGCTGCTTAGGTTAGAAGGTACCATCTGTGCTAATGAGGCAATAACTTTTAATGTGCAAATCAGTCACTCTCTCAAAGAATTTATGTGAAATTTAAAGACACAATTCCTTAAGTGAAAGAACTGAAGTAGGTAGAAATTTAAGCCTTCTGTCATATCAGCAAATGAGATATTTGGGTATGAGGGGTGATCTGTGCATAGATTAGATCAGCCTTCAGAGACCTGAGGATGTCTTTCCCCTCTTCCTTCACCTCTCCAATGCCAAGGTCCTTAAACATCATCTCAAGTCCAGTCTCTTCCTTGGGCCTTCCCCAACCACTGTAGCCCTATAATTATATAGCATATTTTGGACCCTGCACTCTAAGCTACATAGACGCTACCTTTCATGTCATTCATTAATTCATTCATTCAACAGATACTTATTGAGCCCCTACTATGTGGTAGGTGCTATAATATGTACTGGAGACACAGGCACTGTAATAGGTGGTAGAGATTTAATGTGTTAATATATGACTTTGGGAGTTCTCCATCAATTAAAACCAATGATCATTAAGTTTGTACAAAATCACAGAATAAGGTTCTGTAATTCCAAGATTTGATCATTGTACTTCATCTAAAAACTCATGTTATAATGCTACGATAGAATTAAATAGCCTTGCTAATGTTTTTGCTCAGAAATTAAAACATTGTGTAAGTAGTTGAAAATTGGCCCAAGCCACTTCTAACTTAAATAATACAATAAACAATGAATTCAAACTGCTTAGTCCAGTGCCTGACACTTAGTAATCTATCATAACTTTAGGTGCTGTTTTTATTGTTGAGTCAATTCTCAAATTCCATAATGCTATAGAAATTCCTGATAATCACTGCTAACTTGATAGATGATCATCACACTCCATACCACAGCAGAACTTTATTTCTAAAGGTGGATAATCAGGATAAACTTTAAATGTTTTAATTTATTTATTCATTTATTTGACAAACATTAAAACCATATGCAGGTATTGGGAATATAAAAGCGATTACATCCCTGCCCTAGAGGATATCACAGCCTATTTGGGGAAACATACAAAGGAACAGATCATTTCAAAATTGTTACATTGTTAAACTGGTTATCTTCTGTGAGCACATAGAAGAGAGACTATCTATCGCTTTCCAGTAGATAGATAATGTATGAGTTGGTCTCAAAAGCATTTTTAGACAGATGGACTAATAAAGGGGTATAAGAATAAAAAGACAAACTAAGAATGAACATGACTTATTCAGACAAATGCTAACAGTAAATCTGGAACTCAGGTTACATGTGACTAAGTCGCCAATAAAAATAAACAACTTCTGAAGGCTGGGCAGGTGGGAGAGTGTTAGATCATGAAGGGCCCATATGCTATGCTCAGGTACTTATCTTATAAGGGTAAAATACAATTGATAATATACAATTATATTGTATATATAAATACAATTGATTCTAATATAAAGATATTTCATCCCTTTCCTTCTCAAAAATCAATAACAAGAAACAAATAACAAAAACAAAAATATGACTGTCTTCAATAAAACTAGAAACATTTGTAGTGCTGAACTACAGTATATAACGACAACTCAGAGAGGATTGGCAAATATATGTGCACAGCGGAGGATGGTCAAATCTAAATGCTGGCAGGGGAGAATATTGATAACAGGCAGCCTGGTTCACTCTGAGGAGCTCAAGAGATGCCAAGGAATTGAGGAAACCAGGTGCTGCAAAAGACAAAAGGGAAGGAGCAGAGCTGAGGACAGATCATCTAAAGACTGTGTAAAAAGCTTCCACATTCCCACAAGGTTTGGCCACTAGCCCTCGACCACAGGAAAAAGGAGAAACATACAATTTGAACCAAAGACACTCCCAACTCTGGGACACCACACATACAGATACAGCAAAAATGCAGCAAAACCATCATGTGAAAATAAACAATATGAATGGTGAGCCATTCCAGCTCCCTTTTGTTTCCCAGCTACAGAACAAACTTATGCCCACTCAAACACTCTGAAGGACATGACTGGGACAGATGGTTGAAGGGAGCTTTTCTGAATAACTTAGCCTCCTTGGAGAAAAGGGTTACAGCTCTTCTTATGGAAGTCTCCAGTGAAAAATCCACATACCCAATCAGCCTAGAGCAAAGCCAACCTTTCAAAAACCCTTGCCAAAATACTCAGAACCTAAAATCATTTATTCAGTGTTCTTTCTTAAATAGGTATAGACACCATGCATTTTAGGAAAGCCTGTAACAGAAAATATAAGGACAAATATACAAAGTAACTTGAAGGCAGGGAGTGGTAGCTCATGCCTGTAATCCCAGCACTTTGGGAGGCTGAGGCAGGCATTCTGCTTGAGCCCAGGAGTTTGAGACCAGGCTGGACAATGTGGCAAAACCCTGTCTCTACAGAAAAATACAAAAATTAGCCAGGGGTGGTGGCACGCACCTGTTGTCCCTGCTACTCAGGAGGCTAAGGCGGAAGGATTGCTTGAGCCCAGGAGGTCAAGACTGCTGTGAGCCATGATTGCACCACTGCACTCTGGCCTGGGTAATAGAGTGAGACCCTATCTCAAAGAAAAAAGAAAAGTAATTTGAAAAAAATAAAGGTAAAGAAAGAATGAGAAGAAATAATAAACATGCTACAATTAATACCTCAGAAAAGTAACAGAAGATCAGATATTACATCCAAATAAATGAAAACAGGATTTTGTGAAAAAAAGGAAGGAAAGCCCTCAGAAAAATTAAAAATAAGACAGCAAAAATTACAATGATGAACAAAAATTGGAATATCAGTTCTAATACCCAGAATATCAGCTAGAAGGATTGAAAGAAATATTTTAGAAAACAGAAATGAAAAAACAGAATATTGGAGAATCTAGGAGTTCTAACTCACAGCAAATAGGCATTTCAGAAAGAGAAAAGAGAGAAGAAGAAATAATGACAACAATTTTCCATAATTGAAAGGCACCAGACTCCAGATTATGAAGTTATGTGAGAAAATAAATATTATTGTTTAAAGCCAATAAGTTTTCAGGAGATTTGTTATGCCCCAGTAGATATCTGGTACACCCGGCCTAGGTCATGGTCTATACTCCAGCTGCCAGCGGTGGTAAGTGCCAGCCTTCCATCAAGAGTCATGTAGTATACAATTTTCCAGCTATAAGAACAGGATTTGCAGCTGGGCACAGTGGCTCATGCCTGTAATCCTAGCACTTTGGGAGGCCAAGGTGGGCGGATCACTTGAGGTCAAAAGTTGGAGACCAGCCTGACCAACATGGTGAAACCCTGTCTCTACTAAAAATACAAAAAATATCCTGGCATGGTGGCACATGCCTGTAGTCCCAGCTACTCGGGAGGCTGAGGCAGGAGAATCACTTGAACCTGGGAGGCAGAGGTTGCAGCGAGCCGAGATCTGGCCATTGCACTCCAGCCTGGAAGACAGAGGGAGACTCTGTCTAAAAGAAAAAAAAAAAAAAAAGCCAATACTACCTACTG
Source organism: Piliocolobus tephrosceles (assembly GCF_002776525.5). Lineage (NCBI taxonomy): Eukaryota > Metazoa > Chordata > Mammalia > Primates > Cercopithecidae > Piliocolobus > Piliocolobus tephrosceles. The sequence goes on from NC_045455.1 coordinate 56,259,733, forward strand.
TAAAAACAAGAAAGCAAACAAACAAGAAAGAAAAGGCTTTGCTTGTAATTCTGTGAGTCAGTAACTCAGGCTGGCATCACACATACAATGAAATCATCTTGCTACTTGACTAGGGCTGGACAGTATATGATAGCCCATTCACCTGTCTGGCATTAGCTCTGCCTCACAGCTAGGCATGTGTGAGCAGGCCAGCTCTAGCTTCTTTACATACAGCAGAAAAAATTCTAGCAGCAAAAAAGGGATAAGCTTTAATGCAAAATAACTAGTCAGGCTTCTGCTTGTAGTATCCCACTGGCCAAAGCAAGTCTCATGGTCAAGCTAAGAGTCAAAGTGGGAAGGACTACACAAACATAAAATGAGAGAAAGAGTGATTCTTTGAGGACATTAGTGTAACAGTCTATAATATTAAACCAACCAGATAGGGCTACCCAGAACTTTGGATCCAGACTGAGCAGCTTAAAGGAGGAAGCACAGTGGAGAATATTTTTTATGTTGGGTTGGCGTGGAGAATATATTTTATGTTGGGTTGGCTTTCATAAACACCTTCATCTCAGCATTTATAATGCTTTTCAATCACATATTTATTTATGCATTTATTTTTAAATGTCTGTTTTCTGCTCTAGGTTATAAGCCACACGAAGATGAAGACAAAGACCATGCCTCTTTTCAACCTACCTCTTTTAGCCTAGGAAGCGGCAAAGTGCATACCCCTTACTATTAAATGAAGGAATGAAGGGAGCAACAAATGTGCCCTCAGAAACAGGCAAGAGTCTAGGGTTCTGATAGCACCAAAGACAGGGAGACCAGAGTGACAAGCTATGGGTTGATGTGAGGAGTAAATCAGGTAATTCCTGTATCTTACACACAGAGATTCAGTAAAAGTTTATTTCACATGAATATTACAAACTAAAATTGCAAGCCCTGATCTTAGATAGCACTTTGCCGTCTACCCTGTTTGGAAGCCTCTGTAACTACGTGAATGTTCCTGCACCCACAGGTGTTTGATTATAAGAGCAGTTTTCAAAAATTCTTGGTCCAGGACCTCTTTACACTTTTAAAACTTACTGAGAATTCCAAAGAGCTTTTGCTTGTGTGTATTGTATCTGTCATTATTTCTCATATTTTATATTTCAACAGAGAAATTTTTAAGTACTTAATTCTTTTTTTAAAATAACAATAACAAATTTGTACAATGCAGATAGCATATTTTTATTTTCAAAAAACTTTACATTTTCCAAAACAAAAAAAAAATTACTGAGAAGAATGGTATTGAGATTTTCCAAATCTCTTTAATATATGGCTTAATAAGAAAGGCACTAAATTCTCCATCTTCTACTGCACTTACTTCATTAAAATATTATGTATCATGCAGCCTCTGGAAGTTTTCCTTGAACAGTTGTGAGCGAGAGAAAGTATTAAAAAAAAAAAAAAAAAGGCAAATAACACCATAGAATTACTGTGAAAATACTTTTGACTCTGTGAACCCTCTAAAAGAGTCTCAGGCATTTGTTAGACATTTGTCAAGCAAAAGTGATAAAACATTTTTCCCTAAAGTTGGTAACTTCTTTAAGGTAATGCATCCCCAAAGTATTTTCTATTTAGAATTCAAGGAAACAAATTGAACTATTAGGATTTCTTAGTACCAAACAAAATATCACTCTAAAAGATCTGTTAATATTAATAAGTCCATTACTTGGCAAAGTAAAATTGGACTTTCTTAATGCATTCCCCATATAGAATATGAGCTGTTTTTCTGTTCTTTGAGCAACTCTATTAGCTCAGTGATTGTTTACATTCTCTCCCTTCAGCTCCTCTAAAAACTGAAAACAGCTTTATAGACAGCTCTCTTTCCTTTAAAATACAATAATAATTGTGTATTAATTATAAAAGAATAACTAAAATGTCTTCAGTGTTTCATATTACAGTGTGCTTTATTGCATCATTTCATTGAATCCTCAAAAACATATTTGAGGTAGGTATTATTCTCCTTATTTATAGATAAGAAAACTAAAACCTAGAGGGATTAGGTAACATGCCCAAGGTCATACACCCAGTAAAAAAACAATGACGACAACAACAGAAAAACACTCAAAGTTTTTTAATAGTGTTCCACTCAGTTTCCCTTCTCATGAATATGGTAATAGTAATATTTTCTACTATTTTTCAGTTTAACTGCACAAGTTTTCAATTTATCTTTAAAAGCCTTTTGCATTCTAGTCTGAGAAAGTAGTCTTGTTTTCAGAATCTTACCAATGTAAAAATGTGTACCCAATGCAAACAGATATTTGGACCACAATACATCCCTGCACTTCTCTGATTCCTTCCAAACGATCCCTTTTAGATCATGCCTGAAGGCACACCATCTCCACTTTCCTTCTGTCATGTATTTAATTATCCTTCTCTCTCCTGTTTGAATTGTTCAACATCACTGCATATAGATTGAAAACCAGGTTGACAGTGATGGTGACGAATCTTCCAATAGCCTGATTGCCAAATTATCAAAGATCTGGGACAGTCCTGTAAAATATATGTCACACCTTTAATCATCTTTTCAAAACTCCTGTCAGCAACAACTTTCTCCAGACCCCTGTGACTTAGAAAATCACCATTCTATAAACTGTACAGAAATGAATACCAGATGTGTGCTAGCCGCCCTGGGAAATTCAGAAGTGTCAGTTTAATATCCTGGGTGTTGCTGCCCAATCCTGAAAAGTCAATTCCAGTTATAAAACTTTCAGTAGACTGCCACAAATCCCTGAATGTTCTCTTCAGTTCAAGTAGAGCAAAGGTAATGGGCCACTGGAGAAAAGCAGGGGAAAAATAATGGATCCCATCTCACTAATTGAGAGCTGGCTCTTGCAAAGGATAATGATACTAAAAACTATTTCCCCCTCCTCATAACCCCTAGGTAGCAAAAATATACATGGGCAGTCACACACTGTAGTGTCATCATAGGCAAGTCAGATGGGAATCACAGAAATGTTATGATATCTTTTTCCATTATAGCCTTATTTATGTCAGATAAAGCCTATAATCTTTACCTGTTAGTTTAAAACTCGGTTGCCAAGCATTTTAACCATCAACAACCTTACTACAAATAGGATTATCATTGGTCAACTATTGAAAAAATTATAATGGCAACAAAATTTAAATAATGGAACAATGTGCTTCCCTGCCCCCCCCCCCCACCCCCCCAGAAACTTTTCTTTAGCTTACTCCACGGAAATTTTACATTGTTTTTTTCAGCTGACTCATTTGCTCTGTTAACATGATTCCATAGAAAACAGATTGATTTATCACCAAAAATAATAACCATGTTATTTTAGCATGAATGCCCCTATAGAACCTAGCTTTCCTAAAGAATTTTTTTAATGAGAATATCCAAAGTATTTCTCACTTCAGTTAAGTATGATTAATCAAACATGCAATCACTGAACCATATTCATAGTTTTCCAGTATAATGCTGTGTTTCAAATAATGTCTACATTGGGTACTTAAAATTAGTGTATTCATTTATTATACAATCATTTAATAAGCAGCTACTCTTAGCAAACAGTGTGTCATGCTGTAGCTATGAAGACTGATTAACTGATTAGTCTTGCTCCTTTATCTCAAAGAGTTTGCAGTCATATCTGGAAGACTTACATTTGAATAAATTAAATACAAAATAGAGTCATATGTTTTATACTAGAAGAATGTATGGATCATGTATAGGAACACTGGGAAAGAATCTATGCATAGAGAGATTAGGAGAAGTTTTAAAAAAATTAATGTTCTTTTAACCAACTGGTTTGTTTTTACACAAAGTTTCTTCAACCATATCATTTGACTACTATCCACAAATACATGGAACAGCAATTAGAGTAGCATGCCCACTTGAAGAGTCTATCCTATAAATAATAATAATGTTGTTGTGTTTATTGTTGTGTCTCCCTTCTTAATAAGCAGCTACTAGCAGGTGGGCATTCATGTTTTATCAAACTTAATCCTCACAACACTCTGTGAGGAGAATAGAAATTTCTCCATTTTACAGATGGGCAAACAACAAGGTAATAAAATTGATATGGTTTGGCTGTGTCCTCACCCAAATCTCATCTTGAATTCTAGCTCCCATAATTCCCATGTGTTGTGGGAGGGAAGATAACTGAACCATGGAGGCAGTTTCTCCCATACTGTTCTCACGGTAATAAATAAGTCTCACAAGATCTGATGGTTTTATAAGGGGAAACCCCTTTCGCTTTGTTCTCAATCTCCCTGCCGTCATGTAAGACATGCCTTTCACCTTTCTCCATGATTGTGAGGCCTCCCCAGCCACTTGTAACTGTGAGTCCATTAAACCTATTTTTCTTTATAAATTTATACATTTATAAAGACATTCCAGTCTCAGGTATGACTTTATCAGCAGCGTGAAAACAGACTAATACAGTAAATTGATATGGAGAGTGGGGTACTGCTGTAAAGATACCTGAAAATGTGAAAGCAACTATGGAACTGGGTACCAGGCAGAAGTTGGAACAGTCTGGAGGAGTCAGAGGAAGACAGGAAAATGTGGGAAAGTTTGGAACTTCCTAGAGACTTGTGATGGCTTTGACCAAAATGCTGATAGTGATATGGACAATGAAATCCAGGCAGAAGTGGTCTCAGATGGAGATGAGGAACTTTTTGGGAACAGGAGTAAAGGTCACTCTTGCTATGCAAAGAAACTGGCAGCATTTTTGCCCCTGCCCTAGAGATTTGAGGAACTTTGAACTTGAGGGAGATGATTTAGGGTATCTGGTGGAAAAATTTTTAACCAGTGAAGTATTCAAGAGGTGACTTGGGTGCTGTTAAAAGCATTCACTTTTAAAAGGGAAACACAGCATAAAAGTTTGGAAAATTTGCAGCCTGATAATGCAATAGAAAAGAAAAATTCATTTTCGGAGGAGAAATTCAAGCCAGCTGCAGAAATTTGCATAAGTAACAATGAGCCAAATGTAAATCACCTAAGACAATGGGGAAAATGTCTTCACAGCATGTCAGAGATCTTTAAGGCAGCTTGTCCCATCACAGGCCCAGAGGCCAAGGAGGAAGAAATGGTTTTGTGGGCTGGGCCCAGGGCCTTGTGCTGTGTGCAGTCTAGGGACTTAGCACCCTGTGTCCCAGCTGTGGTAGCCATGGCTAAAAGGTGCCAAGGTACAGCTCAGGCTGTAGCTTTAGAGGGTGGTAGCCCCAAGTCTTGGAAGCTTCCATGTGGCTTTGAGCCTGTGAGTGCACAGAAGTCAAGAACTGAGGTTTGGGAACCTCTACCTAGATTTCAGATAATGTATGGAAATGCCTGGATGTCCAGGCAAAAGTTAGCTGCAGGGGCAGGGCCCTCATGGAGAACCTCTGCTAGGGCAGTGTGGAAAGGAAATGTGGGGTTGAAGCCCCCCCACAGAGTCCTTACTGGGACATTACCTAGTGGAGCTATGAGGGGAAGGCCACTATCCTCCAAACCCCAGAATGGAAGATCCAACAGCAGCTTGTACCTTGCAACTGAAAAAGCCATAGACACTCAATGCCAGCCCATGAATGGAACCCAGAGGGAGGGTGTACCTGACAATGACACAGATGCAGAACTGCCCAAGATCACGGGAACCCACCTCTTGCATCTGTGTGACCTGGATGTGAGACAAGGAGTCAAAAGAGATCATTTTGGAGCTTTAAGATTTTACTGCTCTGCTGGATTTTGGACTTTCATGGGGCCTGTGGCCCCCTTGTTTTGGTCAATTTCTCCCATTTGGAATGGCTGTATTTACACAATGCCTAAACCCTCATTGTATCTAGGAAGTAACTTGCCTTTGATTTTACAGGCTTATAGGCAGAAGGGACTTGCCTTGTCTCAGATGATAGTTTGGACTATGCACTTTTGAGTTAATGCTGAAATGAGTTAAGACTTTTGGAGACTGTTGGGAAGGCATGATTGTTTCTGAAATGTGAAGACATGAGGTTTGGGAGGGGCCAGGGTGGAATGATATGGTTTGCCTGTGTCCTCACCCAAATGTTACCTTGTAGTTCCCATAATTCCCATGTGTTGTGGGAGGGACCCTGTGGAAGACAAGTGAATCATGGGGCAGTTTCCCCCATACTGTTTTCATGGTAGCAAGTGAGTCCCACTAGATATGACAATTTTATAAGGGGTTTATCCGTTCACATGGTTCTCATTCCCTCTTGTCTGCTGCCATATAAGACATGCCTTTCACCTTCTGCCTTGATTATGAGGCTAAATCAGCCACATGGAACTGTGAGGCCATTAAACCTCTTTTTCTTTATAAATTACCCAGTCTCAAGTATGTCTTTATCAGCAGCATGAAAACAGACTAATACAGAAACTAAATAATTGCAAAATATTGCTAGTAAGTGCTGTAACTAGGATGGAAATTGATTCCTGAGCTCAAGATTTTCTTACTCAGCTAGACTGCCCAAGTAATCTGCCCAAGAAAGCTAGCAGAAATGTGTTCTCTGTATATATCCACAAACATGTATTTCAATGACTTCACTAGAAGCACAGCTGCAATGTCTAAACATCACATTTGAGTATCTGAAAGATAATATTGTCTTAGTGAAGAGATTGACAACATAGTCTGGAAGCTAATAGTTATGAGATTGAGAAATGCAGCAATTATGTGTGTTGCATTTGAAACTCTACATAATTGATGGCAAAACTGCTTGTTTCCTGTTATGTTCCAGCCATATTTACTATATGTACATTTTATTATGTTATAATTTGAAATGAATTTATCCCCTAGGCAGGATAACAGGAAAATGTGGGAAAGTTTGGAACTTCCTAGAGACTTGTGATGGCTTTGACCAAAATGCTGATAGTGATATGGACAATGAAATCCAGGCAGAAGTGGTCTCAGATGGAGATGAGGAACTTTTTGGGAACAGGAGTAAAGGTCACTCTTGCTATGCTTATAGAATAAGCAGTACTGCAATCACAATTAACTAATTACAAATGGGAAATCCATTGATCAAGAAATCTATTACAATAGAAAAAGGAATGTTATAAGCTAGATACAGGTAATGTGTGTCCAGAGAGGCAGAAGGGCATGGAAGAGACTAGGTTCTGGAATCAAACTGCTCATGCTAAATCCTGGCCTCTAGTACATAACTGCTGTGTAATTTGGAGCAACCTTAACTTCTCTGTGCTTAGTTTTTATCTTGTATACAAGAGGAATGATAATCATAACAAAGGGTTGTTATGAGGATGAAATGAGTTAATACATATTAAGGCTTACAATAGTGCCTGGCTGAAAGTAGTGTTTCATAAACATATGCTATTATACTAAAGTACTTTTATAAATACTGCAGCATTATTATGTAGTCCAGCTACCCTGTTCAGAAAGTACATGTAATATCAATATAGCCCTTAAAATAGTTATGTACATTTGAATTAATTTTCAAGGAAGCACTGCCAATTCTATTTGGCATTCTATTTAAAGGGAAAAAAAGAACCTATTTTAGTCAGGATGGACCTTACAGATTACTGCCTTCCATAATAAAAAGTAATAAATGGCTGCACTCTATCCACTCTCAATCTGGAAAGGTTCTAAAACACTCCACTTGGGTGTGCTGGGCTGGATCCAGTTTTTCAATCATTTCTAATTCCCCCACATCTTCAAATTTAGGATAAACATGAAAAGATTCTGCAATGTGATTGAAGCATGCTCAGTTAAGAAAGATTCTCATTTTAGTATCAGAAATGGACAGAAACAGAGAGAGGAGGGAGCATGCAGTGTGGCAAGATTTCATTTTACCCCTCCTTTTATTTCTTCTTCCATTCAAATAAAAGCGTGATTTCCAAGGCTCTCTGCTTCTCTGTTCTTATTAATGTTCTTTCTGTCAGTGTCCTCAAAGAGGTAAACCTTATGCTAATACAAAATATTCTCTAAAAGCATGCTTCGCTAGCCCTTTTATAGCCATTATGTCCTGGACAGGGACCATGTTCCCCTCCATTCCCCCTTCAATACCTATCAAGACTTTGCAAGTATTACTAGGTAAAAACATCTCATTAACATTTCCTTTGGCTTCATGATGCTAAATTTAATTTTGCCATGATGCCAATGCACAAAATCAAGACAATATTTTCCAGGTCCAAAGTTCCCTATGGTTTTAATAGATTTTATTTCTGTATTTTCTCAACATTCCTAAGCAACTCCCAGGATAACCTGTATGGTTGTTGTTTATTCCTACAAGTGTGGAGAACGGGATACTATAGGAAAGCCCAGTAGCAAGATTAAGCCCTGGGACAGTGTGGCATTTTCTTCTACGCCCCTCACGTGCCACCATAACGTCAACTATCAGTCACAGGAAGCATTTTAGGGCAATATGGTAAGAACAACAGTCAATTATCAGGAAAATTTGCCACATAGAAACTTGGTCACATTCTTGAACTCCAAATTTGGCTGCTACAATTGTTTTCTCTCCATTTCTACCAGCTGCTTTAATGATCTGTTAATATGTTCGTTATTAGACCCTTGATATTTGCATTCCTTCCAAATCTATAGATGAGATGCTGATTGTTTTAATAATAAATTAGTTATTTAGGGAGTAAAGTTATTTACTTTAGGTCTTTAGGGAGTAAAGAACAAGAATGGCATTTTATGAAAGAGATCAGGGATTTCAGTTTTGGCTTTACTAACTATGTACTGTCCATCCTTGGATAAGTTATCAACTGCTCTAAGTTTCAAATTTTTCATTTGCAAAATGTGAATAATAATATCTATCTCACAGGAATGGTATAATAGAATGGACAATGTCCATAGGTAATTGTTTATAAATATTAAAGACCTCTCCAAAAGGGAAGAATCCTGGCAATTCCCTAATCTTTCTGTGGGAACATTTTAAAAGATATGAGTGATGAGCCCAACACAGTGACCTAAAAGCCTGGGATGTAATGACCCAGAATAAAATTGCATGAATGTACACTATGTGTTTCTCTTATTTTTCCCACTCTATTCCACTAAGGAGAAGAGGGACTGTCTGCAAAAATTATGTTATCAAAGTCAAAAAGCATTATTCAAAACAATGTTGGAGAAAAATATCTAAAGACAAGAATACATATATTATTGAATGACAAATCACTTTCATAAACATTCACGTGTCATCATTTTCTCTTTTACATCTCTTCCCAATCTCCTAGCATTCACTTTTACTTTCCTGGCCTTTGAGTCTCTATGATTCCAGAAGGCCTACTGATCAATTAGAACATTGTATATGACTTTCATCCTTCCCTCCTCACTACCTCGTTTGATGTTACTTTGAGTTCTCAAACCCTTCTTTCTTCACTGCTATTTTTCTCATCCCATTCTCCATGACCTAGACCCACATCTTACCTAGACATGTGCACTACCCCCAATTTCAAACCCATTAAGAACAAGCCCGTATCACTCCCACATTTCCTTCCTTCTGTACCCTTCAAAAGTATTCACATTATTATGGATGGGGGCAGTAAATAGCATGTTTTTTCAACATACTTATAGCCTGTCCACTCTGTCACCTGCCATTCCAGTGACCTGACAACCTGCTGTAAGCTTCCCCAACTGTGCTTACCCCAATCTCACCATTTCCCTCTAGCAGAAAAGGGAATACATTTTGTTCCTTTCATTCTTTTTCTATATCTTTGTGTTACCCAGATCTAATCTCTCAAACCCAGAATCCCATACGGCTTCAAAATGTGTCTTCTGTCTCCAATCTCCCTTCTTCCACAAAGGCTAAAAGAATGTAACTCAAAATTAATTTCACCACAGAATTTGTCCTTTACAAGAATCCATTTTTTTGCTCTTCCCATGGCAAGTACTACTCTACTAGCTTTCAGCTCCAGTACCACCTTGCATCATAATGTGGGGCTCTGAAAAGAATATTTTAGTATTTCTACAGTTAATGCTTTCTGATCTGAGGAAATTTTACTAAAACTTAATTGGGCTAAAAGACAACGTTAAATTATAACTAAACAAAAATCTTTTTGTGAAAAATTATGAATTAATTAAGATGACAAATAGCAGATCTCTTCAGTTTTAGAAAATGGTTCAAGGAAAAAAGACTCAGGAAAATGCCTCTCACATGAAAATCAGTCAAATGCAAGGTACCTGTTGTAGGCAGAATAATGCCCCCACCCAAATATGTCCATGTCTTTCCGAATCCCTGTGAGTATATATTGCCTTTGTGAAATTAAATTATAAAATAAGACTCCAAGCTCTCTGGGATTTCTGTGATAATATAGAACCTCTAAATTCAAAAACAGAGCCAGATGGTCATAGCATGGTGAGAGAGTGGTCACACACCCTGGGTTCTCAAGATACACAGCTTTTGACAAACATCCTACTTTATACTCCTGAACAACAGCTCCTATAACCAGAGCCAAGACAAACTGTGACCAATAATCCCCACCAGTCATTTGAAAGAAATATATGACAGAGACTTCTGGCTTTGGGCTTGGAAATCGCCCAATCAGAGCTTGACTATTTCAACCAATGAGAATGGAACAAGCCGAATTCTTCATTTGTATAAACAAAGCTGACTGAGAGCCTAAGCAAGAACTTTTCTTATTCAAGCCAGAACATCCCTTTCTTCTTCAGAGTACACACCAGAGGCTGCAACTTCCCAATCTGCAGATTGTTTTCTATAAAAAATATTTTCTTTTTTCCCTACAGATCTCGTGGTATCTTGCTAACACCTTACATGACAATGTTATTAAGAATTTTGAACTGGGAAGATTACCCTGAATTATCTGAGTAGGCCTAATATAATCACAAAGTTCTTCTAAGTGAAAAAGGGTGGCAGGAGAAGAGTCAGAGAAGGAAATGTGATGAGGGAAGCAGAGGCTAGAGTGATGGGATTGCTGGCTTTGAAGATGGATTGGGCCATGAGCCAAGGAATAAAATGATCCTTTAAAATCTGGAAAAAAAAAAATAACAGATTTTCACCTAGAGCCTCAAAAGGAACACAGCCTTGCCAACACCTTCAGTTTTAACCTATGAGATGCATTTTGGACTTCTAGGGCTTAGGCTAGGTTGACCTTCTCACTGTTCTGAAGGTGATCGGGTCAGCTTTTCAGGTGGGCCAGACATTAACTGATATTTCCAATATGGCACCAAAGCTGGCAGGAGCATAGAAGTATCACCAAGATCTGCACGCCAATCACTATAACCTCCAGAACTGTACAATAATAAATTTGTATTGTTTTAAAACCATTATTAACCATTGTCAAGACTTTAATACTATGCCTGTGGTGATGTATTATAGTATAGTAATAGAAAACAAATACTGCAGCCATAACTAGGAGAGATCAGAATTTTTCAAAAGGAATTGTGGGTATGACTATAGATAAATATTAATTTTATCATTCTAATTGTTTAAAAATGGACTCAGTTATTCAGAGAGTTGTAATATCAAAAGAGTCTAAGGCAGACTGTGACTATTTGAAAACAGAAATGTCCCTTTGATTCAATAAGCAGGAAACAGATTGAAAAAGCTGCTTAGGTCAGCAAGATGGCAGCATAGAAAGTCTCAAGCTCCACTTCCCTCCACAGAAAGTTCAGTTAGCAACTACCCATAGCCCAGAACATCTTTTTAAAACCCTCAGTACTTGAAAACAAGCCTGAGTCACCAAAGTGGTCCACAGAACTGAATAAAAATAAAAATTAGAAAGATAAGAAAAATAGTCTCACTTTGACTTGACTGTGTCACCTCTTCTCCCAAGTTGGCACAATGCCCAATGGAGAGGATTTCTGCTGTTGAAGCTTTCTATTAAAATTTTCAGTTTGGTCATTTTACTCTTTATCTCTAAAAGTTTGATTTACTTATTTATTATCTATATCTTTATCAAACTTCTCATTTTATCTGTGTATTGTTTTCTACATTTTATATACTTTTTTATCTGTATATTCTTATAGCTCACTGAACTTTGTTTAGAAGATTATTCTGAATTCTTTGTCAGCCACTTCATAGAAAAACTAGGCCCGTAATTTTTATAGGGGAAAAAGAATTGGAGGCAGTCATCCAGCTTTCCTGGCATTTGGAGACATTTTCCAGAAAACCCAACCAGTCTCACCTCACTGGGAACACTGAAGATATTGACATGTCTAGACCACCCAAGGTCAGGCAGAAACAACAAAAAAGGAAGCAGAGGTTATAGCAATCAGCAGGCAGATCTTGGTGATACTTCTATGCTCCTCCCAGCTTTGGTGCCACATCAGAGATATCAGTCAATGTCATGGTCCACCTGCAAAGCTGAGCTGGTCACCTTCAGAACAGTGAGAAGTTCAACCTAGCTCAAGTACCTAGACAGCTAGCCTCTATGCACAGCCTCAAGGCTTATCTCAACAACCCAGTATAGGCAATGAGACTTCCACCTCTGTGAATTTCAGAAAAGCAGGAGGGGTAGACGTCCTTGATCTGAAAAGTCAAACTAGGCCAAAAAGCCCACTCAGTGACCCTACTTAAGCAGGGAGACTCCTACCTCTCTGCATTTTCAATAAGTATAGGGGCCAGAACTGCTATATTTATTCAAACTTTTGACTGCTTGACTCAGTCAAAAGCCCACCCCACAGCTCTACCCTGACAGGAAGGCAATTCTCAATTGCATATTTCTAAAGGGTATAGACTCTGGTCATTTCCATCCCAAGTGGTGACTCCCACTAACCTCAGTACAAAGCCTGTAAGCCTCGTCCAAGTGCAGATACCAAATATCAGAATTTGGTTGCCAGGGAACACATTTTGTGACCAGCCTGACAAGATACCATTACAGTATACAGTCAGTGACTTTGCCTGATAGCAGAGCCGAGCAAGTGATCTTGCTGGAAATCACAGCCTGGCCTGAGGCTCCACTCAACATCAGAGCAAAGACAGCAGCCCAGCCACCTAAAGAACTCACAATAATCTCTGCATGCCCAGGGTTATCAGCAGGTGGCCTTTCCAGAATCACAGGTAAAACTACATAGTAAAGGTCTATCCCTGCCAAAGAACACATGTAAAGGCCAGAAGAGTAAACTATCTCCTCAAGTGCATAGACAACAGAAAGATACAGGATTACAAAGAATTAGAGAATCATAATGCCTTCAAAATAAATTAATAAAGCTCCAGTAATGGACTGTAAATAAGAAGATCTATGAAGTCATTGACAAAGAATTCAGAATAATCCTCTTAATGAAGTTCAGTAAACTACCAGAATATACAGAGAGAAAATTATAAAATTTAGAAAACCATACACGAAGTGATAAGTTTGACAATTATAAACAATAAAAAAGAACTAAGAAGAAATAATAGAGATGAAGAGTACAATTACAATGACTGAACTAAAAAAATTAATAGAAAGCTTCAACAGCAGATTTAATTAAGCAGAAGAAAGAATCAGTGAACTGGAAGACAGAACATTTGAAATTACTCAGTCACAGGAACAAAAAGACAAAAAAAATGAAAAAAGAAACCCTACAAGAATTATGGGACATATCAAGAGATCAAACATTTGCATAATAGGAGTTGCTGAAGTAAAAGAAAGAAAAAAAGACCAGAAAGCATATTTAAAGAAATAATGACTGGAGAGTTTCCTAATCTGGGGATGATGGCAACATTCAGGTACAGGAAGCTCAGAGTTCTCCAATCAAATTCAATCCAAAGAGGAGTTCACCAAAATATAATAATCAAACTATCACAAATTAAAGACAAAGATAAAAATTCTGAGAGCAGCAAAAGATAAACACATCACCAATAAAGAAGTGCTCATACAACTATCAGGATATTTCTCAGCAGAAACCCTGAAGATCAGGAGAGAGTGAGATGATATATTTAAAGTGCTGATGGGCAAAAAAAAAAAACTGCCAGAAAAACATACATTACCAGTCAAAGTTAGCTTTCAGAAATGTAAGAGAAATAAAAATCTCCCAAACAGTTAAGGAAGTTCATTACCACTAGACCTGCCTTACAGGAATTGCTATGGTGTGTAAAACAATGTTATCCCTAGTAGAAGAGGTAACAGACAAAAATATTAATAAAAACTATAGCTAAAATAAATTGTCAGGGAATACACAATACAAAATAATGTAAATTCTGACATCAAAACATAAAGTATGGGAAGAGGGGAATAAAAGTGTAGAGTCATTGTATTGAATCAAACTTAAGTTGTTATCAGCTTGGAATAGGTTGTGACACCTAAAAGTTGTTCTGTGTAAGCCTCATGGTAACCTTGAAGCAAAAATACTTAGTGGAAGCACAAAACAGAAAGAAAAATATCCAAAGCATAAAACTATGCAAAATCATCAAACCACCAAGGAAGACATCAAAAAGGAAAGAAACAACATACCTATAAAACAACCAGAAAACAATAGCAAAATGGCAATGGTAAGTCTTTATCTATAACAATTACTTTGAATATAAATGAATTAAATTATTTAATTAAAAACATATTGACGGAATAAAAAACAAGAACTCGCTATATGTTGTCTGCAAGAGATTCTCCTCATTTTAAGGATAAACAGACTAAACTTGATGGGATGGGAAAAGATGTTTTATGCAAATAGAAACTAAATGAGAGCAGGAATAGCTATACTTATATAAGACAAAATAAAATTTAGTCCAAAATTGCAAAAAGAGACAAAGAAGTACATTATATAATGAAAAAGTGGTTGATTTATCAAGAGGATATAACAACTAAAATGTAGATATATACCATCTAAGAGCACCTAAATAATAAAACAAATATTTCAAAATCTGAAAAAAGAGATAGATTGGAATACAATGATAGTAGGAGACTTCAATATCCCACCTTTAATAATGGACGTATCACTCACACAGAAAATTAATAAGTAAACATGGAATGAAAAACTTCAGACCAAGTGGACCTAACATACATATACAAAGCATTTTATCCAATGCCAATGGATTCTTCTCATACGCAAACAAAAATTCTCAGGACAAATCACATGTAAGAGCACAAAACAGTCCTTAGCAAATGTAATAAAATTGAAAGCATATCAAGTATCTCTTCTGACCACAATAGTATGAAGCTAGAAATCAACAATAGGAATAATTTCAGATAATACACAAATACATGGAAATAAAACAAGTTTATGAATGACAAACAGGTCAATGAAGAAATTAAATGGAAATTTTAAAAAAATCTTAACAAACAAAAATGGAAACACAATATACCAAAACTTACGGGATACAGCAAAAGCAGTTCTAAGAGAAAAGTTTACGGCCATAAATGCCTATATCAAAAAAGTAGAAAGATCTCAAATATACAAAATCTTACCCCTCAAGGAACTAGAAAAAGAAGAACAAATTAAGTTCAATGCAGCAGAAGGAAGAAAATACTAAAGATCCACCAGAAATAGGTGTAGGTGAAATATAGACTAGAAAAACCATATGAAAGATTAGAAATATTAAAAGCTGATTTTTTTGAAAAGATGAACCAAATTGACAAATCTTTAGCTAGACTTAAAATGAAAGAAGACTCAAATAAATGCAATCAGAAACAAAAGAGAAGACATTACAACTAATAACAGAAATTCAAAGAATTATAGGATACTACTATGAAAAATTATACACCAACAAATTTAACAACCCAGAAATAAATGGATAAATTTCTAGATGCATATAATCTACTAAGACTGAATTATGAAGACATAATATCTTATCACAGTAATTAGAAGGAGATTGAATCAGTAATAAAAGTCTCCCATCAAATGGAGTCCCAGGGTCTGATTACTTTACTGCTGAATTCTACTAAACATTAAATAAGAATTAACATCAATCTTAAGCTCTTCAAAATACTCAAAATGGAATATTTCCAAACTCTTTTCACAAGGCCAATATAACCCTAATACCAAAGCCAAACAAGGACATTATAAAAAATAAAATTATAGGCCAGTATCCTTAATTAACATAAATTCAAAAATTCTCAACAAAATACTAGCAAACAGAATTCAACATCACATTAAAAGGATCATCCACCATGATCAAGTGGAATTTATCTCTGGAAGCTAAGGGTGGATCAACATGTGCAAATCAATAAATGTGATACATCATATTAATTGAATGAAAAATGAAAACATATGATCATCTCAATTGATGCAAAAAATTTTTGACAAAATTCAACAGTCTTTCATAATAAAATCTCTCACCAAATTAGGTAGAAGAAATGTACCTCCATGTAATAAAGGCCATACATAAGAAACTCACAGTTAGCATTATACAAAATGGTGAAAGATTGAAAGTCTTTTCTCTATGATCTGAAATGAGACATAGTATTAGAAAATTTTCCCAGAGCAATCAGGCAAGAAAAACACACAAAAGGCAACCCAATGGGAAACAAAGAAGCAACATTACCAATGTTTACTAATGATATGTTACGATCTTATATATAGAAAACCTTAAAGATGCCACCAAAAAAATATTAGAACTAATAAAAAAAGTTGCAGGATACAAAGTCAACTCACAAAAATCAGTAGCATTTCTGTACATCAGCAAGCTAACCAAAAAAGAAATCAAGAAAACAATTATATTGTGATAGCAACAATAAATGAATAAAATATATAAGAATAAATTTAACCAAGAAGGTGAAAAATGTATACATGAAAACTATAAAAAGCTGATGAGAGAAAATGAAGAGGACCCAAATAAATAGAAAGATAACCTGTGTTCATGAATTGGAAAAATTAATATTATTAAAATGTTCACACTACCCAAAATGATCTACAAATTCAATGCAATCACTATCAAAACTCCAATGTTAATTTTCATAGAAATAGAAAAAACGGTACTAAAATTCATATGGAACCACAAAAAATCCTGAATAGCTAAGTCAATAAGCAAAACAAAGCTGGAAGCATCACACTATTTGTTCACACTATACTAAAAAGTTTTAGTAATTAAACAATATGGTACTCGCAAAAATATATGTACACATCGACTAATGTAACAGAATAGTAAGCCCAGAAATGGACCTATTCATGTACAGTCAACTGATTTTCAACACAGATACCAAAAATACACAATGAAAAAAGGATTGTCTGCAACAAATGGTGTTGGAAAACTGGATGCCTACATGCAAAATAATGAAACTGCATCCTTGACCCTAATCATGGGTTCCTCATGCCATATACAAAAGTCAACTGAAAATGGGTTAAAGACTTAAACATAAGACCAGCCACTATAAAACTGCTAGAAGAAAACATAGGGGGAAAACTATACAACATTGGTCTGAGCAATTTTTTTGTTTATTTGACCCACAAGCATAGGCAACAAAAACAAAAATAGACAAATGGAATTACATTAACCAAAAAGCTTCTGCAGAGGAAAAGAAATAATACTGTGAAGAAACAATCTATACGTTGAGAGAAAATATTTGCCAGCAATACATCTGAAAAGAGGTTAATATCAAAAATATATAAGGAACTACAACAACTCAATGGGAATAAAAAATGAAGAAGAAAGTTGAATGGACTTTTTTCTCAAGATAACAAATACAAATGACCAACAGATACATGAAAAAAAATGTTCAACATCACTATTCATTAGGGAAATGCAAATTAAAACCATATGAGGTATCAACTTACACCCGTCATAATGGCTACTATAAAAAGAAATGATAACAAGTGTTGGCAAAGATGTGGAGAAAAAGGAATGCTTGTACACTATTGTGGAAATGTAAATTAGTATCGCTATTATGATTTGGAGCTTCCTCAAAAACTAAAAATAGAACTACCATGTGATTCAGCAATCCCACTTCTAGGGTTTTTCCAAAAGATTTGACATCAGTTTGTCAAAGAGATGTCCGCGATCCAATGTCACTGCAACACTATGCACAATGTCCAAGTCATTTAACATTTCTAAATGTCCACCAGCAGGTGAATGATTAAAGAAAATGTGGAATGCAAACACAATAGAATATTATTTAGCCTTTTTTTAAAAAGGAAATTCTGTCATTTGGGACAACACTGATGAACCTAGAGAACATTATGCTAAATGAAATAAGGCACAGAAAGAGGGCTACTGTATGCATGTTTTCACTGATATGCGCATCCTAAAAACATTGATCTTATAGAAGCAGATAACAGAATGATAGTTACAGAGGCTGGCAGTGGGGAGAATGACAATCAAAGGACAGTTAGACAGCACAAAAAGTGTGTTAAGCTCAGGTTTACAGTGTGGTACATATGGTTATTAATATTTTACTGTACATTTTTAAATTGCTAAGAGTAAATTTCAAATGGTCTCACCACAAAAATGTGAGAAGTATTTAAGGGAAGGGATTTGTGGCTTCACTTGGTTTAATTATTTCACATTGTATTCATAAATCATATCACTCTTTACCCTATAAGTACATATAGTGATAGATTTTCAACTTAGAATGAACTAAAAAATCAAAAAAGTAAATTGCTCAGTCTTCAGATAGAGTATATTGTCCAATTTTTTTCTTTAAATATTGCAGAAGAAGGTAAATGGAAATGGAAGAACTTCCCATGGAGTGAAACCAAGAGTCATAAAGACCCATAGAGGCTGGGGTCCACTTGAGGAGTATCTCCCACCTTCGTGTTAGAGGCCCTCACAAAACATCCTAATGTGATTTCAGAATTGTTGTGATCAATGTTCCTAGCTAGTGCCTCATTTTCTTCTCTTTCTCAAATGTATTTTAATAGCTTTTCCTGGTTATCCTGTCGTTATTCTTCTATCGCATATAGAGTAGAACATTGGGGTTAAAGGATTGACTTGGTGCTTTTTGTTGTGTTTTTTGTTGTTGTTGTTTTGAGACATCGTTTCGCTCTTGTTGCCCAGGATGGAGTGCAATGGCACGATCTCGGTTCATTGCAACCTCTGCCTCCCAGGTTCAAGCAACTCTCCTGCCTCAGCCTCCTGAGTAGCTGGTATTATAGGCATGCACCACCACACTCAGCTAATTGTGTATTTTTTGTAGAAATGGGGTTTATCCATGTTGGTCAGGATGCTCTCGAACTCTCAACTTCAGGTGATCCACCTGCCTTAACCATCAAAAGTGCTGAGATTACAGGCGTGAGCCACCGTGCCCAGCCAACTTGGTGTTTTTTATATAAGCCTCCAGCTCAAGTGGCCCCACACTCAGACCTGATTTGGAGACTGTTGTGCAATCCTGGACATTGAGCCCGACTGGGTGATGAGACTGTTGGACTGTTTCTTTCAGAAGAGTGAGTATATTTTGGGTGCAGAAAAGAGATAAGTGAATTTTTGTGATTAAGCAGAAGGCTAAGGTTGAATTTATTACTGTTTCCAAATAATTTATGCCCCATCTTGTGAAAGAATTGTACTTCCCTGCTCTGTTGATGTCAGGCTTGGTCGGTCATATGACTTGCTTGGGCAGTAAAATGTGAGTGTAAATAACATGCACCATTGCTGAGAAGAAGCTTTATGAGGCATGGCAAATTTAACTTCCCTCTTTCTTCCTGTCTGCAATAAGCCCAATGATTCTCCAGATAGGGGCTGCTTTGTCAGTTTAGTTCCCAGAGTAAAAACATCGTGAAACTGAGTTGTAAGCAATGACCCACAATTGACATGTAACATGAGCAAGCAGTGAAGCTTTGTTGTTGTAAACCACCATAACTGGGATTATGAGGTTGAATGTTACTGTAGTATAGCAGCCTAAGCTAACAGATAGAGGTGAGATCAAAGAATAATAACCAATGACCACTGTTCCGGATGCAATGACCCAAAGGACAGCACTATCAAATACATTTTTACTGCTTTCATTCAATAAAAAATTTTAATCATAGAATATGCAAAAATTATTCTGTGTTCATGTGTGCTTTAGAATAAATGTGATGGGTACTGAATTTTCTATTTGAGAACAGCTGTAAGAAAAAGAATTCCACATGGTACTACATGAGCCCAGAAGAGAATTCTGGACAAGCAATTATTCACTTGGGGAGAAAAAGTCCATTTAATGACAAAAGGGTGAGACATAATCTGTGCTCCAATCTGGTGAAATGTTAAAGTTACAATTCTTCCATAACAAATGATAGAATTCCACTGTGACACAAAGAAGAAAATAAATGAGCCTTTGACATCACGATTATATATTTAACAATCTTATTGTCTAAAGGGCAAGCATCCATGAACCAACATGACTTACTTGGAATAGCTACATTGCAGAGCCATTGAATATGCATCACCACATATTTCCAAAGTGCAACCACAAAACTAATCCTTGCAACTCATTCCCAGAGTAGAAGTTTGAACTTGCAATAAACAAGACCCATACATGTACGTGTCAAAAACATGTAGTGAATATCTGGCCCAGAGGAGGCAGGGCTATGTGTTAAATCACAAGGAATGCTTGCTCCCCCACTGTAATGTTCTAGTAAAAGTAGAAATGTGACTGCATGAATTTCAAGTCTGTCCTAAAAAGAAAAAAAAAAATTCCTAAATTCCCCACATACACACAGTTCTAGAGTCTAGAAAGACAGTCCCATCCTCTTGCCTTGTTAGTGCTGAGAGGGGAAAGGGTTGACAAGAGGCTGAGCTTGTGCTGCTGCTGCTGCTATGGATGTGGTGATTGTCGTTGCTGCTGCTGCTGCTACTGTTATTTTAAACACATGTCTTTTTCCTCTACTCATTGTTTCATTGAGTCCAGAGGCTTTTTGCTGTGACTGGACAAAGGCTAAGCTTTGAAGACAGTGAATAAGAATCAAAGCATGGGGCCAGGTGCAATGGCTCATGCCTGTAATCTCAGCACTTTGGGAGGCCAAGGCTGGTGAATCACCTGAAGTCAGGAGTTTGAGACAAGCCTGACCAACATGGTGAAACCCCATCTCTACTAAAAATACAAAATTAGCCAGGTCTGGTGGCGCATGCCTGTAATCTCAGCTACTTGGGAGGATGAGGCAGGAGAATGGTTTGAATCCGGGAGGTGGAGGTTGCAGCGAGCTGAGATCATGCCATTGCACTCTGGCCTGGGCAACAAGAGCAAAACTCCATCTCAAAAATAATAATAAAATAAAAAAGAATCAAAGCATGACTTTTAGACTTGAGATTTTATGCCCCCTAAAACTCAACAACATGTCTTGAGAGTTGTGCACTGTGGCTAGAAGGCATGCTTTTGCATATGCAAAATGATATCAATATTGCTCATGTAAAACACCTGAGGAGGGGTAGGTGTTGAAGCTTGTCTCTTGATCCAAATGTTCGCCTCCAGCGAAGAAAGTGACAATGAGAAATACAAAAACTGCCAAAAATAGTAAGCACAAAATTGAACAGCTTTTTATAAATGATGCATAACCTTAATTAGAGTTTTCCTTCCAGCTTAATATAACTAAGAATACTACGTTTAACCTATAATATGCAATGGGAATCCCAAATACTACACCCAATCATAATATATATTTTCATATAAAATGATATGTTGTGAAGTCAGAAAATATTTTAAAGCATTGTGGTAGGAACAATTCCAATTGTTTTAGCTGGTAAAATAGTAGTCACAGACTTAAATAAATAACTATAAGATGGAAAACTTCAGAGGTAGGAGGCAATACAAACGTTAGAGACTATGGCAAATCAGAAAAAGCACACATCCCAGGTAAAAGGGGCAGCTACTATCAGACTCCCACAGAGCGTTCCCTTTTAGAAAAGTCAGCCCAAGGCAGTCATCTGATTTTTCAAGAGAAACCATAAGTTTAGAATTATATGTGAAAAAAATTGATTTTCAAGTGCTACCCACTAATTTAAAAAATAAACCCTGTGAATGACAACAATTTGTTAGCCCAAGAAAACACATCTGCTGGGCAGATTGGCCAAAAGACCCAAGTGTCCAGTTTCTGGGCTACTATGCCTCATCCTCTCCTTCTCGAGGTGTAGCCCTTTCTCAAATACCAAAGGGAAACACCAATGAAAAGAGGGTTTCTTTTTGTGTGACTTAAAATTCAATTTTAGATCAAAGAAAAAGTATACATTTTATCTTCTAGTATCATGTCCATAATGATTCCCCTTTGACAGGTAACATGTTTATAGTGGGCTAATCTTTGGGGGTTATTCTTAAATTTCAACCAGGAACCAAATGTTAGTTCACAGATGTATCTTCCTGAGAGCCCCGATGTGGTAGAAAGTACAAAACACATAACTAGGATTTGACAGACAGAGATTCTAGGCCTGACTTGATTGTGCTGCTGTCCAAAGCCAACAGGTGAGGTTTAACCCCCTATGGCAAAATGAAAAACAGAAATGACTGATTCTCTATTATTTCAGGTTTTCTGTATATTTGCTGGGTAATTGCTGTTTGGACGAACCGAGGCAAGATGGCGCAGTTCCGGGTTCTTCACCCTCAACTTTCCCGCGCCCAGGAAAGACACAGGTCGACTGCGCAGGTGCAACCCGACCTCCCACAGAGAAAAACCGGAACCCGCCTAGCCACGCCTATGTCCCGCCCACTGCCCGCCCACTCCCAGGCCCAGGACATAAAAGCCGTTTCGGCGGCTGCGGGCACTTCCTCAGCCCTCACTCCTGTCCGGACTGCAGGAACCCGCCCCAGCCGCCCCAGACCTCCACGGGGCGACTCTCTGGGCCTCCTTTGCCAGAGGCCGACAGACCTCACCCTCCACACCTTCTTCCCTGAAGCTAGGTGACCAAAAAAATAAATTTGCAGTTTTGCCCTAGCCTTGCCTACTCGCTGGTCCTTTAATACTCGCCCTGGTGTGCCTAGAAAGCAAATCAGTTTCCTGGAAAGCAAATACGTTTCCTGGAAAGCAAATCAGTTTCTTAGAAAGCAAATCAATTGCTAATTGGAGATTTGTTGCCAGAGAGTGAACTTGCATGGGCTGGGAAAGGCCAGAGCATAAGATGTCAAAGGATCAACTCAGACTCAACAGTTTCAGAGTCTTGTCAAACTCCTGAGGAAATTACAAACCTTGTTGCCATTGAGTTTCAGTTGAATAAAGGGTGTAAATACCTTAGAGAATAGGATCATGGGACTGATGTGACTCTTTGCAAACAGTTGAATGACTTGCAGGAAATGAAGATTTTAACCCTACTTTTGTAGTCCCAAGAGATAGAATGAGAAGCCACGGATAGACTTCACAGGAAGATGGAATTGTCCAAACACTGACTCAAGTAGTTGGTTACCCTGAATTCAGTTCGTTTTCTTCCACTGAAAAATTACAGTCAATCCTCATTATTTGAAGATTTTGTATTTGCAATTTCAGCTACTTGTTATAACTTATTTGCAACCCGCAAATCAATATTCCTGATGCTTTCATGGTCAGGGTTATTTGTGAACATGCATGCATGGAGCTGTAAAAAAAAAAAAAAAAATCAAAATCAAGTAATCTGCTATGAACATTTCCAGTGGAGGTCAAATAAGGCAGCCCAGCCCACTGCCTTACTGTTTAATCTTTCATGTTGTAAAGAAGTACCCTTTTACCAGACTACTTTGCATTTTTGTGCCTTCTCTTGGTGATTTCACCACAAATGGCCCCAGTCATAATGCTGAAGTGCTCTCTAGTGTTCTTAAGGACAAGAAGACTGTGAGGTGCATTATGGAGACAATACACATCCAATAAGCTTCATTGAGACATAGATTACAGTACTTTTGGCCATGAATATGATATTCACAAATCAACAATATATACGAAATAAGGTGTCGTTAAACAGAAACACACATAAAACAAAGCTATGTATTGATAAAAATGTTGTGACTAGAAGCTCAAGGAACCTCACCCTCTATCTTCCCTAGAGACAATGATTCAATTTTCACTAATTCACTGTTCAGGGAAGCTTTGTAGAACATAACTACCCTAAATAATGAGAATTGACTATAAGTAGCAATTTGATCACCTCTTAAGAATGAGATCAGGGGAATGCTGTACACATCAAAGGACAGTAACGAATCCACAGTGTCCTTTCCAGTATCAAACTCGAGTATTCAATGAAAAACTGACTCAAACCCCAGAAAGGTGATTAGATAATCTTTTAAGTCCTTTGAGCCCCTCAAATTCTATGATTCTATTGCATAGTCAGGGAGTCAATTGTGTCTCAGTTTTCCATTTGTATAGCAGAAGAATTTTAGGGAAAAAATCGTATTAGGTTTCTTCTTGGCTCTAAAATTCTATTACTCAAGAAAAAAAGGATTTCATCACACTCTTTTGTTCACTTCTAACATTAAATTCTCTTCCAGTTCTTTTTACTCTCCATTCAGTATCTCATCTGTAGAAATTCTCACTTACTCTTCCTCATTCATAACTTTCCTCTTTTTTCAACAAATTATGGTCTTTAATTTGTTGTGTTTGAGGATAAGAGGAAGACACCCAAAATTCTCCTTATATCAAACATCCCATGCTTTTAAAGAAAAAGGCCCTGAATATTTTGGGCCTCCTCCTGTCACCTTGGCTTTTTTAAAAAATTATTAATTTTTGAGACAGAGTCTCGCTCTGTTGCCCAAGCTAGGTACTGTGGCGTGTTCTCAGCTCACTGCAACCTCTGTCTCCAGGGTGCAAGTGATTCTCATGTCTCAGCCTTCCAAGTAGCTGGGATCACAGGATTTTGTATTTTTAGTAGAAGTGGGGTTTTCACCATGTTGACCAGGCTGGGCCACAGGTGATCCTACCTACCTCGGCATCCCAAACTGCTGGGATTACAAGTGTGAGCTACCCACACCCCACCACCTTTGCTTATTCTAAATAACTGGATCCAGAATGTTGTAATGGTCAATATGCCATGCACTTGTTGTCTTAAACCTAATGGATAATAAGTTTATAAATATCCTACAGAGGTCAAGCATGGTGGCTTATACCTGTAATCCTAGCACTTTGTGAGGCCAAGGTAGATAGATCACTTAAGCCTAGGAGTTCAAGATCAACCTAAACAACATAGTAAGACTCCTTCTCTTAAAAAAAAAAAAAAAAAATCATTAGATGGGCATGGGCATGGTGATGAATGCCTGTGGTCCTAGCTGCTCAGTAGGTTGAGGTAGCAGGATCACTTGAACCCATAACTTCAGGCTGCAGTGAGCCACGACTGGACCACTGCCCAGTGAGCCTGGGCAACGGAGTGAGACCCTGCCTCAAATAAATAAATAAACTTCAGAGTGTCTCCACCAACAGGAAAAAAGCTTAAGGTAACAGTCTTGTTTTTATATAACTCTATTTTTAGGAGTCTCCCAGCCTCCTAGGTGGTTTCCTGCAAAAAAAAAAAAAACCTCAAAATTACATCTGAGACAATTGTGGTCACTTTTGAATCAATTCATGGCTGGGCTGGCAGCAGTGAGCCATGAATCTGCCTGAACTGGGTAAGCACACAGTCCATCAAGTGATAACATCTGGGAATTGGCCAACGTAGCCATTCTTCCTATTCCTATGAAAGGCAAAAAGAAAAAAAAAGCACCAGATTCAAAACCATATGATTATCTGCATAATTTAATATCACATACCTCATTAAAAAAAAAATGGGTTCGTAGGTATAAGTCTAAAGAAGATAAACAACAGACAATAAAGAGACCTAAACTAGAGTAGAAGGAAAAATACAACCAGAAAGGTAATATCGTATCAGAAGTAAAATAAGACAAAATAATACAGAATTGATATGGCAATTAAAATAAGCCATCTCGAATTGTTGCTGCCATGTTTTTCCACTCCATTAAGACCTGAGTATCTTGAGGAGAGAGAATATGATTAAATCATCCGTGAATTCCCAAAGGCAGTTACCAGAATGTAGGTACCTGGTAAGATTAACTGAATTTAAAAATGTTATTATTTTGGTTACTCATATTAGTTTTTTTCAGAAAATTATGATACTCTCAAAAGAAGCAGAAGAGTCTCTTAGATTAGAGCATATGAGTCGTGCATCTTCAATGTGTGATGTCTTGCCAGCCTAAAGTGGTAGAAAGGGTTAAAAACAAAGGCCAAAAATAGTAGTGGCAAGGTAAATAAAAGTGTATCACCCTTTCTTCTCTAAACTAAAATGTATGGATTTATCTTTAAGTGTGCCCAAGTATATGTGCCTTCCCTAAGAAATGTGAACAAATTATTAAGAATATTGATAATCTTAATGCTGTTCAGATTAAAATCTAGGACTTAAAGCTATAATTATTTCATCATGAAGTCAAACATGATAGTAAACCTTTAAGTTATGCTAATAGAGATGAGTGGAATCCAAAAGTATTCGTCTCCCATTTCCTTCATGTGATCCAAAATTAGGTTGCCTTGCAGCATTAACAAATTATAATGAAACCTTATCATCATTTCAGCCAATTGATTTTATTTTAAAAATTGAAAATAGGATGCATACATTGCTATTTACATCACAGATTCACCTCATTATGCAAGAAAACAAATATGGCAAGTTCTTGCAGCTCAGGCGACAGGAAAAACAGCAGCAGCCAGGCAGCCCAGCTTCACAAAGGCTCTCGGGGTGCTGCAGCTCCTAGGCATCCCTGCTGCCAAGATGCCCAAGAGGAAAGTCAGCTCAACAGAAGGGGCAATGAAGGAAGAGCTCAAGAAAGGATGGGTGCCCTCATCAGCTAAGCCCACTCAGGCAAAGGTAGAAACAAAGACAAAAAAAAGGCAGCAGGAAAGGATAAATCATCAGACACAGAAGTGCAAACAAAGGAAAAAGGGGCCAGGTGCAGTGGGTCATGCTTGAAATCCCAGCACTTTGCGAGGCCAAAGCTGGAGGATCTCTTGAGTCTAGGAGTTCACGACCAGCCTGGGCCACATAGTGAGGCCCTGTCTCTACAATTTTTTTTTTTTCTTTTGGTAATTAGTCAACATGATGGCTCCTGCCTGTCATCCCAGCTACTTAAGAGGCTGAGGCAGGAGGATCAATTGAGCCTGGAGGGTTTAGGCTACCATGAACACTGATTGCGCCACTGCACTCCAGAGCCTGGACAACAGTGTGAGACCCTGTCTCCAAAAAAAAAAAAGGGGGGGGGGGGGGACAAGGGGGGAGGGAAGCTAGGGGAAGGATAGCAAAGGAAAACAGGCTGAAGTGGTTACCCAAGAAGTGTCTGTGTACTGATCATCAACACAACCAATAAAATCTCAATTATGAAAAAAATTCAAATATTTATCAAATAGCTACCATACGCTAGATAAGGGAATAGAAAAACTAGCATATCACAATCCCTACCCTCAGAGAAATTACATTTTTGTCAGAAATATAAACAGTTGAATGGTATGGTACAATATTAGGACTAAGTACTAAGTCAGAGGTAAGCGTGACCTGGTAGAGCAGGGAGGGTTTAGTGGGTTCACTTGAAGGGAGCATTACCCAGGCTGAGCCAGGATTAGGAATGATTATAAACGTTTCCTACAGACTGCTGAGCTAAATATACTAAGACTTACGTGTTTCAATGCTGCAAATTTGACAATGTCTTGAATGAAGGAGGCTGTGTTGCCATCTAAGTAGTCACGATAGCAACGTTGTCTTATAAGACAACTCTTTCAATGCCCCTTGGCTAAACCAAATTTGACCACTTATGGTCTAGGCAATGAGAGAATATTTCCAAAATGAACGTTTAAATCTTGAAACATATAGCTGATCTTCCATTTAGACTGACAATAAACTCACATCCACTAGGTAAGCTTAAGATACCACCCCCATCAAGACTGCTGACCTTTTCCACTGTAAAAGTTTCATCTGTGTTCTGCTTGTAAGTTAAGAAAACAAATTGCAGATTATGCAAGAGAAGCATCACCCGGAGAAAGAATGAGCTAAAAATTCAACGGAGGAGGGAAGTACGGGGAAGGATAGCAAAGGGAAAACAGACTGAAGCGGCTAACCAAGAAATGTCTGTGTACTGATGCAGATAAATAATTTCAGAAGCTGTCACAGAGGTTGACATTACCTGATATCTTGTGCCTTAAATGTGATCATATTTAAATGATCCAGAAATAAAATGCCTGTAGTTCATCTCTTTGTAGATATCAATGGCCACAAGTGTACAAAGTTTCTTCTATTTGTCATCTATCCATAATTGGTAAAGATGTTTTCCTTAGAGTTTTTAGTCAAGATTATGTAGACTGACATGTATTATTCATATATATAGTGACAACACTGTTTATGTTACTGGAAGTTATTGTAAATGTGTGGTACTGGCACATTCCAGAGATAGGTCCACAGTGCAATACATGACTGTAATATCAATGACTCTTGTAAAAGACATAGTTTAAGGCTTCAGAAATGTCTCCAATGCATATGTGATCCTGCAACAATAGTTCTCAAATTTTGATGTGACTCAAAATTACTTGGAAGGCTAACTAAAACACGAGTTGCTGGGCTCTACATTCCCAGGTTTTCTGATTCCGTAGACGTGGAGTGAGGCCTGAGGAGTTGCAGTTCTCATAAGTTCTCAGCTGAGGGCAATGCTGTTGGTGTGGAGACCATACTTTGAGATCAGAGGTACTAAAATATCCCAATTATAAGATGTTACTAACATATTTAAAATGTAGTCTCCAGAGCTTATAGCTGGCCAAACACTTATTTGTAAATTATTAAGTAAATAACAAATTTATTAGAGTAGTATAAAAATAAAGGCATTCTCAAGGCTCCTTGGAAAGGTAGAGGAGTCAACTAAATTACAATGGAAAAGGATGTCAGAAAATGTTCTTCAGGAAAGGTAATTCCTGGGTTGTGTTTTGAAAACAAGAATTACTATGTAGGAAAGGAAGAACATTTCAGGCACAGAAAACGATGAATAATCAGGGGATTTGGGTTTGGACTTACTCTCTTCCACTTATTTTAAATATTCCTCATCAAGTTTCTTAGCCCTCTGAG
The DNA here is from genome assembly GCF_002776525.5 of Piliocolobus tephrosceles. Taxonomy (NCBI): domain Eukaryota; kingdom Metazoa; phylum Chordata; class Mammalia; order Primates; family Cercopithecidae; genus Piliocolobus; species Piliocolobus tephrosceles. Next base: position 56,288,482 of record NC_045455.1, read on the forward strand.
CCCTCAGTAAGATGGATCTAATAGTACCTTTACCTCAAGGATCTGTTGTCACAATTACACAAGAAAATACATGTTGAGGAGAAAAGCACAGTGCCAGGTGCAGAGTATGTGATTCACAAATGCTGGCTACTATTATTATTGCTGTTGCTTTTGTTTTTATAAAATTATAAAATTTCATGCCCCATGCCAAATACTATATGTATAATAGGACCCATGACTAAAGCGAAGAGAAGGTGTGGGGAAGTTAAAATGAAGATAGATAGTTACGGACTCTTGAGGTTGCGCCACTGCACTCCAGCCTGGGCAACATAGTGAGACTGTGTCTAAAAAAAGAAAGAGAGAGAGAGAGAGCATTATGGGCTCTATTTCACATAGACTTTCACGTGTGCTAAACTAACTGGTTTGCAAATTATTGAGAACCAAATTATTGAGAACATATACATACTTATGTATACGTATGATAGATGGATTCATAGGGGCTAGACCAGCCCCAAGAAAACTATGGGAGATGGGTAAGATGGAGTGAGAGAAGATAATTTGCAAGTTTTCCTTTAATCTAGAAAAAAAAAATGCTTTCAGGGTTTTGATCAAACATATATTTAAATTTACTTATACATACTTAATTGCTCACACCAATCGTGTCAATACACAGAGCTACAATAGGAATGCAGAAGGCTGAGTAAAATAAATCAAACAAATAGAAGTTATTACAAGTTCATGATCTGCATAGAAATATCAGTATTTCTGTCTCAGAAATAAATCTTTGAAATAAATTAACTCAAAATTGCTAGCAACAAATGAAGTATTTCAAGAATTGCTGTCAATGAATGTGAGTAACTGCACTTAAGCCAAAAAACTGCGCAAATGTAACAAATGCCAGCCTGAACCCACCCACCTGCCCATCCTTTTTGTATTGCCCCAACCAGCCCCACCCCCCACCATCATAATGGATGTCCTTGACTTATGACTTTGTGTGTTTAAATAGCTTTGCCTTTTCCAATTTATATTGGCCACTGAAAACTGAAAAATGTCTAGATGACATTCCGTTGCAAAGCTTAATCATTTTTGGGTCACAGGCACCTTTGATAATCTGATAAAACCTATATATAGATAGACTCTCTCTCCAGAGAGGGATTAAGATGCAAAATTTGCATTAATATACAAAATTTCAGGGGATTCACAGTTCCTAAAGGTATATAAATCCCCAGATCTGGGATTGCTGCTACAGAAAATAGAACAGGTACTCCTTACAGGATAAACCCATGCCCACAGGATAAGGCAATATAACAAAAGAAAAACTTTTCTTAAGTAGCTATACCAAAATCCTCTAAGGCAAAGTTATGTAAGAATAAATATAAGGGAAATAAAGTTAGAAAATAAACTTTCCAAATGTGTTTTTTAACAACAACAAAATGGATTATGCACATGTTAGTCAAGACACCAAGGAAATACCCTGCAAAAAATATGTACGAGAAAGCTAAATAGCATGAGTCATAGGTAACAGAAATTAGCCTGTGAATGTTTAATTCTTCCAATTTTTAGAAGGGATGGATGCTACAAAATAAGAGAACCATAATTACAATCTTCCATAAAGATTAAATTCTAAAGACTTTAATCATTAAGGACTCATTTCAAGTTATAGCCAGAGTAGGAAGACTATTAGAAAAGAAAGTATCATTAGAGGTGATTCTTTTAGGATAAAATAGAATCACATTTTCTTAGTATAACCAGAACCATTTCTATCTAACAAGTAGAGCACCATTGGAAAAAGCAAGGTAAGTGCTTATCCAACTGTTCATTAACATTTATTTAGCTGTGTAGCCCATATCATACCTCCCATCCCACCCCCAAAACACCTTCTAGATTACCCAGAAGTTATTATTCCTATAGAGAAATGTGTGTGTGTGTGTGTATACACATATATATAAATGTGCGTGTGTGTGTGTGTGTGTGTGTGTGTGTGTGTACATAACATACACAAACACACACACATTTGAGAGTTCGTCCTCATCCTCTCTCTCCTCCACCTGCAACTTTGCGAACCACTCCCATGAACATTAAATGAGTGCCGGGATTGCCCTCATGTTCCTCCTCATCTTTATAGATTAGTGAAATTATATTGGGTCATGACAAGGAAAGAAAAGAGAATTTGATTTTCCAATCAATTTTAAATTAAAGAAAAACATAAAACTGAAGCTAAGAGGTTAATTCTTTTCATGGATAAAAATAATAAAGAAACACAAGTTACTTAATAGTTACTAGAAACTAGTATTTGAATATAAATAGTCCTGAAGGTAAGCCATTCAATTTACAGGGATGTCACATGCATAGGGAAATTAAATTACTTTCCCAATCAACAAATGACTAAATATAAACTTGCAAGTATGTAAATGAAAAGGATATTAATAAAAATATCGTCTGTAATCACTATAAAAGCTCTGAAATGTCTTCTTATATAAGCAGTTATCTCCCAAAATATAGAAATTCCAAACTAGTAACCATGCTCTTTAATTTTACTACCTTATAATTCATAATTCTCATATTTCATTGAAGGAAAAAATAAAGATTCCAATAAATTTCACATAAATTCTAACTCTTTGGCATAAATACTCCAGACACAATGGAAAATAATCATGAAATAACCAAAATAAAAAATTAATCTGTAATTGAATCTTCATGAGAAATATTTAGCCATCTTGACACTGTATAAGGAAAAATATTTGTTAATTTCTAGCTTTTAAACACTAATTATTATTATTATTATTATGTTTTGTTTTTTTTTTTTTTTTTTTTTTTTTTTGAGACGGAGTCTTGCTCTGTCGCCCGGACTGGAGTGCAGTGGCCAGATCTCAGCTCACTGCAAGCTCCGCCTCCCGGGTTTACGCCATTCTCCTGCCTCAGCCTCCGGAGTAGCTGGGACTACAGGCGCCCGCCACCTCGCCCTGCTAGTTTTTTGTATTTTTAGTAGAGACGGGATTTCACCGTGTTAGCCAGGATGGTCTCGATCTCCTGACCTCGTGATCCGCCCGTCTCAGCCTCCCAAAGTGCTGGGATTACAGGCTTGAGCCACCGCGCCCGGCTTAAACACTACTTATTAAAAACTAGTTTATCCCACATAAAGATACTCATTCCTATATTTAGAAGTTTTACTAGCTTGACTTTTCATTACTTTTATTTTAAAACTATAATGATGGCAACAGAATATATTAACATATTTCTAATTAAGCAATGCTGTCCAGAAATCCTCACCAAAAGGAGGAAAAAAATAGCTCAATGTATAATATAATCATTTTATTTCAAAGCAAAGCTCAACTCCTGTGTTTTCTAAAGCAAGTGGGTGAAACAGACATGCAATCTCTGGTGTAGTTAGATTCTCATTTGTAGTTAGTTATGCCTTTGAACTCTACCGTTGCCAGAACAGTGACATGGAGAAATTGCTGAATGATTTGCCAAGTGGATAACCAGCAAATGTTTAAGGGGCCAAAGGTAAACTGAATGCTAAGACAAAACGAGCACTTGAAAGGGATTTGTCAATTTGATCCCAGAAATACATAAGTAAAAGGAAAGCTGTTAATTCAGAGAAGGAGCTGAAAAAAGAAAAAGTGGTTTAAATTGCTTCTAAACAAGAAATTCCTCAGTGAAAGGCAGGTAATGAACATTAACAAGTCTGAATTACTTCACTTCCACTGGTATAAAATGATTAGACAAAATGTTACAGGGATGGAAAAGGCCAGTCCTGGAGAGCTGTATTTACGCCTCACTGTCCTGAGAGGGTGTGTGTTATGTGTGTGCTAATCCCAGTTCCTCTAAATGCAAGATGAGCTGTTACATTGAGACATCAGACAAAGTTTTATTAGTTTACACTAATTGTGAAAAGAAGTGCTACTTAATTGTCCTAAAATCACTGAAGTTTCAAAGGCTATCTCTTATCCAAGTCTTTGGGGACATATTGAATAAATTCGTGTCCACAATAACCAAGCTGCAATTATGTGGGCTATCTTTCCTAGGACTTTTCTGGTACTGACACATCACTCAAGGGTGGTACACAAGCTTCTGCTGCACACACTGTACAGGCAATTTTGTTACAAACAGAGGTAGATCAAAGATTCATTTTCTAATATTGTTCTTGATGAAGTTCAAAGCGTTGTTGGCATTTTGAACTTCTACTAAAACATGAAACATGGAATTAAGGTCTTTAAAAACTTATTAGAAAATCCCAGTATTCCTTTTCAGGTTAATAATCAGAGCTCAAAGTCATCATTATATAGTCATATAATCTGGATACTAGAATCTTTGACTTTAATACTTTTTACTTTTTGCAATGTCCACAATAATACTCACCTAACAGAAATAATAGTTCCACTATTACCATTGTTATTTATCTGGAAATTCCATGAAATATGAAATAAAAATAGGAAAAAACAGTATAAAGAGAAATAAAAAGTCATTACATTAAGATAATATATTAATAGGCCTAGAAACACCAAAAATTTCAACCAAAATATATGTTAGAATTAATAGAAAAGGTCATAAAATGGCAAGATAAAAGGGAATATAAAATAGCATTTCTATATAATAACAATTAGTTAAAATATTATGAAAATTACACTAAAATTATCACTGCGTGCCACATTGAGTGTTAAAATCACTTTGCATGCATTATCTCACACCTATGAGTAGATGTTATTACTATCCAACGTATAGATGAGGAAATTGAAGTTTAAGGCAATTAGTTACTCATCATGATCAGTTAGCTGGTAAATAATGCCCCTAAACTATCTGGCTTAGTCACTTTACAACTAAACTAACCATGCTGCTTCCTATTCATAAGAGCAAAGGTAGATAATAGATAGAAAGACAGACGAATAGCTTCTTATAAGAGTAACCACAATAAGAAATGTGTATGCCCAATATGAAGCAAAGACAAAATTTATGTAATCTAAAAAAAGTTATTTAAGGAGATATACATCATTCGTAGTTGGGAAAAATATAAAACATTGTATTATTTCAAAATTCATTTTTAAGTATGGTAAGCCCCATAAAAATCATTATAAAATGTATTCTATAAATATAATGTCTCTAAAGTTCATTAGGAAGTTGAAAGGGATTCATCTAACTAGGTATTAAAATGTATTATGAAACTGGACTAATTAAATGTAACAAAATTTAAAAATTGTAGTTTTGTTAAAACAGTATGAAATATCGTAGCACAGAACTAGTAGAAACTGTTGTGTATTAGACATTAATATACAATAAAGAGAGCACTAAAAATCATCAAGAGATTTCTGCTCCCAGAAAAAGATAGAGTTGACATACTTCTATTATTCCTCCTACTAAATAAAACTTAAAAACTTGGACACTATATATTAAACAAACATACAAACTTTGAAAGATTGAGGGAAAAAGGCAGCTTAGCTAGGTACTGTGTGACCCAAAGAACAACATTGCAGTGAGTCCCCTGGGTTTTCTTTTCGCCTTGTATACCCCACACTTAGAGATAAACAAGCTATCAACTCAGAAATACAATTGGCTAAAGACAAAAACAAAAAAAACAAAAAAAGCAACCAAAACATGTTCTCTCTAGACAAAGGATGAGGAAAGAAGAAGTCTAGCAAGACAGAAAATATTTAGATAATAAGGGCTCTATTTCAACAAACAAAAGAAAAAATATGGCCCTACTCATGCCAACAAGGCCCAGTGGGGAGCCTAGACATCCCCCCTCACCTGGCTACAAAGAGAGATTACATTTTCACGGTTACAGAATGGTATTAGAAAATGTTTGGTACAAAGCCAGGACACTTATCCCAACAAGCTTCCCCTTTTCCTTCTCCTACAGTTTCAGTGGAGACCACATGGGAAACAGATTTTTTTCTACTCCCACCTGGCAGAAACAAGGGTCCCTTAAGCTCCCCACTCTAATATTGTCACAGGACACCTAGTGATCTTTTATACCTCCTAGCAATAAAGAGGACATACACCCCATGTGGGGAGCAGTAATGAGGCACACCTATTCCTCCTAGTTGAGAAGGTCATGTTGGCGACCTAGTGAAGAGCTGAAACTCCCACTCGACCCAGCAGTAATGAGCAGCCCTCCTCCACCAGCCATAAGGTATGAACAGAAACCAGAGGTGGAACCTGGACTTTTACCTATACCTGGGAGTAACGGGAGTGTAAGTTGCCTGTTCCACTGACAGATCATAGTTAGAGAAAGCAAGGAAAAAAGAGGTTTAACTAAGATCCAGTGTTTCATAATATATAGCACTTAAAATGCTACTCGGGAGGCTGAGCCAGGAGAATGGCGTGAACCCGGGAGGTGGAGCTTGCAGTGAGCCAAGATCGTGCCACTGCATTCCAGTCTGGGAGACACGGCGAGACTCCATCTCAAAAATAAATAAATAAATAAAAATTAAAAAATAAAAGACTGTCAGCATGGAATAAAATACAAAAACTATATATTCTCTTTAAGAAACTCATTTTGAAAATATACATATAGGTAGGTTAAAAGTAAAAGTATTAAAAATATGCATCATGCAAAGCTTAAAATAAAGCAAGATAGGCTATATTAATATCAGAAAAGTAGACTTTTGAAATAAAGAAAATTATAAGTGACAGAGAGGGGCATTATGTAATGATAGAAGGATAAATATATCAAGCTCCATATATCAAAACATTACACTGTACCCCGGAAATATATACAAATATTATTTGCCCATTAAAAATAAATTTAGAAAAGGGTATCAAGGAAATATTACAAATAATTCTTCATACATCAATACGTTACCTCAAATGACACAGACCAGTTCTACAAAAAACACAAGCTACTACATTCGCACAAATATAAACACATAATTTGAATAGCCCTATAGCTATTAAGAAAATTGAATTTACAATTTTAAAGTTTCCAAAAAAGAAATCTGTTGCCTCAAATGATTTCACTAGAAAAATCAAACATTTAAAGAAGAATTAGGCTGGTCCGATGGTAATGAGTTATCAGAATTTATTAACATTAATGTCACTAAAGTTGGTATACAACCCCCACTGCTAAATTTGACTGAAAGAAAGAAAAAAAAAAGAAGGAAGAAGAAAGAAGAAGGAAGAGGAAGAAGGAAGAAAGGAAGGAAAGAAAGGAAGGGACGGAGGAAAGAAAGGAAGGGACAGAAGAAGGAAGGAAGGGATGGAGGAA